>NW_012099765.1:2449893-2497298 GCF_000951045.1 Mandrillus leucophaeus
CGCCCAGCTAGTTTTCTGTATTTTTTAGTAGAGACGGGGTTTCACCGTGTTAACCAGGATGGTCTCAATCTCTTGACCTCGTGATCCGCCCGTCTCGGCCTCCCAAAGTGCTGGGATTACAGGCTTGAGCCACCGCGCCCGGCCGTATTTTTCTTCTTATCTTCTTCATAGCAACCCAGTGCTAGGTACTTTCACTCCAGTTTGTGTGGATGGTGGAACACAGTAGAAAGGGAGGCTGAAAGGGATAAGCTGCATATTCAGTGCACAGCTGAAAACAGGACCAGGGTATTAGCTCTACTGCAACATTTAAAGCAACGTCTGGAACGTAGAAATTACTCATTAAATGGTTACTAAGCTAAACTAAACTTCTAATGAAGGAGAATAATGATTAGATCATGATATACCTAGACAAATACTTGTCTAGGTTTACAAAAATTTTGGAAATGTAAAAAAACAGTAATAATAATTAGAAAATACCTTTTCACGTGCTTCTACAAACATCAAAAAGGAGTAAAATTAACCTTTCAGCCTAAATTGCTACAGTCCCTAAGTTTTTGGAATAACAATTCACAGAAACGTTAACAAAACCATCTCTGGTCAGCACTTGCATGGTGCTTGAGGTTTGCTATGTGATGAAACTGTGCATTCCTGAGTTTTTATCCTCAGATTCTTTCCTTCTGTGGCATGTGGTGATGATATCACTGGCCATGCTCTCCTTGCTATGCAATCCTTGCATAATTTGTCACTTCTTCTTCTAAATGCTAATATGCATACACCCACTGCTGACACAAATCCTCTATATATCTCTCTCATTATATATCTCACATTGTCTACTTGCACACCCGTGCTTAATGCCCACGCCATGGCTTATGATATGCTGCATAATTTCAGCAAAGAATATGGATTGGACAAAGCCTCTTGCTCTCTAACATAGAATTTTCTTTGTTCTCTCTAATACTTAGCTTATCCCTATAGATTGTAAAGTGTCTTGAGCAATAACAACAATCATTTCAAACATGCAGGGATGCAAATTGTATGCATTTGTTTTTCTCTAAAAAAAGAGGGGTGTTTAATTTCACGCAACCTTGGCCTCCAAGGAAAGTTTCTTGAAAGTTATAACTGCAGTAGCATAAACGTATGCTCCTATTCACCAGTAACACGAAAACACTCGTTCCTCCTTCCCAAATGGTACACATAACAGGCTGTCAAAGAAGAACAATTATCTTCCATACTAATTGGCAACTTGTATTTAACCTTTAATTAGCTGGGAATTTATAATAGCTCTAACTGGCCTTTTTCTTTTCTTATAGAAGGTCATAGTAACATTCTCTGTTAGCTTTCTCTACTCCCACACTCCAGCTACCAAGATATTATGGTAACAGTTTAAATGGAAAAATAGAGGCTCTGCAACCTTAGGTTGCTGTCCTTCCGTGTGTGCTGAGCTGGCACATTCATGAAAAACTGAAATTGTCGAAAGGCAGGAATCCCTTGTTACTTCTATTTCAAAAGGAAATTCAAACAGATTTTTTCTTTTTTTTTTTTTTTTCTTTCTTTTGTCTGTCTTGGCACAATTTGATGCAATCATTTTTTTCCTTCTGTGTTTTCCACTTGAAAGGTGTAGGACTTATTAGCAGAGATGACGTTCTCTTACATGGTCATCCCATTCTTGGTTTGGTGGATTACTGTGCTGGAAAGACAAAGGAAAACATTTTCTCCTTCGGTGATGAACACCTTTGATGTCCTGGGTCTTAGAAAAAGAAACTTTGTGATGACGAGTGCACTTCCTGGTGAAAATGTTTATGAGTTGGAAAACACTTTGGCTGTCACAGAAAAGTGTCACCAAAAATGATCAAAAATGGGAGATATTCTGGAATCTGCTTATGATAATTACTCAACCAGAAATTACTTGCCAATGTATGATTGAAGACTAATTTTTTTTGAATTGACTTTAACCACTCTGTGATGGAATAGTTGAATGGAAATAATGGAGGGAATTAGAAAATAAAAAAATGGAAGGAATTAGAAACCGGGTACTTTAAGAAACTCATAGACTGTGTGTGGTGGCTCACGCCTGTAATCCCAACACTTTGGGAGGCTGAGATGGTGGGTCATGAGGTCAGGAGTTCGAGACCAGCCTGGCAATATGGTGAAACCCCGTCTCTACTAAAAATACAAAAATTAGCTGGGCGTGGTGGCGTGTGCATATAATCCCAGCTATTCGGGAGGCTGAGGCAGAAGAATCGCTGGAACCCAGGAAGTGGAGGTTGCAGTGAGCCGAGATTGTGCCAAAGCACTCCAACCTGGGTGATAGAGGGAGACTCCATCTCAAAAAATGAAAAAGAAAAAGAAACTCATAAATCAGATCAACACACACACAAAAACAAAATAATAAAGAGAAATGACCAAGTTCATATTTTCCACCAGAGATGGCCAGGTTTATTCATAGAATATAATGAAAGCATTGTTATTTACAAAGACGAATAAGCCGTAATTTAGTCTGGCTTTGTCCCCACCCAAATCTCATCTTGAATTGTAGTTTTCATAGTACCCATGTGTTATTGGAGGGGCCCAGTGGAAGGTAATTTAATCAAGGGGTTGTTTACCCTCATGCTGTTCTTGTGATAATGTGTGAGTTCTCATGAGATCTGGTGGTCTTATAAGGGGCTTTTCCCGCTTTTGCTCGGCACTTCTCCTTGCTGCTGCTATGTGAAGAAGGACGTGATTTCTACTTCTTCTACCATGATTGTAAGTTTTCTGAGCCACCCCCCGACAAGCCCTGCAGAACTGTGAATCAATTAAACATCTTTCCTTTATGAATTACTCAGTTACAGGTATATCTTTTCAGCAGCATGAAAACAGACTAATACAGTAAATTGATTCCAGGAGTAGAGTGCTGCTGTAAAGATACCTGAAAATGTGGAAGCAACTTTGGACCTGAGTAATAGGCAGAGTTTGAAACAGTTTGGAGGGCTCAGAGGAATACAGGAAAATGTGGGAAAGTTTGAAACTTCCTAGACCCTTGAAGGGCTCAGAAGACAGAAAGATGTGGGAACGTTTGGAACTTCTTAGAGACTTGTTGAAATGCTTTAACCGAAATGCCGATAGTGATGTAGACAGTAAAGTCCAGGTTGAGGTGGTCTTAGATAGAGATGAGGAACTTGTTAGGAACTGGAGTAAAGGTCATTTTTGCTATGCAAAGAAACTGATGGCATTTTGCCCCTGCCCTAGAGATCTGTGGAACCTTGAACTTTAGAGAGATGATTTAGCATCTCTGGCAGAAGAAATTTCTAAGCAGCAAAGCATTCAAGAGGATGCAGAGCATAAAAATTTGGAAAATTGACAGCCTGACAATGTGATAGAAAACAAAATCCCATTTTCTGGGGGGAAATTCAAGCTAGCTGCAGAAATTTGTCTAAGTAACAAGGAGCCAAATGTTAATCACTAAGACAATGGGGAAAATGTCTCTAGGGTATGTCAGAGAACTTCACAGCAGACCCTCCCATCACAGGCCTAGGAGGGAAAAATACTTCCCTGGAATGGGCCCAGGGCCCACTGCTCTATGCAGCCTACAGACATGGTGCCTTGCCTCCCAGCTGCTTCAACTCCAGCCGTGGCTAAAAGAGACCAATATACAGCTCAAGTTGTTGCTTCAGAGGGTGCAAGTTCCAAGCCTTGGCAGCTTATATGTGGTATTGGGCCTGTGGGTTCACAGAAGTCAAGAATTTAGATTTGGGAACCTCTGTCTAGATTTCAGAGGATGTATGGAAATGCCTGGATGTCCAGGCAAAGGTTTGCTGCAGGGGTGGAGCCTTCATGGAGAACCTCTGCTAGGGCAGTGAAGAAAGGAAATGGGAGTTGGAGGCCCCACACAGAGTCCCCACTGGGGCACTTCTTAGTGGATCTGTGAGAAGAGGGCCATGATCCGCCAGACACCGGAATGGTAGATCCACTAACAGCTTGCACTGTGCACCTGGAAAAGCCACAGACACTCAAAGTCAGCCATGAAAGCAGCTGGGAGGGGTTGTACCCTGCAAAGCCACAGGGGCAAAGTTGCCCAAGGCTGTCGGAGCCCACCTCTGCATCAACATGACCTGGATGTGACATATGGAGTCAAAGGAGATCATTTTGAATCTTTAACTACATCGCTGAATTTCAGACTTTCATGGGGCCTGTAGCCCCTGCATTATGGCCAATTTCTTCCATTTGCAACATGTATATTTACCCAATACCTGTACCCTCATTGTATCTAGGAAGTAACTAACTTGCTTTTGATATCACAGGCTCGTAGGTGGAAGGGACTTGCTTTGTCTCAGATGAGACTTTGGACTTGAACATTTGAGTTAATGTTGGAATGAGTTAAGACTTTCAGTGTTGGAAGAGCATGAGTCCATTTTGAAGTGTGAGGACATGAGATTTGGGAGGGGCCAGGGGCAGAATGATAAGATTTGGCTGTGTCCCCACCCAAATATCATCTTGAATTGTAGTTCCCATAGTCCCTAAGTGTTGTTGGAGGGGCCCAGTGACAGGTAATTTACTCATGGGGGTGCTTGCCCTCATGCTGTTCTCATGATAGTGCATAAGTTCTCATGGGATCCAATGGTCTTATTAGAGGCATTTCCCCCTTTTGCTCGAGACTTCTCCTTGGTGCTGCCATGTGAAGAAGGACGTGTTTTCTTCTTCTTCCACCATGATTGTTAAGTTTTCTAAGGCCTCCTAAGCCCTGCAGAACTGTGAGTCAATTAATCCTCTTTCCTTTATAAATTACCCAGTCTTGGATACATCTTTATTAGCAGCATGAGAACAAACTAATACAAGCCATATTTTACAATTTGAGATTTCCTTTATTTCCCTTCCTGGTCTCCCTATTCAGTTCCATACTACTCCTGCTATTAGGTTTGTCTGAAAATAATTGTGGTTACCTCTGTCCTTTTAAAGTCATCAGCTCTGGGTTGCAATAGTGAGCAAAAATATCTGTAGCTGGCATTGTGGTGCCCCTCCATATCACCAACTCATAGCATTTAAGAGCAAACTGGCCAACCTACTTACAGTCAGCACCTGAATGTCTTTGATAAAGGATTTTCTCTGGGTGCTTCACAGCTTGTGTAGCAAGCCAAAAATGACAGAGTATTATCACCATTCCAGGAGTAGTCCTCAACCAATAATGTGGGGAATTGAGGTTAGTGACCCCAGATCCTCACCTCTTTGATAGGAGAAGGCTGATATGTGGGTGTTACATGGGCTCCCAGATTCTCTGCAGCAGAACAGAGCCTTCTTCACTCTCAGTGACAGCTGACTTGATAACACATTTACCCTCGACTTCCTATCCTTATTTTACTTTCCAATTCAACTAACTGTGGCTTCTTCACCTTCTGTGTAAACCACTTGAATTCGAATCCTTTCTCAGGGTTTGATGCTGTGGAGATTCAAACTAAGTTGCTTAACTCATTTTTATAGTAATTTCCCCACTAAAATTGAGAGACAGAATTGTGGACTATTGATATAATACTTGAAAGTGTGGGACAGAATTAATTTGAATACGAACTTAGAGGTGTACGGCCTTGGGCAAGTTACTTATCTTTCCCGAGCTTCAGTTAATCTTCTGTGAAATGGTGGTAACAATAGGACCCTTTAAATGAAGTTTTTGTGATTAAATAAATGAGATAATGTATAAGTGCCTAAAACATTGTGAAAATTCAACAAATGGTCAGCTGATAAAGTTTCTAACCGGTGACCCAAGAAGTATGACAGCAGACTATGTGCTGGTTGCCCATCACCCAGGTCCTTACTGGTCTCCTCAGAGAGGTAGGACATCTGCTCACTGTTTCTCTGTGCTCTTTTCAGAAGTTTACAGAATGCATTTGTGGAGGGGAAGTTCTAATGCTTTAAATCATCAACTGTGGCAGCTTTTAAGATCTTTTAAGGAGACCCTGTTTCATGCTCCTTTCCTGCACGAATGAATACATTGTTAGCAAATGCAGAGACTAAAAGTTATACCCATTTTAAAAAGTGTATTATGTCCTTCCAGGATGCTTTCAAATGTTTTAAAAAGAGGTTCTTGGTTAAAAGGTTAATACCTTTGTGAGAACTCCAAACTGATTAGGAGGCAGAGTTTCCTATGAAATTTTTTTTTCCTCCTGTTTTTTGGCAGAAAATTTGTTTGATTACAGCTGGAAAAACTCTATTTCCACAGATTATATTCACATGTTACTGGAAGACATGAATTTGGGAATGGGGGAATACTATTCAGTCTAGTACAATCTTTTGTCATTTTTGTGGTGATTTTTGTTCAGTTTTAGACAAAGAATAACACACAATAGTAAAAAGAGCACAGAGTTTAGACACAGAGATACCTGGGCTAAAATTCCAATACTGCCAATGTCTAGCAGTGTAACTTTTATGAATCACTCTTAGTATATATTTTTTACTCTTTACTCTGTGCAATTTGAACAATCATGCCTGCATCATTTTATTACTATCATATCAAATCAAATTATGTATATAAAGTACCTGGAAGATACCTAAGAACGTAGATGTGTTCAGGAAATGGAAGACATTGTTATTTATTAAAATTATTTAGGAAAAAGATAAATTAATACTACAAATGATTCTGTCAATGTGGATATTGGTAACATTCATAGAAAAGACCAAAAAATTGATGGAATTTTAAGATATTATATATTTTTCTTATGGAACGTATTCTGGCTTCCCTGGAGGAAAACAACACAAAAATGTCAAGTCAACACACACAACAAGTACATGTTCATTTTGAGCAGATTCTAACCACTGATTAAATGTAGACATTTATAATTGTGTGCCCTACAGTGTGTGTGTGTGTGTGTATTTGTGTGTGAGAGAGAGGATGAGGAAGAGGGTGTGGTGAGGTATAATGATCATTTATTGAGTTATGAGTGCCAAATTATGTGTTAGGCACAGTACTATATTATCATATTATCTTATATGACATAGTCACCACAATCCTATGAAATATTCCTGTTCAAAAATGAGAAAACAGGTTTGAAAAAAAGAGCCAAAAGCTTTTCTTAAATATGTGCCAATTAAGGGAAAAATAGATTATTTCATCATTATGCAGGCTATTCGAGGGTAGTGTGTGTGTGTGTGTGTGTGTGCGCGCGTGCGTGTGTAAGTGTGCCTGGTGCATATGGATATGTTCCATTAGAATTGTGTGTGTGTGTGTAAGTGTGCCTGGGTGCATTTGTACATGTTCCATTAGAAGTAAAGCATCTTATGATATGTTTTATGCTACAAATGACCAGTGAAATCCTACAAGCAATTTCTGGGCACCTTTTCTTTGCAAATCCCCAGAGGGAAAACAACAAAGAGGAAAAAGTGGTCATTCCCCTCTAAAATATTTTTTAATCCAAATAGAAGGCAGATTGCATTAAAAAAAAAAACCATGGAATAATATCCATTAAGAGTCTGTTACAAAAGAGCGGTTTTTGGAGGCAAAAATCAGTGTCTGGGGGCACAAGGCAGTACTGGGGCTTTGGAGAAGATTTTGTCAAGGATGTGACTATTATGAGCTGAATTGTGCCTTCCCCGATACCTATTCATAGGCTGAAGTCTTAATTCACAGTACTTTAAAATGTAACTTTATTTAAAGATAGGGACTTTAAAGAGGTAATTAATATAAAATAAGATCTTTGGGGTGCACTCTAATCTAATAAGATTGATATTCTTAGAAGAAGAGGAAACTGGGACGCAGTTTTGTAGGGACAACCATGTGAAGAGCCAGAGAGAAGACATCCATCTACAAATCAACTAGTCAGGCCTTGGGAGAAACCAGTACTACCAGCACCTTGATCTTAGACTTCACTCCAGAACTGTGAGAAAGTAAATTTCTGTTGTTCAAGTTACTCAGTCTATGGCACCTTGTTACAGAAGCCTTGGAAATTAAATATACTGACCTTCAAGGATGGATGTCTAAGCAAAGGGGAAAATTTATAAGGATTCTGAACAGAGACATCTCTCTAGAGTAACTAAAGTATTAAGAGAATTTATATGACTGATCAAAGCTCGTTAAATAGGGCAATTTCTGGTATCATCTATAAAGCTACAGAGGTGCTTTTGCTTCTGTCTATAATTTATAGCTTTGAATCAATTTTCTGAAACCCAGAGATGACTAAGCAAAGGTAGTAAGCCATTTTGCAATAGACATATGAAATAGCTTGTTGATTTTCTTATAATTCCTTTCATATTATCTATAGGCACTCTAGATTTGCACTAAAGCACAATATCCCAGGAATTGTAGATAATACAAGGGCCAAGATCGAGTGGAATTTACTTACTCAACCAGAGATTCAGAGGCGGAGTCCTGGGGGAAAATGAATACAGAAACCAAAATCATATGGAAAGCTAAAGCCAACAGTTTAAAGCAGAATTGAGAAATTAGGGCGTAAAGCAAAGTGCTGAAAGATGTGTGTTGAAAAACGTGTAGGTTTCAAGAATGAGGCACAGTCAGCCCTTTCTATCTATGGATTCTGCATCCATGGATTCAACCAACCTTGGACCAAAAATATTCAGAGTATACAAAAGACGCTTGTGTCTTTACTAAACATGTATAGACTTTGTTTTCCCTGTAATTATTCCCTAAACAATACAGTAGAACAACTATTTATATGGCATTTACATTGTAGTCGGTATTATAAATAACCTATAGATGATTTAAGTTATCTAGGGGACATGCCTAAGTTACATGAAAAAACACTATACCATTTTACATAGGGATTGGAGCATCCATAGATATTGGTATCCAAGGGGGGTCCTGGAACAAATTTCCTATGGATACTGAGAGACAACTGTGTTGTGCTTTCATTACAATAATTTTTGTTGGTCAATATTTTATAATAGTGCCTGGCACTTATTTGTAGTGGCAAATACATACTTAGTAAATCAATCAATCAACTTTTGTTTTTGTTAGTTGTTCTTTATTATGTTATTAAAACAGGATTTGTATCCAGGAACTACCCATTACATTCCATCTGACCCTATTGTCTTCCATAGACAATGGGATTTGAATAATTAAAAAACAAAAAGTAAAGACAGAGTCATTCAGATTTACAATTTTTGATTCTCTGAGACTTGCAATTATGCTGTATCCATTGATTTGTGCATTTACTCTTAATAACATTGTAAAAATTGGCAGCAGATCAATGATTAATTCTTGTTTGCATACCCAGACCCTAAACTGACCTCAAGCATGTTGAAAGGCAGAATAGCTTTAGATTAAGGTATGCCCTTTGAAGTCAACAGATTGTGCTTGAAATTTGGTCCTGCCATGTTGTTTTATTTACCTTGAGGTAATTACTCACCTTCTAACCCTCAGTTTCCTTAGAAATATAGAATATCAGTAATATCATCTTCAAAGGGTTGCACCTAAGCTAGCTTCCTCCCAAAAGCAGATTCTGAAAGGAGATTTCAAGCAGATAGTTTATTTTGTGAGGCAATCCTAAAGAACCTGAGCTGAATTGGGGAACAGAACAGAAAGCCAGTCCAAGGCTTTATTATCGAGCTGGCCACTACTGCCTGTTGACTACTGCCTGGTTAGTACGTTTGCACATGCACCGGAATGGCTTAATTGTTTGCTGCAAGACTATCCCACAACTGTGGCAGAGAGCCCCGGGTAAGGAAACTGGTTGTTGTAATAAACAACGGACTAAAAAGTGGGTCCATAGGAACCAAGAGATGTCTGGCTGTTTTGAGGATAAAACGTCATCAGGATTGCCAAGTAGAGATACTCCAAGACCGTTGTTAATCTTTTTAAATAAAACCTGAGTCAGTGAAAGAATACGCTGTTGTCTTTTATTCCCCCACTATAGCAGTGAACTCTTTGATTCAACAGACTTAGTCTTTAATGAAAAATTTGCCACATACCTGGAATGTAGCCTTGTATAACTGCATAGATACAGGTTTGAATTCAGTCTAGATTTTTATAACTCATCAAAAAAGCTACTTACTTCTGTGATTCTTGTATTCTTCATTTGTTTAAAAAAATCCACTTAAAAAACTGGAAGTTTGTTTTTAAGTTAAGCATATATTAATCCTATGGTCCAGCAATTCCATTCCTAGAAATATAGCTATGAGAAATAAATACCTATATCAACAAAAAGACTTGTGTAAGAAGGTCCTTAGCATTTTACTTCATGGTTAAAATTATTGTTTTCTCTGTTATACATGCTTCATTATATTGTTGTACATGCAAAATACAAAAAGTCACAAACTAAACAAAACTAAAAGAAGAACGTAGTACATTATAAAGTTGTATGAGGATTAGCTGGACTCATGGATGTGAAATGCTTAATACATAGCATTCAATAAATGATAGTTATTATTTTGTTAATATGATCATCAACTGTGAAGGGACAAATATAAATGTTTTCAAATTTTTTATGATGGCCAACATCACTGTAAATACTATATTTAAAATTTTATTTTCTATTAATAATGGGCCCCAAACTGACTATACTTGAGAATAATATATAATACATATACACACATATACATCTGATTCATCCATTCATTCTCCATCTATTTATGTATCTATCCATTCATTATTTCCCAAATTTGTGGAATCAAAATCTCAGGGATGGAGCCTGGATTGAATCTCTGTATCTAGACAAAATCCTGTGTTTCTTATACGCATCTGGACAAGGGACTTACTTAAAAGTCAAATATGAAACATTAACCAACAGAATAAAGAGAAGGCCCAAGCCCCTTTTTAACCTTTATCTTATTTTAAGCTAATGGACCTTAATTGCAATCATTTTCTTAGAATTTAAATCACAATAAAAGTAATCTAATCTAAGCGCTTGATAGATTTTTATTCTTCACCCTATGCAAACGTTTTAGTCCAGAGTAATTATGTTTCTTTCTATTGCATTTTCCATGCATTTTTCATGATTCTTCAGTTTAATGTAGATTTATCTTCTGAGGACTGGTCTTATGCAATTTAATACAATTGTTGTAAGTATAGTGTACTTAAAGTTATAATTCTATTCATACAAATGTGTTTAGATTATATAGTTTATTAAAAATTTAAAGTTATTTATAATTTATAAAACAAATATAACAATTTTAAAGAAAAATTAGAAAAGAGAAATATTTGAACTTTGTATTACTCCAGAAAAGTTTATTTAAATATTGCTTAATGTCGGAGATGACTAACAGTGAATCTTACGGGGCAGGAATTAAGATCCTTGCCCCAATATCTAATAATGTTCTTTACATTCATGTTTGAGGAATTAACAATAAGACACAACTGTCCCTCAACATATATAACAAGACATTTAGAAAGTACATGAGCACTTTATGAATATACTTCAAATACAAATGACAGTGAAAAACACATTAATTAGTAAGTATTTAGAAACAAAATTTTGAGTAAATAAAAATGTCAGAAAACAATAATAAATTTTACTCTGTCATGAGGCATTAATTGAATGTCTCCAGAGTGTACAAGGTATTGGCGTAGGTAACAGGACATAAATCAGAAACAATTCTGCTCCTGAGGAGCATTCAATCTAGTAGAGGAAATAAGATGTGTATCCCTGTACACCCACATCCACACACATGGTTCTTAAAAAGGAAAATGGGCCAGGCGCATTGACTCACACCTGTAATCCCAGCATTTTGGAAGGCCGAGGTGGGAGGATTACCTGAGGCCAGGAGTTCAAGACCAGCCTGGCCAGTATGGCGAAACCCTGTCTCTACTAAAAATACAAAAAATTAGGCAGGTATGGTGGTGGGCGCCTATAAACCCAGCTACTCAGGAGGCTGAGGCAGGAGAAACACTTGAACCCAGGAGGCAGAGGCTGCAGTGAGCCAAGATTGTGCCATCGCACTCCATCCAGTCTGGGCAACAAGAGTGAAATTCCATCACACACACACAAAAGGAAAATGGTGAACTTAATATAAAGAGGGTCGAATTAAACAGTATGATTATTCATGCTACTATGCAATTCATTATGGCTTTGTGGAATTTGTAAATGTAAACATTATGAATAAAATTTACTTTTAAAAAGGGAGGAGAGACTGGACACAGTGGCTCACGCCTGTGTTTCCAGCACTTTGGGAGGCTGAAGAGGGTTGATCACTTGAGATCAGGAGTTTGAGATCAGCCTGGCCAACATGGTGAAACCCTGTCCCTACTAACAATACAAAAATTAGCTGGGCATAGTAGTGCATGCCTGTAATCCCGGCTACTAGGGAGGCTAAAACAGGAGAACTGCTTTAACTTGGGAGGCGGAGGTTGCAGTGAGCCAAGATTGCACCACTGCACTCCAGCCTGGGTGACATAGCGAGACTCCGTCTCAATAAAGAAAAAGGGAGTAGAGTCTGATCACAGTGAGAAGAAGCAGTACTCTAGTTATTTATGACCATGGTGAATGTCTTTCAAGTTTGCTCCTCTAAAACAGAGTATGGGTGTGTGCAGGGGTTAGGGTGGGGTAAAAGGGGTCTTCAACTGTACTTTAATAACCAATCCAAGAAAAGAACTCTCAGTAACTGAGGGAGAAAAAAATGCGAGTCATAGCTGACTTTTACTTAATACCAACTTCAGAAGAAAATAAAATTGTTTTAGCTAAAGTTTTAATTTTAGTTAAACAAAGTGACTGATGACCATCCTGTGGAGTTTTGAGACTTGTATTCACTGCCTTATTAAAGAAACTTATGAAGTAAATTGAATGCAGCCAAGGAGGTGGATATCTGTTTTGGTGTTTGACCAAGAACTTTCCTAAGAGTATTTGTGTTATCAACATTGTTAGTTTTACTGTAATGGAAACCCTAGAATTGTAATTTTCTGTTATACAAATTAGAAAAGATTATGAGAATTAATAGGACTCTTCAGTATGATGGCTGGTTAAAAAATTAATAACTTAAACACTAGGAAACATATAGAGAAATATATGCAAGCCTTACATGAAAAAAATGCTAAATATTATTAAAAGGTTAAAGAGATAGGCTGAGTGTGTTGGCTCACACCTATAATCCCAGCACTTTGGAAGGCTGAGGTGGGAGGATCACTTGAGCCCAGGAGTTTGAGACCAGCCTGGCTGTTAATTGATAGATATGATTTAATGTTACATATAATTTAATATTATTGATATAGTCTATTATATAAAGACAATATTTTCCCCAAATTAATTTGAAAACTAGTGACAATTATGAACAAATTATCATTAGTATTTTTCAGACCTTGGTAGCCTAATTCAAAAATTTATTTCAGGTAAGAACGCTTCGGAAGAGTCAATACTTTTTAAAATTGAAGTATAAAAAAGGGAGACTGCATTAAACAATATTTTTTAGACATGGTAAAATTATTCCACTATTAACACATCAATAAACAGATGTCATTATTTCAAGAATTTATTATTCTCGAATAAATCGAATATTCTCGAATGAAAAACAGGTTGTATATTAAGGATGTTGGGACAATTGTGTATTTATTTGTAAAGGAGAAAAACGAGATGTTTTTACTCTTATACTATATTAATTTGCCAGGATTAACATAAGAAATACCAGGGACTGGGTGGATTAAACAGCAGAAATGTGTTTCCTCACAGTTCTGGAGACTACGTCCAAGATCAAGATATCAGCAGAGTTGGTTTCTTCCAAGGGTCTCCTGTCTCCTTGGCTTGCAGATGGATGCCGTCTCTCTAGTTCTTGACATGGTCTTTTGGACATGTCTGTGTCCTAATCTCTTTTTACAAGGTCACCAGTCTTACTGGATTAAGGCCTACCCATATGACTTCATTGTATTTTACTTTTTTGAAGGCTCTATCTCAATGCAGTCACCTTATGAAGTACTGGGTGTTAGGACTTCAACATACAAATTCTGAGAAGACATGGTTCAGCCCATAGCATAAACTGTCAAAACATTTTCAAGATAAACTTAAGAATAAAATAAACTATGGAAAAAATGAATATTAAACTATTAAATAACAAGGAATAAAATAAAGCTAAATATTCAATCTTGAAGCATCAGAAATGTTTGTAAATATAGGTTCAGAGGCAGAAAACATAAATTAAAAGATTTAAGTATACAAATGTGTGAAAATTTTAAATTTCTAGACATGAAACCACTACTATATATCCTGTGAAACAGCAAAGTGAAACTGGTGAAAATACTTGCAATGTATTTTATGAGTTGTTTTCTTTTTTTACTTATGCATAATGTTTAAGAAGAGAAAAAGATCAAATTGAAGAAGAGAAAATGGACAAAAAGAAAAAAGCTTTAAGTAAAGAAAAGCACATGACATATTCAAACAGGTGAATTGTTTAGTCTTACTGAGAACAAAATTAATGAAATTTGAAACAATTTGGGGAAAACAATTTTAATCAATAATTTGTGAAATGTTTTGATACTGAAAAGTTTAAATACAGAAACATTTTAATAGCTATCACTATACTTGAATGAGGCAGTATTAATTTACATAATATTTTGAAAGTCAATTTGACAATATGTACCAAAAGTTTTAGAATTCTTAAAATGTTTTTACCTATCAGTTTAATTCTACAAATGTATCCTAAAATAATCAGATAAATATATGTATAAAATGTATCATACATTGTGCAACTTTGTTCCTGTACGGGCATACGGGTGTAAATATAAGCAATGGCCTTTAGTTGTGGAATTTTTAATAATTTTAGTGTATTATATGCCTTTACATATTTTCCAAATTATCTACAGCACATTTTACAATAGGAAAATAATATTTTGAAATTTGACAATTTGGAGGAAGATTAGATTACTTGAAACTAAGGAGATTTGGAAGTTGTTTACAAGGGAGATGACATTGGCCTTTTTTGTTTGTTTGTTTGTTTTGAGACAGAGTCTCACTCCAGGCTAGAGTGTAATGGCGCAATCTTGGCTCACCGCAACCTCCGCCTCCCAGGTTCAAGTGATTCTCCTGCCTCAGTCTCCCAAGTAGCTAGGACTACAGGCATGCTCCACCATGCCTGGCTAATTTGTGTATTTTTAGTAGAGATGGGGTTTCACTATGTTGGCCAGGGTGGTTTTGAACTCCTGACCTTGTGTTCTGCCCACCTTACCCTCCCAAAGTGTTGGGATTACAGGCATGAGCCACCGCGCCCAGTCGACATTGACCTTTGATTTAAGTGAAATTTATAGGGATGTAACAGCAGAGCATTTGAGACAAAGAATGTAGAACAGATTTTCATGGAGCATAGTTAGTATATTTTTTCTGAGCATAGCATATGACTGAGATTAGAAGAACCCAATCGGAATAGTTGATTGAGATGAGATTACAGAAATCCTTGAAAGTCTAGAACAGCCTGACTGAAAAGCTGGTACAAAGAAGCAGGTTAGATTAGAAGGCTGGTGCAGAGGTTTCCTTGAGAGATGTGAGGACTATGGGAGAGAAGAGTGAACACATTGAAGGGAGCTTGGTTGTGCGTGGTATGGATGTAAAACAAAGGACAAGGAAGGAGTCAAAAGTAACACAAGTTTTAGGAACAGAGAGAGGGAAAATGCAGATGTAAGGGAGGAGCGTTAGCGTTCATTGGCCAATCTCATCAAGTGCTGTGATTCATGCCCTCAAACAGCACCGGACAGGTGCTATTTTTGTCCATATTATGCAAATGCCTAGGGTCACTGCTAGTAACGAGGAGAGGATTCAAATCCCTGTCTACTTTTTAACTTGTTATACATAATCTGTGCACTTTATGATTTAGAGTTAAAATAATCTGAAATAATGTTGACTGAATATGTTATTTCCTGTTCTGTATTTTTCATGTATGTTACCTCAAAATTATATTTTAAGTGCAAAGATTGAAGTTCAAGTGCATTACTGAAATTTTAGATGTTTTAAGCCATGCAGATCTTCACTGTTTCTTTGCATTATAGATCATCTGGACTGTTTTTGTCTGTTTCCTTCTGCATGATAAATGCGGAGCCGAATGCTAATATCCTTAGGCAAGGTCTTGCTGTAAATATATATATAGCAAGTTATTGCCAATGAAAAGCTTTTGATGAAACTAGAAAATTGTGACAGCGAACAGAATAAACTATAGGACTAATTACATTAAATGTGGAACTTTAATTAAGCTTAACTTTTTCTGTTTGAATTACTATTAGTTCCTTTTGTTTTTTTTTTGAGACGGAGTCTGGCTCTGTTCCCCAGGCTGGAGTGCAGTGCAGTGCAGTGGCGTGATCTCGGCTCACTGCAACCTCTGCCTCCCAGGTTCACACCATTCTCCTGCCTCAGCCTCCCGAGTAGCTGGGACTACAGGCACCCACCACCATGCCGGGCTACTTTTTTGTATTTTTTAGTAGAGACAGGGTTTCACCATGTTAGCCAGGATGGCCTCCATCTCCTGACCTCCTGATCCGCTCTCCTCGGCCTCCCAAAGTGCTGGGATTACAGGTGTGAGCCACCGTGCCTAGCCTTTTGTTTTTGTTTTTGTTTTTTTTAAAAAAACAGAGATTTGCTCTTGTTGCCCAGGCTGGAGTGCAATGGTACGATCTTGGCACACTGCAACCTCCGCCTCTCAGGTTCAAGTGATTCTCCCACCTCAGCCTCCTGAGTAGCTGGGATTACAGACACCCACCACCACACTTGGCTAATTTTTGTATTTTTAGTAGAGACGAGGTTTCACCATGTTGGTCAGGCTGATCTCAAACTCCTGACCTCAGGTGACTCACCCGCCTTGGTCTCCCAAAGTGCTGGGATTACAGGCATGAGCCACCGTGCCCAGTCAGAATTACTATCAGCTCACTGCAACCTCCAGCTCCCTGGTTCAGTTGATTCTCCTCACTCAGCCTCCTGAGTAGCTGGGATTACAGGCGTCTGGCATCACACCCAGCTAATTTTTTTTTTTTTTTTTTTTTTTTTAAGTAGAGACAGGGTTTCACCATGTTGGCCAGGATGGTCTTGATCTCCTGACCTCATGATCCACCCACCTTGACCTTTCAAAGTGTTGGGATTACAGGCATGAGCCACCACGCCTGACCTCTGTCAGTTCTTAAAAGAATTGTGTACATATAATTTTAATTGTATGTGAAAATAATCTATAACACTAACACTGTATTTTTCTTATACAATTAGATAACTACAATATAAAAGCCAGTGGACTTTTCAGAAAGGCCCGATTGTGTTCTTTGCCTTTGATTTAAAAAACAGGTGAATAGCCTAAAAATTATGTCTTATAATACTAAATTGCTCCTTATAAAAAATTGCAACAAAACAACAACAAAAAGCTAAGTCCATGCCAGTAATTGGGATATATAGTTGAAGGTTGCATTTTCACTTTTGATTGGTGTCATATTTTTTCATATGACAAAAAACACTGTTCAGAAATGACCTGTTTTTACTCCGTTTTTTGTATGATAATCTCCTCAAATCCCTGTTATTTTTGCAAAGGACACAGAGCAATGCAATTCTTACAATATAAAAACAATTTTAATACAATATGAATGATATTAACAATTGTAATAATGATAATAATTTTAAACAAATTACACTTGCCTTTCTTGTGATTAATCTACCATGTACAAATGTCTGAAAAAAAAAAAAAAAAACTCTCTAGATGCTAACCAACATTCATCATGAAAATTGTACCCTGCCTTCTTTGTAATATGCTTTGGCCCTTGGGAGACTGATACTTTAAAAAATATATTGAAACAAAAGAAAACAAAAAAAAATCTAGCCCAATTTGAGATCTTTCCTTTAAAATGAAGTCAAGAAGTTCCTTGTAGATTTTTTTTTTTTAATTGCAAGAATCTAAAATTTACATATACCTAAATGTAATCAGGTGCTAAAACTGTGGGCATTGGTTTGCTGATATCTTTTTAGTTTCGGACTCTCTGTTTTTAAGGGATAAACAGAACAGTGTTAAATGCAGAATATTTTAATTTAAATGAATGTCAAAATTTAAATCTATCAGTCTTACTCCCTATAAGGGACAACACTATGTGGTCTTGATATTTGAAATCAGCTAGATCTTGGCTCATAATCCAGGCTTCATTGATTACTTTCTGCATGAAGTTTCTCTTTTTAATTGATCTCTCAGTCTTATTACTTTGATTTTTAAAATGGTACTATGAATGTCCACCTTGCAGGGTTGTAGTAAAGATTAAATGAGATAATTTGTAGAAAAGGTGTAGCATTTACAAGTGCCCATTAAAGGATAGCTTTTGTTGCGTCTAATAACTTGATGATGGATAACATGGAAAGCCACACTATGAAACAATTAATGATTCATGTGATTTTTGATTTTCCTTTTAACATTAAACTTTATCTAGCGCTCAGACTCTGGGACTAACAGACCTTTCTTTTCTTGTTGATCGGGGCTTCCCTTCTACACTGACTGTTTCCTTAACTCATAACCTGATTCATGAACTGTAGGGTCAAGCTCACATTGTGTTAAAAGCCATTTTATTTGGGGTTTTGATTTGTGTGCTGTGTGAATATAAGATTCTTCTCTTGAATATTTAGGATTTTCTATGGGCAGTAGAAATCCCACTGACGTTCTTTATTATTATTATTATTCTACTTTAAGTTCTAGGGTACATGCGCGCAACGTGCAGGTTTGTTACATATGTATACATGTGCCATGTTGGTGTGCTGCACCCAGTAACTCGTCACTTACATTAGGTATTTCTCCTAATGCTATCCCTCCCCCTCCCCCGACCCTACAACAGGCCCTGGTGTGTGATGTTCCCCTTCCTGTGTCCAAGTGTTCTCATTGTTCAGTTCCCAACTATGAGTGAGAACATGTGGTGTTTGGTTTTCTGTTCTTGCGATAGTTTGCTGAGAATGATGGTTTCCAACTGCATCCATGTCCCTACAAAGGACATGAACTCATCCTTTTTTATGGCTGCATAGAATTCCATGGTGTATATATGCCACTTTTTCTTAATCCAGTCTGTCACTGATGGACATTTGGGTTGATTCCAAGTCTTTGCTATTGTGAATAGTGCCGCAATAAACATACGTGTGCATATGTCTTTATAGCAGCATGATTTATAATCCTTTGAGTATATACCCAGTAACGGGATGGCTGGGTCAAATGGTATTTCTAGTTCTAGGTCCTTGAGGAATCACCACACTGTCTTAAGAGCCCATCAACTGTGACAAAATTGTCCTACAGAGCACCACCATACAGGTTGAGATTTGCTTGCTTTGCGCATCATAAAAGCAAATTAAATATAAAGATAAATCATGTAAAGGGGTAAAATATTGCTTTAATAGAATGATACTCTATGATGCCACAAGTTGTGTATGGAAAATAAAATTGAAATTTCTATCAATTATCTAATTTCTCATTTTCATTTGCAAATCAGTTGGCTGAGATTTTAGTAAATTTGAACAATTTTAGTAGAGAATCTGCAAATCATCAACTGAATGTGGCTCTCAGCCTAATGGAGGTGATGTTTCTCCCATTCATGATATAATACTTTGATATCATGTGGCATTTATCTTTGAAATCCTTTCCTTCCAGTTGCCCATTCACTCAATCCTATTTCCCATCAATCCTTTTGTTATCTCTTCTCTCATACTTCCTCATCATTGTTGTTTCTGGATACTGAGCAAGACTAGAGATGGGCTATTGGGCTTCCTCAAGTTTAGAAAATGAGTTTCTTAAAATGTTCTGTCAGAAAAATATTTCCAGGCTGGGCACAGTGCCACATGCCTATAATCTCTGCACTTTGGAAGGCCACGGAAAGAGGATCACTTGAGTCCAGGAATCAGAGACCAGTCTGGGCAACATAGAAAGACCTTGTCTCTAGAATAATAAAAATAAATAGCTGCACATGGTGGCATGTATCTGTAGTCCCAGCTGCTTGGGAGGCTGAGGCAGGAGGATTGCTTGAACTCAAGAGTTCGAGGCTGCAGTGAGTTATGATCTCACCGCTTCACTCCAGCCTGTGTGACAGAGTGATATTCTCTCTGTCTCTTAAAAGAAAATTTCCAAAATGCAGGTATTTAAGGAGAATGTTAATTAGGTTGCTTAAAACATTTAGGCCAAGGAAATAAAGATGTGTAAATACATTGTAATATCATTAGCATAACCTAAAAGTTTAGCAAACTTGACTATATAATTAAGATTTAATTTGTTTATATTTCCTGTAATATATTCTTCATACATAGTGGAGTTTTTAAGTATATGTTGCTTTTCTTTGTAATCACATTAGCATTATGCTTCACCATGTGACTTGCTCTGGCTAGTGAATATGAGCAGAGATGACACACCACTTCTGAGCAGAAGATGCAGGAAACAGTTGTAGCCACTCTGCAAAGCACATGTAATAAAAACGAGAAACACATTTTTGTAATTATAAACAAGGAAGATTTTGAAACTATTTGCCACTGTAGTATCACTTAGAGCTGACCAACTCAAGATTGTCTGATGCGATTGGCCTAAAGTCAGCAAATAAAAGCCTATTATGAGGCCAGGCATGGTGGCTCATGCCAGTAATCCCAGCACTTTGAGAGGCTGGGGTGGGAGGATCACCTGAGGTCAGGAGTTCAAGACCAGCCTGGCCAAAACGGTGAAACCCTGTCTCTACTAAAAATCCAAAAACATATAGCCAGGCCTGGTGGTTCATGCCTATAATCCCAGCTACTCGGAAGGCTGAGGCAAGAGAATCACTTGAACTTGGGAGGTGGCCATGCCAGTGAGCCGAGATCGTGCCACTGCACTCCAACTTGAGCGACAGAGTCTCAAAACACACACACACACGCGCACACACACACACACCTGTTCTGCAATGCCCAAACAACAAAATGTATTATACAGGTAGTAAAAACATTTTATTCTCTTTATTCCATATATACATATATCAACCATCCTTCATATCATATCTTAAAATCCACTATGTCTGCCAAACATTATTGATTCTCCTGTGTAATCTTTTCCTATTCCAAATATCGAAAATACTTCAGGTATGTGTCCCTAATGTCCTTAAGTGGTTTATCTCATTGGTTTTTATTTATGTCTCTCACAAAGTGAGGATCTTGTGCCCCACTCGGGGCTTAGCATAGTGCTTGCCCTGCAATTATTGCTCAGTAAATAAATGTGCAAAAGATTGATTGACTAATGCTGTGGATGAAGAGATCTCAATCCTTACATTCTATGTGCTTAATAATCACAAATTGTAATATAAATTTTTTCAGCAATTTAAAATATCCCAGTGGTACTCTACTGATTGTGACAATAAAGAGAAAAAAATTATTCAGGGTGGCTAGACTATCTCCATTCTTTTTAATACTCGGTTTCATTTGTTTTTGTTTACTAGTGAAAGATTTCAGTCTCGTCTGAAGCTGAGAGTGATCTGGGAGGATTATTGTCAGGGCAAAATTTGGGAGAAACAGAAAGGTGAGAGAACGTGGAAGCTTCCAAAATAAAAAGCTGAGGAACTATTGATGTTTAGTCAATGAGATTACTTGATTCTATGTTATACTGATAAAAGAAATAGGGACAAAGAATGAGAGGGATGGAGGAGAAAAAAATGGAAAGGAAGAAGAGTCATGGACAAGGATGAGCTACCTCCTAATGCCAAACATATATGTCCTGTTAAGAATAAAATGGTCAGAAAACTTGCAGAATGTATAAACAGATTAATCACAAAATCTAGAGCTGTCCTTGTGGATGCAGAGGGTATATTATAAAAATGTCTATGGTTTTAGTATTTATGGGTGTATGCAGCCTCCAAAGGGCTCTTTAGAGACAATTTCCTTTGTTTATCTGTTTGTTTTCCCAAAATTATTATCACAAGAATATATCCCACAAATATGTTATCCTTCCACAAGAATATTATCAGACAGTTGTAAAAAAAAAAACTATCATTTATTGATCACTTATTCTGTGTTAAGTATATCACTGTGGACTTGGTGAGCAGTATTTTATTTTATTTTATTTTATTTTATTTTATTTACTATCCCCAATAATCCTTTGAAGTAGGTACTATTTTTTTCAATCACAAATTATAAAGCAGTCAATACATTTCTCTTACTTATACCCTCAAGACTACTGAACGTTATCAGTTATTTTCATCTTTGTCAATCTGATAGTGGAAAAAAACTCTATCTTAGTTTAGCTTTAATTTTGAATTGTCTTATAATGAGGTTGAGAAGGTTTTCACATGTTAAAGGACCATTTGCATTTCTACATCTGTGAATTTACTTTTAACTAATTTTAAAATATTTATGGATTATATCCTATGTGCTAGAGGATTAGTGTGTATTGCTGAGTGAACCAGACAAGGTCCCTGCCCTTAAGTAGCTACTGGAATTATGTCAAAGACAGAAAACAAAGATACTAATACATGGAAAAACACATTGTATATATGGGAGCTGTGGAAGAAAGGGGATGTGTTTAGATAAGTGGACAAGATGGCCTCTCTGAGAAGATGACATCAAAGAGGAGAGTTGAAGGATGAAAAGGGACAGCCTTGTGGCGAGTCAGGGAAATGATGAACAAAGTCTTTGAGATAAGAAAAAAAAGTGTCTTGGAAGAATTAAGAGAAAATCAGCATGGCTGTAACATAGTATGAGTTGAATAGAATGACATGAGATGAAGTGGTAGAGATAGACAGAGGCCAGCAGAGTTGTGTTTTATTTCAAAGCACATAGTTCACAGTAAAGAGTTTGTCTTTTATTCATGGTACAGTGGGAAAAAAAGTCATTAAAGTAGAGCGCCAGATAGAATACAGAATACCAGTTACATTTGAATTTCAGATAATCGATGAATACTTTCTTAGTATAAGAATATTCCAACTATTTCATGGAACACACTTACACTAAGAAAGTATTCATTGTTTGTCTTAAATTCAAATTTAACTGGTTATCCTGCATTATAATTTGCTAACTCTGGCAACCATACATTAAAGGTTTTAAGCAAGAGAGTAATGTAATCAGATATATGCTTGGAAAGTTTAAGAAACTCTCCTAATGTCACAAAAACTAATAAATGTCAGAGTCAAGATTTGAACCTCGATCATTGGACACAAGAGAATATTCAAATGTTATCCTAATTACTCTGCTATACTTTTGTCTATACATATTTTCTAGGATATAGATGATATCATGAACAGCAGTGAATGAGTAGTCCATAATTCAGCATACAACCAAAACGTAGGGCAGAAAATTTAAGAGGGGAGTTCAGAAGTACACAGATTTATCAGTTTGAGACACAAGAGGCTTTAGGAACGTATACTTCCAGAAGATAGTGTAGAGATAGGACTGGAAACAGGAGTGTGAGGTTGAGAATTGCACAGCCAGACCACTGTCTCTCCTCATTCCATTTGGAAGAATTTAAAGTCTAAGCTACTTTGGACTTCAAGATACTAGGCATTGGTAAGGGCTGGCTGGTATGAATGGCCAGAACAAAACAAACAAAAAACCACACAAAAACCACTATAAACAAATAGACAAAAATGAACTGGGAAAAATATACATTTGTAACTGAGATCACGAAGGGTCTTAGTTGATGCAGGCTGCTATAGCAGAGTATTATTATTTCTCATGGCTCTAGAGGGTAAGAAGTGCAAGAATAAAGGGCGAGAAGATTCAGTGTCTGGCGAGAGCCTGCTTCCTGGTTCATAGATGGCCATCTTTTCACTCTCTCCCTGACCTCTTTTATAAGGGCACTAATCCCATTGATAAGAGCTCTGCCCTCAGACTAATCACCTCCCAAGTTCCCCACCTCCTCATCTTGTCACACTGGGAATGAGGTTACAAAATATAAATTTGGGAGAGGACACAACATTTAGTCTTTAGCAGTTATTTTCATATTTTCTAAAAATGCCAACAGCCCAATTTTTAAAAAAAGAAAAAAGAAAAATCATGATTCTAAGCCAATTCACAGATATAGAAATATAAATGGTCATTTAACATGTGAAAACATTCTCAACCAATGGCAAATTAAAACTAAATTAAGATAGACTTGTTTCCACCATCAGATTGACAAGGATGAAAATAATTGATAACATTCAGTATTGTTGCATGTATAGGAAACAGAAATTTTTAGATTGTTATGAGAGTATTAATCTCTAAATCTTCTATCAATGACAACCATGTACCAAATTGTTTTTTATTATACTTAAGCTCTGGGGTACATGTGCAGAACGTGCAAGTTTGTTACATAAGTATACATGTGCCATGGTGCTTTGCTGCACCCATCAACCTATCAGCTACTTTATGTATTTGTCCTAATGCTCTCCCTCACCTTGCCCCCCACCCCATGACAGGCCCCAGTGTGTGATGTTTCCCTCCCTGTGTCCATGTGATCTCACTGTTCAACTCCCATTTATGAGTGAGAACAGGTGGTGTTTGATTTTCTGTTCCTATGTTAGTTTACTGAGAATGATGGTTTCCAGCTTCATCCATGTCGCTAAAAAGGACACGAACTCATTCTTTTTTATGCTTGCAGAATATTCCATGGTGTATATGTGCCACATTTTCTTTGTCCAATCTATCATTGATAGGCATTTGGGTTGGTTCCAAGTCTTTGCTATTGTGATTAGTGCTGCAATAAACATACGTGTGCATATATCTTTATAGTAGAATGATTTATAATCCTTTGCGTATATACCCAGTAATGGGATTGCTGGGTCAAATGGTATTTCTGGTTCTGGTTCTGGTTCTAGACCCCTTGTGATTCCCGGATGAGGCGACGCCCCACTCTGCTTCAGCTCGCCCTCCGTGGGCTGCACCCACTGTCTAACCATTCCCAATGAGATGAGCCGGGTACCTCAGTTGAAAATGCAGAAATCACCCACCTTTTGCTTTGGTCTCTTTGGGAGCTGCAGCCCGGAGCTGTTCTGATTCTGCCATCTTGTCTGGGAATCTCAAAATTGTTAAGATATGTATATTTAAACCTGTCAATTCCATTTCAACTTATGAAAAACACTTATGAATGAAAATATATTTATTAAAGTTTATTTTGGCAAAAAATGGCAACAACTTAAAGGTTCACTATAAAAGTGTAAAATGATAATATATAATCATAAAAAAGATAGGGAAGCCCTTTTTGTATTGACATGAAATAATCCTTTAGATATAAAGCTATGAGCAAACAGAACAAGATTCTAAGAGACTAAAGGTATAATGACTTACTTTTTGGTAATAGAGGGGAAATATATGTATATGAGATTGATACATATGTTTTATATATATGTCTATGTGTATATATGTTTACATATATAAGTATAAAAGATCAAGGATCTAGCATGGTATTTGAGTAATAGATAACAATAGACGCCTGCAGCAGTACAACTTGTTGGCTGGTGGCAAGGTTTGGAGGGAGACTGTCATTACACTCACTTTTATATCGCTTCAGTTTGAAGCCTTGTGTCAGTATTTTCTATTCAAACAAATGAGAAGTTTTAAATAATACCTTAAAAATGAGCCTCAGTGAAAGTAATCACAAAGACATCATTTCATGCCCCAGTTTTCCTTTATGCGTTTACATAAAAACCTAAAGAATTTGAGAATATTGTAGAGATGTTGCCAGCTCTTTTGATGCTTTCAAGGTCTACAGGGGAAGCACATGCACACACACACACACACACACACACACACACACACACACACAAAACCTAAAGCCCTTTTTCTAAATGACATAATTCAGGCAGATATGAATTTGAATTTTCATAGGTGGGAATCACATTTGGGTAAAGTAAATTAAGATCATGCCAGAAAATTGCTTATTCTTTGGGATCAGAAATCCCTTAGTTTGAATCTCAGCTTTGCAACTTACTAGCCATATAATCTTATGCAAGTTACTTGGCTCTCAGAGCTTCAATTTCCTTATCTGTAAAATGGAGATAGAACTACCTCCTTTAGAGTGCAGCCATTTTAAAGTATCGAGCCAGGTGTTCATAACAGGCACTTCATAAGTGGAATATTTTATTTTGCATTGTCACAAGGCCTTTTCCTCCCTTTGCTAACACGTGTCAGTGCTCATTGCACAAGTAACAGAGATAGAATTGAGATCCTATGAAATATAGCCTGATTTACTCTCTTTTTAATAATTTTATTTAAAAAGTCCAAACTTTAAGATTATCCAATAAAAAATATTTAACACATTGCCTACGATTTGGAGAGTAACAGATTAACACATTGAACACAAATTTTTAATGTTTTTTTTTTTTCCAGACTGCTCTGGGAACATACTCCTCAGTAACACCACCTACAGGGTTGGAATCAGGCTCGCTTTATTAAATTTGCAAGTTGGAATGTTTTATCTTTTGGTATTTTCCCACCTTCACTTCTATACCCTGCAAATCTCTACCTCTCTTCAAAGAATTCCTTTCTGAAAAATAGGTCAAACATTACAGGTGGCTGGTTTTGTTTTCTGGGTTTGCAGTCTGAATGTTTATGAACTTGGGTAGAGCTCATTAAAGCTTCCTTTCTACCTTTTATTATAAAAAGTTCAAATGACAGCACTTGAAGAACAGCTTCTGGCTAAATATTATGAAAATCCAAAGGCCAATAAGAAGAATCATTTGTTGGTCAAATTTATATTAATCTAACTTGTTATATTGTCTTAACAACATTCTCAAGAGTGTTTTTTTCTGCTACTGAAAAGATTCATTTCAATAAACCAAACATACTCTATCTATTTAAATGAGTGTACTTATGCTAGGCCAATTTCATAATTGTTCTAGAGAAAATAATCTCTCAACAGTCCATTCTGGCCAGACTGTTGTTTATCAAATAGAGTAGTAGAGTCTATTTAACTCTGAATATTACTTGATTTGAAAATCATAGCCCTTTTATTAATTAGCCCTGACTTGGTCTCAGAGGTGACAGTGATTTAATATGAGTCAAAATCTCATTATCTAAAACAAATTATGATGAAACCCCAGAATTGCAGAAAGCCATCCAAATTCCACTTAAATTGTTACTATTGTTATTTGACATAACCAAAACCAAAGTGACAGCCAAGGAGTTCTTTTGAGTCCAATGACCTCTACTACAAATCATGGGCAATTGAGCTCGTGCCACGGACTCTCTCGGGCTGGGAAAGCATGTGCCATTTTTGCTCACCACAGATTCCCCTACAACAACATATTTATTTCAACCTATTTAGCCTCCTACTCATTCTTCATGTCCCAGCTTAAATCACGCCTGTAAGAACTTCCTAATTACACTTCAAGTGCATCTTTCCCTTGTTCCCTTCACACCCTGAAATTCTGCTCTCTAGCCCTCACTACAAGGAAAATTAAACAAAATGAAACATATTTTATGTAATTATTTAAATATATCTCTTCTGTTCTTTAATATCTTTGGAGAAAGAACTGAGTCAGTATTTTATCCTGAAATCTTTCATAAAACATTTTCATGCAAAGCTGATGAGATTTTTGGAGTCAAAGCCTTTCAAATGATTTTTTAAAATATAACATTGAGTGTTTTTTACTTATTGTCAGTTACGCTGAAGGAATGAGACAGTCTCTGTGCCTGTTCTTATCTGAGTTCACATGATAATTCTCATGGTCAAAAAGAGAAGTATGCCTTTCTGATCTCTCTTTTTTTTTCCCCCATGATGATTTCCATTTCTGGAAAGCAAAGATCTTGCAAATTTACATCCTTCCCTTTCAGGGTATTTGCAATATTGGGTCCTTCTACTTAACTCCATGATCTAATACAATCTCAATTTAAAGCTGATCTGCATTAACAGCTCATGAAATACTGTAATTTTAGATTAGTAAAGAAGTACCCACATATCCACAACATCCATGTGTCCATCCATCCCTCCCTCCATCTATCCCTCCCTCCATCCATCCATCCATCCTCCATCCATCCCTCCATCCATCCATCCATCTATCCATACTCCATCCATCCCTCCCTCCATCCATCCCTCCCTCCATCCATCCATCCCTCCATCCATCCATCCATCCTCCATCCATCCCTCCCTCCATCCATCCCTCCCTCCATCCATCCCTCCATCCATCCATCCATCCTCCATCCATCCCTCCCTCCATCCATCGCTCCATCCATCCATCCATCCATCCTCCATCCATACATCCCTCCATCCATCCATCCATCCATCCATCCCTCCCTCCATCCATCCCTCCATCCATCCATCCATCCTCCATCCATACATCCCTCCATCCATCGATCCTCCATCCATCCCTCCCTCCATCGATCCTCCATCCATCCATCCATCCCTCCCTCCGTCCCTCCATCCCTCCCTTCCTTCCCCCATCCATCCCTCCATCCATCCATCCATCCATCCATCCATCCATCCATCCATCCATCCTCTATCCTTCTTGGCTCTTCTGCTCACAGAAGTCCCCTTATCACACAGCCTTGTCTTAAGGCATTTCTCTGGCAAGCATGTAAAACATCATCATAGATTTGAACATGACATTAAAAAGCAATGCATTTTTGAACAATTTCCCAAGTGATTTCCCCAAAGGAGCCATACATTATAAGCCTTGCAAGAGGGACATGTTATAATGAAAGCAGTTATTTTAGAAAGATATCTTTGCCAGTGGGAATGGAGTAGATTGAAGAAGAGAGACTCTGAAATCCAAAGTCTGCTGAAGTCCAGACATGAAGTATTTTAGGGACTGGAAGTACTGGAAATAGAGGAAAAGGAATGAAACCTAGAGGTGTTTTTGAAGGAAGTAATAACAGTACATGTTGATAAATTGGATATAAAGAAGCAAGATACAGCATTTTCCATGATTTTAATAATGTTTAACATTTCAAAATGATACAGTCCTACTATAGATTATTGAAAAATTCTCTTGTCATCCATTAGATGTTGTGAGTATGTGTGTGCATGTGTGTAGCCACTCACATGTGTACATGTTAAAAGTAAAAAAGAAAAAAAAAAGGTAATATTCCCTTATGCTAAGATCTGGATGAATAACTCATCTTTCATTTTCCATCTTTTTAATCTTTAGGAACCTGTTATAATAAAACATTAAAAGAGGCCTCAGCATTTCTGATGGGTTTAATTTGGTACAAGAGAATACATTGCCAGCTCCTTCAGGTTTCATATGCTCTCTGTATTTATCACAAAGATATCAAAACTTTGTTTATTATTCCAACCTGCATTATTTTGTCCCCAGTGTATCCTCTCTGTCTTCTGAAGGCCGACAGGAACAGGTTGAAAGGAACTCACTTTGGCAGACCATAATGTTGCATTTCACTGATTTCTGTGATACTTTAATAACAACCACAACAAGGCAATGATCCTAATGTGGGCATCATTCTGAGGCTCTACAAAACATTTTAAAGCCATCTTTTGGCTGAAAAATACGAGTAATCACATTTCACTCAAGCAGGATTTATAGTTTAAAATATTCATTCACCAATTACCTTGTTAACCTAAAGATTTTATTTCTCTCCAGAAAACATTTATATGAATTTAGATGCTCAAATTTAGAGGTCATAATTGCTTCCCTCTCAGAATTTACTTCATGGAACCTTTTTCAAACATTTGGTAATGTAATAGAATTCTATTTTGCGCTACGTAAGTTTTTTCTGTTGTACAGGAATTGTGGCTAAAAATATGCACCCTAATCTTGTAGGAGTCTATCTATAACAGATAAACCTGAAATCTCAGTGCATCAACACAACAGATTTTGTTTTTTCTTTCACAGACTCCTATTTGCACATGGTGGGAGGTGGAGGGAGTGAATTGCTCCAACCACAATTCAGAAAACAAGGCTGGCAGAGGTCATGCCATCTATATCATGTGATGTCTAATAAAACCCTGAGTGTTGATATTAAGCTGGGTTGAAGATTCTGCATTGGTGGCTTTAAACGATTTATCTTGTAAGAGGAACACGTCGGTTCTATTGGTCAGATATCTCATATTTATTCACCCCTAACTGCTAGGGAGGCTGAGATATTTATTCCAACCATGAGCCTAAAGAAACAGCGAGTGACTTTCGTGAAGTGATAGGTAGCCTATACTACAAAAACGGATTCTTCCTTTTTTGCTTTCTTCCTTTCTCTTTCCTTCCTTCCTCCCTTGCGTTTCATTTACATTTCTTTTCCTATATTCTTGAGCTAAAAGCATGGATCATTGATTTTTCAACCTAAATTTCTTTCCATAATATGTGTGTTTATAGTTATTTTTCCTCTGAGTACTCTCTTAGCTGCATCCTGCAGGTTTGATATGCTGTACTTGCGTTATTCTTCAATTAAAAATATTTTCTTAAATGCAAAAGTTTGAAACTATACCCCTTCCTTACGCTACATGCAACAATGAACTCAACACGGATTAAAGACTCAAATGTAAAACCCCAAACTACAAAAACTCTGGAAGGCAACCTAGACAATACCATTCAGGATATAGGCACAGGCGAAGATTTCATGATTAAGATGCCAAAAGCAATCGCAACAAAAGCAAAACTTCAAATTAAACTAAAGCGCTTCTTCACAGCAAAAGAAACTATTAACAGAGTAAACTTTGTTATAATTAAAAGTAAACTTTTAGGCCAGGCACGGTGGCTCACACCTGTAATCCCAGCCCTTTGGGAGGCCGAGGTGGCTGGATCACCTGAGGTCAGGAGTTCAAGACCAGCATGACCAACATGGTGAAACTCAGTCTCTACTAAAAGCACTAAAATTAGGGCTGGGCACCGTGGCTTATGCCTGTAATTCCAACACTTTGGGAGACTGAGGCAGGTGGATCACCTGAGGTCAGGAGTTCAAGACCAGCCTGGCTAAGATGGTGAAATCCTGTCTCTACAAAAAATACAAAAATTAGCCGACATTATGTCAGGTGCCTGTAATCCCAGCTACTTGGGAAGCTGAGGCGAGAGAATTGCTTGAACCCAGGAGGTGGAGGTTGCAGTGAGCTGAGATTGCTCCACTACACTACAGTCTGGGCGACAGAGCAAGACTCCATCTCAAAAAAGACACACACACATACACACACAAATTAGTTGAGTGTGGTGGTGTGTGCTTGTAATCTCAACTACTCGGGAGGCTGAGGCAGGAGAATCGCTTGAACCTGGGAGGTGGAGGTTGTAGTGAGCCAAGATTGCGCCATTTCATTCCAGCCTAGATGCAAGAGCAAGACACCGTCTCAAAAAAATAATAATAAAATAAATTAAAAGTAAACTTTTAGTTATATTAGTTATATTTCAGAGTAACCAGACAACTACAGAATGGGGAATTTTTTTTGCAAACTATGCATCTGACAAAGGTCTAATATCCAGCATCTACAGGAACTTAAAACAAATTTACAAGAAACAACAAACAATCCCATTAAAAAGCTGGCAAAGGACATAAACAGACACTTTTCAAAAGAAGACATACATGCAGCCAACAATCATACGACAGAAAAGCCTCAACATTACTGATCATTAGAGAAATGCAAATCAAAAACCATAATGAGATACCATCTCACACCAGTTAGAATGGCTATATTAAAATGCCAAAAAATAACAGATGCTGGTGAGGTTGTGGAGAAAAAAGAACGTTTTTACATTGTTGGTGGGAGTGTAAATTAGTTCAACCATTGTGGAAGACAGTGTGGCAATTCCTCAAAGTCCTAAAGACAGAAATACCATTTGACCCAGCAATCCCATTACTAACCCTAACCCAATATAAATTGTTCTGTTATAAATATGCATATGCATATATTCACATAGCAAAAACATGGAATTAACCTATATGCCTATCAATGATAGACTGGATAAAGAAGATGTGGTACATGTACACCATGGAATATAATTTCCTTTGCAGGGACCCAGATGGAGCTGGAGGCCATTATCCCTGGCAGACAAATGCAGGAACAGAAAACCAAATACCACATATTCTCAATTACAAGTGAGAGCTCAATGGTGAGAACACATGGACACATAGAGGGGAACAACACATACTGGGGCCTATTGGAGGGTAGCAGTTGGGAGGAGGGAGAGGGTCAGCAAAAATAACTATGGGTACTAGGCTTAATACCTGGGTGATGAAATATTCCGTACAACAAACCTGCAGGACACAAGTGTACCTATGTAACAAACCTGCACATGTACCCCTGAACATAAAATACAAATTAAAAAAAACAGTTTTATTTTTCTTATTTGATTTTTAACTGGTTATTTAGAGTGGTGTTTGTGTTATATTTTCCAAACTTTTGTGACATTTCTAGTTACCATTTTATTGGTGAATTTTTTGTATCATTCCTTTCTGGTCAGAAAACATGTCTTGTATGATTTCAGACATTTGGAATTCATTGAGACGTGTTGCATGGCCAAGCATAGGCTCCATTTTGATTTCCCAAATACATCTGAAAATCTTACGTATTTTGTACTTATTAAGTATACCGTTCTGCATGTCAGTTGTCACATTGTTAAAATGTGATGCTCAATTTTCTTTACGGTAGTACTGATTTTTACATACTTTTTCTGTTATTTAGAAAGATGCACTAAAATTTCCTGTAGAATTACAGGTTTGTTTATCTTATTGTTAGTTCTGATAATTTTTTTCTTTTAAAGTTGTTATCAGGTACACACAAATTTGAGATTATTTTGTCTTCCTTTCCAGCTGACCTTTTATCATATTAAAATATCACTCCTTACCACTTAAAATTCTACATGCTTTAAAGTCTACCTTGTCTATATTAATATCACTATATCAGCTTTCTTTTGGTTAATGTTTGCAAGATATAATTTTATCTATCTTAATATTTTGAACTTGTGTAGTTGTATTTCATGTATATTTCTTATCAACAGGGTATAATTATGTCTTATTTTTTAATTCAGTCTTATGGTTTCTGCTTTTTGATGTAATTAATGAATAAATTTATATTTACTGTCATTATTGATATAGTTGGAATTATTTCCTATATATCTGTAGTTTGTTCCCGTTCCTTTCTATGTCCTTTCTTGCCTCCTTTTATAACTGATCAAGTGTTTTTTATTTTATAAAAAATAGCTTGTAATTTTATATTTTGTGTTATTCCATTATTGATTACCCTAGAAATTACCAGATGCATTTTCAACTTATAATACTCTATTCTAAATGAACACTTTCAATATTTCTACATAATGCAAGAATTTCACAAAAGGGAACCCGTTTCCCTTTTTTCTGTTGTTCATGTTCCCACGTTATTTTACTGATGCGAATAATTTAGCCCCACAATGGGTTGCTAGCATTATTAATTTAAATGTTAATATTATTTGAAGTGTTTTTACAGTTTTACTCTGTTCAGTGGTATTCCTTTCTCCTTGTAATTTTGTACATCTGTGTGATATCATGTTACATTCATCTAGAGAACTTCCCTCGTTATTTTTTTTATAGGTTCATTGGTAACACATTCTCTCAGATTATTTTAATATTAAAGTATTTTTATGACTTTTACTTCTAAAGAATAATTTAACATGATACAGAACTCTAGACTCACACTCTGTTTGTTTGTTTGTTTTTTGTCTCTTTATTGCTGTCATTTATTGTCATTTGGTTTCTACAGTTATGGTTGAGAAGCTTGCCTGGGGTCTTACTGTTGCTTCTTTGAACCAAAAATGTATTTTTCTCTAGCTGCTAATATTTCACTTTGCTTTTGGTTTTCAGTAATTTGACTAAGACACACATAAATATGGTCATCTAGTTCTTTGTCCTAATTGAAGTTTGCTGTGCTTGAAAGTGTGGGCTGACATCTTTTATCAGTTTATCAGATATTTCTCAACCATTATCTTGAGCATAATTTATTTTGTTCTACATGTTTCTTACACTCTTTTCTTCTTTCTAATCTTTTATTTACCCTTTCTATGCACCTGTTTGGATTTTTTTTATTTCCTTGAGTTCACTAGTCATACTTTACTATGTGATTTTTTTGTGTGTTTTCAATTCTGGAATGTCATTTTTATTCTTTTTTATAGATTCCAATTCTCTTGATATTTTTATTAATTTTGTTATTTATTTATTTATTTGAGAGGGAGACTTACTCTGTCTCCCAGCCTGGAGTGCAGTGGTGTGATCTTGGCTCACTGCAACCTCTGGTTCAAGCAATTCTCTTGCCTCAGCCTCTTGAATAGCTTGTATTACAGGTGCACACCACCACACCCAGCTAATTTCTACATTTTTAGTACAGACAGGGTTTCACCATGTTGGCAAGGCTGGTCTCGAACTCCTGACCTCAAGTGATCTTACCCAGCTTGGCCTCCTGAAGTGCTGGGACTGTAGGCATGAGCCACCAAACCTGGCCTCATTTTGTTATTATATTCCTTGTATTGTTTAACATATTTGTAATAGGTGTTTTAAGTCCACATGCATATAATGTACTATCTGAATTATCTGTGTCTTTATTGTTTTCATTAACATTTAAAAACTTTTTGGTCACATTTTCATTTCTCTTTGCATACCTTGTAATTTTTATTGCTTTCAGGAAATTGTGTGGAAAAACCATAGAAACTGCAGATTTTTTTTCCCCCTCGGAGAGGGTTTATTTTTTCATCTGTTAGGTAGGCAGTGTGAAGGTCTAGTTACTCAATACAGTCAGGTGGGTCAGGTCTAAGTAGCAGTTTTAGTAAGCCTTAATTCACAACTGGTATGTCACTCATTTCTTGGGCATGTTCCTTCTAGACCCTTGATTGCAAGATTAACAGTTCTTTGTTTCTTCAACTCTGAAACCTAGGAAGTGATCAGTTCTTTTTTTTAGAAGTCTTGAACCGAGCTCCTTAGCTTCCTATCCAGTACCTACTATATTTTTGCAAACATCTTGAAGGAGATCTAGCCTCAGGCAGACTTCCTCTGTCTTGTAGGACTTTATCTCCTAAGGATTACTGTGGTGGTGGTGATTTCCTTCTCCCTTTTAGATGTTTCTGGATAGCCCTCTAACTTTTCATGTTGCCTCAGGACTCAGCAGTGTTCAAAGTAGGAAATACCCGTGCTTTTGGAGCTTTGCTAGATTTCAACCTATCATGCGGTTCACCAGACCATCAGTACTTACCTGGGATTTCTTTCTCCCAGTTTAGTTGCTATGCCCAGCCCAAACCTATCTTCAACCTATAATTAGAATTTGCAAAGGTCAAAGAGCAATTTTCAGATTGCCTAGTAAGGGCTATTTCTTCTTTAAAATTTTTAGTGCATCAAGTCTTTGTTGTGTGTGTGTGTGTGTGTGTGTGTGTGTGTGTGTGTGTCTTCCCCCAGCCATCGGATCTATTTAAGCCTATGATTACCAGTTTTCTTCCTGGTTCTTACCACGAGAGTGTTAGCCTGCACTGACCTACCCAGAAAGGCAAATCCCAGAATAATACTTTGTGGAGGTACATTATTTCTTTTGCTTAATCTCCAACTGTCAACTTACAAAGTATTTTAATTTATTTTTTTAAAAACTTTATTCTTGTCTAGATACAGTTTGGTTCTTATGCATATCTCGATACAGTTTGGAACTCACACATATAGAAGCATAAGTCTTTTATCTTGGTATTCACTCCAGATTCTCTGCTATATCATGCCCAGATAACACATTCCATTTTGTGTAAAATGCAATTTTCTGGAAAGCCTACCATTCATTTTACTATCTTTTGTGAGAGCCATGTGAAGTTTCAGAGGAACAAAAGTCCATGAAAAGAGCAGGGGAAATGCCCATTGAAAAGTGGCCGGGTGAGATCGACTTTAAATGTGCAATAGTTCCAATGCCAGATTTCCTCCTAAGCATTGCCAATTGGCAGACACAGAAATCCTCACCTCCTCCCAGTGTTAAACTCAGCAGTCAAAAACTAGATGTAGTGGGAAGTGTTGATTTAACACCAGGGAAGAAACATGGTCTGATGCTAGCTTTAGTAAACATTTAAAAGAAGGTTTTTAAGAGTGTTAGCTTAAAAGGCAGACAGAAAGACAGAGAATAAGAACAGAGGAACAAAGATGACAGAACCGTAGAAATGTGAGGAGAAGCTTCCTGACTGACAGGAGGACGAATGAAGCTCGGAATAATCTAGAGTAAAACTCCAGTTTAAATAATGTTTACATCGATTTGGGTCACATGAGATTACCGATGCGTCCACGCAAATATAGAGAAATACACATATATGTGTGCACGATGATGGTTTAATGTATTAAATAAATACATATGTGTATACATGTATGTAACGTGTATAGAAAGATATATGATTTCTTTATATATTCAAAAATGTATGTAAGAAACTATTTGTGTCTAGAAATGTTTTTGTTGTTCTTGTTCTTAGAAATGCAGAGAGAGTTATACTTAATTCCCTTGAAGAATGACCTCTATGTCCACAATTGTATTTGTTTTTATTTAAAAAATTACATCTGACACTTTGATGAGTACAGATAATTTTGGTGGATTTGATGATATAAATATTTATATGCCATAGATGTTGCCTTAAATAAACTTTTAGTCTATAAATGGGAAAAGGTAGGCAAGAAGATAATTAAAATACTGTATATAAACTATAATAGAATGCGGTAAAATGTAGCAAAAAATAAGAGAGTTTTGAAAGCTACTAAGAGAAATATATAACTGCTTTAAAGAGGAGGTGATGGCCGGGCGCGGTGGCTCACCCCTGTAATCCCAACACTTTAGAAGGCCAAGGCAGACAGATCACTTGAGGTCAGGAGTTCGACACTGGCCTGGCCAAGATGGTGAAACCCCATCTCTACTAAAAATACAAAAATCAGCCGAGCGTGATGGCACACGCTTATAATACCAGTTGCTCCAGAGGCTGAAGTAGGAGAGTCACTTGAACCCAGGAGACCAAGGCTGCAGTGAGCCGAGATTGTGCCACTGCACTCCAGCCTGGGCAAGAGAGCAGGACCACGTCTCAAAACAAACAAACAAACTAACAAAGGAGGTGATATTCAGATTAGAGTTGAATAATACAAATTAATGTCTAATGTATTCATGTCCCTCTCTTTCCTCCTTCATAAAAATCACTTCTAATATATACTGTTTAATACATTGCATGTAAATATATGATAAACTTATAATGTGGTCTGCTTGAGTACGTTTATTTTACCCTAATATTAGAATTACAATGGTCCCCTTATATAGTAAGCTGTTGTATCTAGTTATGTGAACTACACACTTTATCCTTCCTCAAAGTTGTCTTTGTTACTTTGGAAACTTTTATACACTATATTATTTTAGAAAAATGTGTTACCCTCTGTAAAATGCTGAGGATAGTTTTAGTAAAATTGCTGTGAATTTTACAGGTTGATGCATAAAATTGGACATCTGTATGATTTTAAGTCATACCATCTAAGAAAATGGTATGTGTTTCCATTTAGCTAATTGCACATTTTACTTCCATTTACTCATAAGTACATTATTATTTTGAAGCTTTATTATTATAAAAGTATTTCCTAATTGTTGGTGCTGGAGGAAAGAATTATACTAGCTTTTAAATATATTGATTATGTATCCAGAATCCTCAATGAAAACTCTTATTATTTGTAATGTTTTATGTGTAATTTTCCCTGGATAGCTATTAAATGATCACGAATTATTTTCTGTGAATAATGATGATTTTATTTATTCATTTCAATCTTCATACCTATTTACTTTTCATACTTTAGTCCAGACCAATGTTAAATTCAAAAAGAGATAGTGATATCCTTGCCTTGCATTAGATTTCAAGATGACAGATTAATCTTTCATTATTATATAAGATGCTTACTGTGGTTTTTTGGTAGATATCCTTTAGAAATTTTAATATATTTGCTTTATTTCTAGCTTTTATCTAGAAATTGTGTTAATCATAAATGATGAAAATTTATCTTTTTTTTCAGCATCCATGATATTAATGATCAAGTTTTTCTCCAGAGTAGATCTATTAATATCTACAGGATAGTATAATGTGAACCACTTCTATATTTCTTAGCTCTAAACTGCAAATGAGGAAAAAAATACCTATAGTGACTTAAATCATGATATACAACATTCCAGGTTTAGCAAACATTGGCCAGGAATTGAATGTTTTACTTGAACTAAACTCACAGACTAAGATGTTTTAAGGCTTATAACAAATTTATTAATTGACAATATGATGTCTACTTTTTTCCTAGGCAATAAAACATAGCAAATTTAATATAGGTAAAACATAAAAGTTTTATTCTCCTTAACTGTGCTACATAAAGTCACAGAGAGTTGAGATTTAAGTCAGTGTATTTTACTGTGGATTTTATTTCAGCCTTTTGAAGAACCAGTGGTTGAATATCAATATCAATACAGGTATCAATACTCCCAAGATTAAGAATAGTTTTTTATCTCTCCTAAAAGAAGTTATTCACAACCTAAAGGCAGGGCTTTTTCCTCCTTGAATAAATTATTTTGTAATATGTTAATTCTGTTGTGGTTCCAGTTTGACTCCTTGGAAGACCATTTTAGCCCTGAATTAGCTTCCATATTGGGAGAGGGGTCAAATGTAATCTTTGAGGAAATGTTTGAAATTCAAACTATTTCTTTTTTTTTTTTTTAGACGGAGTCTCGCTCTGTCACCCAGGCTGCAGTGCAGTGACTCTATCTCGGCTCACTACAAGCTCTGCCTCCCGGGTTCATGCCATTCTCCTGCCTCAGCCTCCCGAGTAGCTGGGACTACAGGCGCCCACCACCACACCTGGCTAATTTTTTTTTGTGGTTTTAGTAGGAACGGGGTTTCAATGTCTTAGCCAGGATGATCTCGATCTCCTGACCTCATGATCCGCCCGCCTCGACCTCCCAAAGTGCTGGGATTACAGGTGTGAGCCACCACACCCAGCCTAAAATTCAAACTATTTATATGAATAGAACTCCACCTGGGAATTTTGGGGGAAAAACTTCTTGGCAGTGTTCTAACTCCTTATTGTTTTCCTCCCTTTAAGAGGTTGCATGTCAGTAGTCATAAAAGGACAGGTTTGTAGATAATCACTTGGAGTAAAGAGACTTTAAACATATTAATTGAAAGATATCTAAATGAAACAACTGATCAAAACAATTTGCCATCTCTGAAAACCCTTAATCAAACTTCTGCCCACCCTTGATTTTGGGATAATAAGACAAACTTAATTGAAGTATACAGTAAAATTGGTTATTGGTATCTGTAAACATTATCTCAGATAAATCCTGGGAAAACCAAAAGAACAATAATGACATAGTCTGTTTATAAGAATCTTTTGATGATTTTGGTTATTTAATTAAAAATAATTATTAAACAACATAGTGTATTAGTCTGTTCACACACTGCTATAAAGAATACCTGAGATTGGGTAGTTTATTACGGAAAAAAAGAGGTTTAATTGACTCACAGTTCTGCATGGCTGGGGAGGCCTCAGGAAACTTACAATCATGGTGGAAGGTGAAGAGGAAGCAACTGTCTTCTTCACAAGGAGGTAGGAGGAGAAGAGCAGAGGAAACTGCCATTTATAAAACCATTAGATGTCATGAGAATTCACTCACTGTCATGAAAACAGCATGAGGGAAACTTTCCCCATGAACCTGTCACCTCTCACTAGATTCCTCCCTCAACACCTGGGGATTATAATTTGGATTAGAATTTAAGATGATATTTGCGTGGGGACTCACAGCCAGACCATATCACTCGGTATATTACTCCAGAATGTGAGCTCCTTGGGCATCATGGCCTTGTCTATCTTGTTTGTGTTGATGTTTTATACTCAATGTCAAGAACAGTGGCTGACACACAAGAGGACCTCAACAAACATATGTTTTAAAAATGAAATAATAAATTATATTCTTTTCATTTGTATTAGCCACCAGATTCTAAGTTCGAGTTTTTGTATTGCTTAGTGTCTTGCTTTCCTGAGACATTCACCAATAACATAAGCATAGTTTTCTTTCACATAACCACAATGAGTGGGTACTTTCTATGTGATAGGTTCTGAGAATGGGCACTTTTATATTATCTCATTTAATGTTCTCAACAGCACTGTACTGGATACTACTGTTGTTTGCATTTTACAGATAATAAAGGCTAACAGAAGGTAAGTATTTAGCACATAGTGTGGTGGAAAAGCAACAGGGTCATACCTTGCATGCTTGTTTCTCTACTTTTTAAAACAGAGCTATTTAATCTGTGCTATACTACCTCCCTAAATCCCAATAATGTATTTGCTATGATTTCTCAATGTCATGGAAGAGAATGAAGCTTACTGAATTAAAAAGGTTCATGTTTTTTTGTTTTTTTTTTTTTTTTCATTTAGCACCATTAATTTGGAATGTTAAACTGCTTTTAAATGCATCCATGAAAGTTTACCAACTACCTGGAAGATAACAACATCAATAGCAAAACATACTTTTAATTCTAAGGTGTAATTTTGTTTTCCATTTTCACCACCAGCAGGAACCTGAAGAAGATATGCATTTGCATTTAAAAAATGTTGTCTCTAAATACATCTCTCATGCATCCCATGATTCATTATTCATTCTTCAATTGTAAAATTGTAGGCAGTTTAGGGGAATGATGAAGATGATTTTGAGACGAAAGACATGATTCACTGAAAATAATATAACAAAGGGTCAGGAATTGGGCATAAGAGCAGAATGGCAATAGCCTGTTATTTCACTGTAGCATTTACTTCTGTCAAGAAGCTGGGTGATTAATTAAGACCTCGATCTTTTTCATTTTGAGATCATACAACCTCAAACCTACCCTTACATGTGTTATAGCATGTGCTTTTCCTCTCTGTTCCTTTGGATTGCAATTTCTTTAATGGAATTTCTGTTGAGCGATCACTGAACTCTGATATTTTATTCTCTTTTTATATCAAAGTTTAATTCTGGTCAGGTGGCTGTTCTTGGCAAGGAGAGGAAGAAGGCATGCCTTAGTTGTCAGAGCCTTTCTCTGAGAGTTCTAATTGACAAGGGAACTCTTTACAGGTGATTGAAGGAGTTCACTTTGTACGGAAAATCTGTAATATCTCTGTCACTTTCTGCATGCAGATGACAAGCCTCCACTAGCTTCAGAGCTTCATTTTCTCCAGCTTCAGGGACTTTTATGATTTCTATCCATTCAAATTGGTCCAAGCCAGTGAGCTATTCCCATCTCTTCAGCCAGACCAATCTGCCCTTATCACAACAAAGGTACCGGAAGCTTTGTGAATTACAAGCTGTTTCTCATGTTTATTGATGGATTGATATTTGGGAAAGTACTAAGATTTTCTTTTCTAATGTTCAGTTATTTCCATTGAAACTGAACATCACCCCTCCCAAGTCCTCCCTTCCACACAGAGCTCAGTTTCTGAGTGTGAAGCCTCTGGGAGAGGGAACTGAAGTAATTGAATCGGATTAGACAAGCCAGCAGAACAAAGTCACATTCCATGAGGTGTTTCCAGCATCGAGTAGATGAATTGTAATTATTTAAGGATTAGCGCGAGCCTGAGATGAGGTCCATTCTGAATACTCTTCACCATGTATAAACAAAAGCAAGAAGTAGTAATATAGGCTGTTTAAGCTTCTTTTTATCTCTAATAGATTTCTGTTAGAGCTGTGTGAACTTGAAAAACTGCTGCCATAGTGAACACACTCATTCATTGTTTTTCAATAAAAAGTTAGGCCAAGCTAAGCCCTCAAGTCTAGAGAGAGAGCTTAATTAAGGCTACACCCTTTACTGTAATTTACAGGGACAACATTTTACTATATACCATAAGCAAGGGGAATTGAGCTCATTTTAAAAGCTAAAGTTATTTTTTATTCTATATTTCTTTTAAATTACAGAGTTACACAAAATATGCAAAAACAGCCAGAGAGTTTTCAAATGCCCTGCATAATTTCTTCTTTTGTTGATATGTTATACCACTGTGGCATATTTGCTACAATTAATGGACCAATAATAATATATGAATGTTAACTATACTCCATACATTACTGTCCTAGTAACTATTAGAGCACTAGTTATTGTCCCTTTTCTACTCCAGGATCCCATCCAGGTCACATTTAGTCATCATGTCTCCTTAGGCTGCTTTTGGCTGTGACAGTTTTCCATGCTTTTCTTTCTGTTTTTGTTGTTGTTTGTTTGTTTGTTTTGATGACCTTGATAGTTTTAGAGTCTTTCTCAGGTGTTATATAAACTGTTCCTCAATTTGAGCTTGGTTGATATTTCCCTCAGGACTGGACTGACCTTATGGGTTATTGGAAGCAAGAACACAGAGGTAGAGTGACCTTCTCAATACCACAGATTATCTATACAGAATAGTATGTGTTCTATCAGCATGACGTTTCAATCACTGATGATGCTAACCTTGCCCACCTGGCAAAGGAATTCTCCATAGAACAGTTCATTTTTAATTTTTTCTTTTTTTTTTTTTTTTTTTGAGACGGAGTCTTGCTCTGTCGCCCAGGCTGGAATGCAGTGGCCGAATCTCGGCTCACTGCAAGCTCTGCCTCCCGGGTTCCCGCCGTTCTCCTGCCTCAGCCTCCCGAGTAGCTGGGACTACAGGCGCCCGCCACCTCGCCCGGCTAGTTTTTTGTATTTTTTTAGTAGAGACGGGGTTTCACCGTGTTAGCCAGGATGGTCTGGTTCTCCTGACCTCATGATCTGCCCGTCTCGGCCTCCCAAAGTGCTGGGATTACAGGCTTGAGCCACCGCGCCCGGCCTTAATTTTTTTCTTTACTGTACTCCTTGAAAGTAACTCATGAACTGTAGCCCACACTTAAGGGGCAGAGAGATACTCAAATTTTGTGAGTGGGAAATATCTACATAAATTGTTTGAAATTCTCCTGTACCTGAGATCTGTCTTTTCTTCTGTTTATTAATTGATTCGGTGATTGATTTTTGTATCAGTATGGACTCATGAATATTTACCTTATATTTAGGCTTATAATCTAATACTGTGCTACTATTTTGTTGCAGCTTTGCCATTGGAAGTTATTTCAGTGGTTCCTCTGTCCCTTTGACACATCCTCATAGCGATTTTTTTATTTCTTTGTCCTATCATTTAATTACTTTCTGGCACTAATAGATCCATCAGGCCCATATTGTACATTTCTTCCTCAGCTCTAGAATCAGCTGTTTCTTTAAGGATTCCACATTCCTTTTATTGGAGAATGAGATTAGAAGCAAAGAGCTGGGCAGTTGCTCACGGCTACTACAATTTCATTGTTTCTAGGTCTTCTCAATGGACAAAGCTAAGAAGTATATGTATGTATAGTACCCCATGTATACATATATATCTATATTTTTTCTGCATATATTAATATATATCATTATTATCCATCAGAATACCAGTATCTACCTATCTATACACACACTAATATACACTCATCAGTATCCACTAGTATCTATACTAAGCTAAATCAGAGTTTATACTGGTATCTCCTGCTCTCCTAGTTGATTATTTATGGGTTTTTTTTGCATATATTACTGCTGTATAGCTATATAGGTTATGACAAATAGATAGTGTCAAGGATCCTCAACTACAGTACCATACAAACAAAATAATTTCATAGTTCTAAAATATCCCCTGTGCTTCACCTTCTCACTACTCCTCCAAACCCCTGTCAAACAACCATCTGTTTTCAGCCTCTCTAGTTTGCCTTTTTTAGAATACTGTATGAATGAAATCTTATAGTATGAAGCTGTCTCACACTGGCTTCCTTCACTTCGCCGTATGCATTTAAAATTCATTCACGCTTTTGTGTGGATTAATAGTTGGTTCCTTTGGATTGCTGAACAGTATGAACGTACTACCATTAATCAATTCACTTTTGAAGGGCATCTCAGCTGCTTCCGGTGTTTGGTGGTGATTGTGAACAAAGCTATTATCAACATTCACAGGAAGATTTTTGTTTGGACATAAGTTTTCAAATCAGTTTGGTAAACATATAGGATGGTAATTGTTGCGTTGTATGTTAAGTCTATGTGTAGATTATAAAAACGGTAAAACTATATTCCAAAGTGGCTGTACCATTTTGCATATAATCCAGTAATGAAAGAGAATCCTTGCTAGCACTTGTTATTATCAGACCCTTATTTTGTATTTTAGCAATTTCCACTAGTTATAGTGCCATTCATTGTTTTAACTTGAATTTCTCAAGTGACACTGTATTGAGCAATGTTGATTTGCCATCTGTATATCTTCCTTGGTGTGATGTCTGTATAGATCTTTTGCCCATTTTTATGATGGGGTGTTTTTTCATTTATAGTTGGGTTTTAATTGCTCTTTCTGTTAAGCTTGCTGGCTTTTTTTGTGTAGGTCAGTGTTTCAGAATACATGTCCCTCATGCATCAAAATCCTCTGTGTGGCTTCTTAATTATAGTATCATAGGACCAATTCTGGATGTACTGAATTGGGAATCTCTTGGGGCATGCCTCAGAAGGCTGTACAGTATATTTAACATGTTCACAAGTGATTCTTATGCATCCTAATATTTTTGACCTACTGGTGTATAATTTGGTGAGCCATTTCAGAGTTGTAATCAGATGTTGATGATGCTATTATAAATCAGTGGTTTTCAAATGTAGTGGCACATTTGAGTCATCTTGAAATATTTTAAATCCAAATGCCCAGGCTCCTACCCAACATATTCAAGTAGATCCTCTGAAAATAGGATCCATGCATCATTCTTGTTTAATTCACATATTAATATTTATATATTAATATTTTTGCAAGTGATTCTAATATGCAGCCAAAATTAAGAACCACATTCCAAATTCATGTAGGTGTTTAGCAGTTTCATTCATTCCACCATGCATATTTTTACCTAATACATCAAAAAATATATTTTCCATTTCAGTCACTGAGTTTTAATGATGTGAAATTAAACAATCATTAATCATTTACCATATGACAAGCATGACAGAATTGCAACTCACGTATCAGGAAGTTATGGAAATATTTAATTTCAATGTTATATAGCAATAAGATCTAAGAAGTTGTACTGGAAGATCAAATACAGGTAAAAAAATCAATCTATTTTATTTTAAGAAGCATTTAGAAGATTCAGCAATATATTTCAGTCAGCCTACTCTAATGTTTAATACAACTATGAGTAATATCCCCCCTTAAATAATCAAAATCCTCCCTTTTTCTGAATGTGTAGCCTCATAACTCTCTTACTCTGCATATTATAGTTTTACCCATTACTGAAAGGACTATAGTGGTATCTACTACACTATTTAAGTGTTATTTAATCTATTGTTGCATGTATTAGTCTGTTCTCATGCTGCTATGAAGAAATACTCAGGACTGGGTGATTTATAAACCAAAGATGTTTAATCGACTCACAGTTAATTAAACTGTGCAGGGCTGGGGAGGCCTCAGGAAATGGACAATCATGGTGGAAGGGGAAGCCAACACATCCTGCTTCATATGACGGCAGCAAGGAGAAGTGCAGAGCAAAATGGGGAAAAGCCCCTCATAAGACCATCAGACCTTGTGAGAACGAACTCACTATCACGAGAGCAGCATAAAGGTAACCACCATCATGATTCAATTACCTCCCACTGGGTCCCTCCTGCAACATGTGGGGATTATGAGAACTACAATTCAGGATGAGATTTGAGTGGGGACACAGCCAAACCACATCACTCTGCCCCCGGCCCCTCCCAAAACTCATGTCCTCACATTTCAAAACACAACCATGCCTTTCCAACAGTCCCCCAAAGTCTTAACTTATTCCAGCATTAACCCAAAAGTCCAAGCCCAAAGTCTCACCTGAGACAAGGCAAATCCCTTCCACCTATGAGCCTGTGAAATCAAAACCAAGTGTGTTACTTCCTAGATAAAATAAGAATACAACCTTTGGGTAAATATTTCCATTCCACATGGGAGAAACTGGCCAAAACAAAGGGGCTTCAGGCCTCATGCAAGTCCAAAATCCAATAGGGCAGTCATTAAACCTTAAAGCTCCAAAATAATCTCCTTTGACTCCATGTCTCACATTCAGGGCACAATGATGTGAGAGGTGAGCTCTCGTTGCCTTGGGTAGCTCTGCCCCTGTGACTTTGCAAGGTACAGTTCCCTCCCTGACTACTTTCATGGACTGGCATTGAGTGTCTGCAGCTTTTCCAGGTGCTTGGTGTAAGCTTTCAGTGGATTTACGTTCTTGGGGTCTAGAGGACTGTGGCCCTCTTCTCACAGCTCCACTAGTCAGTACCCCAGTAGGGACTCTGTGTAGAGGCTCCCACCCCACATTTCCCTTTCACATTTCCCTAGCAGAGGTTCTCCATGAGGGTTCCATCCCTGCAGCAAACTTCTGCCTGGATATCCAGGCATTTCCATACATCCTCTGAAATCTAGGCTGAGGTTCCTAAACCTCAATTCTCGACTTTTGTGCACCCTCAGGCCCAACACCACATGAAAGCCACGAAGACTTGGAGCTTGAACCCTCTGGGAGGGGCTGCTATGGGCTGTGAAGGTCTCTGATATGCCCTAGAGACATTTTCCCCATTGTCTTGGTGATTAATATTTGGCTCCCTGTTACTTATGCAAATTTCTGCAGCTGGCATGAACTTCTCAGAAAATGGGTTTTCCTTTTCTACCTCATGGTCAGGCTACAACTTTTCTGAACTTTTATGTTCTGCTTTCTCTTGAACATTGTGCCACTGAGAAATTTCTTCCATCAGATACCCTAAATCATCTCTCTCTAGCTTAAAGTTCCACAAATCTCTAGGGCAGGGGAAAAATGCCACCAGTCTCTTTGCTAATGCATAGCAAGAGTGACTTTTGCTCCAGTTCCCATTAATTTCCTCATCTCTCTTAGACACCACCTCAGCCTAGACTTCATTGCCCACATCATCAGCATTTTTGTCAAAACCATTCAACAAGTGTCTATGAAGTTCCAAACGTTCCCACATCTTCTTGTCTCCTGAGCCCTCCAAACTGTCCCAATTTCTGCCTATTACCCAGTTCCAAAGTTGCTTTCACATTTTTGGATGTCTTTATAGCAGCAGCCCACTCTCTGTGGTACCAATTTATTGTATTAGTCCATTCTTATGCTGCTAGGAAGAAATATCCGAGATTGTGTAATTTATAAAGAAAATAGGTTTAATTGACTCACAGTTCCACAGGCCTGGGGAGGCCTCAGGAAACTTACAATCATGGCAGAAATGGAAGCAAACACATCCTTCTTCATATGGTGGCAAGAGAAAGACGTCAATTACCTCCCACCAGATCCTTCCCACAACACATGGGGATTTGGGAAATACAGTTCAAGATGATATTTAGGTGGGGACACAGCCAAACCAAATCACTACATAACAAATTGACCCCCAAATTTAGTGCCCTAAAGCAACAAACATTTATTATCTCACAGTTTCTGGAGATGAGAAAATCAGAAGCGACTCATCTCGGTGATTCTACCTGAGACTATCTCAAGAAGTTGAATTCAGCATGTCTGTGGCACCTGTTGTTATCTGAGGGTTTGACTGGGGCTGGAGAATTCACTTACAAAATGCTCATTCATATGACTATCAGCAGGTGCCCTCACTCCTTGCCACATGAGTCTTTGTATAGACTGTTGAGTGTTCTCACGGTATGGCAGTTAGCGGCTCTCAGAGCAAT
>NW_012099765.1:2498393-2506797 GCF_000951045.1 Mandrillus leucophaeus
TCATTCACAAAGTAATTAATAATCAAGTCTTTGCAACATTATTACTACCATAAGCAAAAGCACCAAAAGGAATTTTGAAATTGGTATGACAGACTAATACCACTCTTATACTAAGGATTACTTAGAAAAAACTACACTGATCAAATGGTTAAATAAATAAATATATTCTACCTAGAATATGCTAATAATTATAATTTCTTAGATAATTGATTTCCACTTTCATTTTATTCATCTAAATACAGCCTTTTGTACTTGTAACCACTTCAAATATATGGAAATCTAAAATATTGAAGCAAATATTATGTCAACAATAATTTACTTTGTGTATTTCTTTATAATTGCCCTCACTGAATTTCTTTAATTTTCTGGTGTTCCAAATGTGGAAAAAATGTTAAAATATTCAATGACTTATTGTTCGTTCCTACACGTTTGGCTAGACAGGTTGGGAAGTGTTGGGTGGGATGAGATGTGAACCAATCAAGTAGGCTGGCACAGGGGAAGGGTCGTCGGTGCCAGGGCTTCCATTGCATGAGCGGCTTCCCGGAGCATTCAGACTAAGGATGAGTCAGAATGTGATTCAAGGAAGAAAAATAGGGAAGCCAAAATCAAGGAAATTTAAACCAAGATCAAGAACCTGGTACATATAGGATTTTTAAGAGTGCATTAAGGACAGTGATGAAGTTGATGTCAGTGGTACTGAAAATAATTTTATGACATTGAGTTGTGCACTTTACAATGCACACTTCACACTTGTAAAGTATGTTAATGAACAGCACTGACAAAATAATATAGAACCTCTATTTCTGTAGTATCTCATTCCAAATCATTAGAACAAACCTTTTTGAATATATCTTCCTTGGTTTAATTCTGGAAATCATAACCTAAAGTACCTTAATGCCAATATTCAAAGGAAAACACACCTTTTGTGAGCATGCCCTCATTTTCATTTGTTTTCATCAACGTAAAAGAACATCATTCATTTAAACAATAACTCAGAAAAAAAAAAACAGAAAAAAACTCATTTATAAGACGTGATGATGAAAGTAATCAAAGTGAAGGTCTAGAGAAACTCATTATGAAAAATAAATTAGCAATTTTTCCTTTTCACACATTTTCTTTAACTGTATGGGGATTGTTTCACTTTTCCTGCCAGATAATGCTTCTTGTAATAAAAATAGGAAACTGTTCCAGCACCATAAGCAGGGAATGGTCATGATTCACTTCCAATGAGAAAGGAAGTGTGTTGCTTTTTCCAAGCCTCCTCAGAAGTTGGTTTAGCATCAGGTGCATCTGTCTGACTCCTCCAATCACAGATGCACCCTCTTAGCTTTGTGGAGGCTTTTCTCCTCCCAATATATCCTGAATCTCTATGTGCATTTCAAAATAGATGTTGTGTTTTTTGTCCACTGTTTAAATTAGGCAAGAGTGTAGAGCAGCTTTTTTTCTTGCTGAGTGAGAGACAAAGAGAGAGAAAATGAACAAAAGAGATAGTTCTCAGTTGGGCATAGTGGGAAAAAAAGATTCCAAGCCATTTTTATGAAGATGGCTGTCACTCTTGCAAGCTTCTGGGCACTGATATCTTTGGATTTCACACTGCTACTCTCCAGGTTATGGTCTGCAGCATCGTCAACACCAAGTGTTTTCCAAAATCAAAGTGGGAGCAGACTCAATATTCCCATTAAATAGGATTCAGGCCAACTCATCTAGATTTGAAATATGTGTCCACTTACCAAAAAGCTATGGATTTCCAGACCCCTGGTGACAGATCTCTAGAGTTAACCTGGCAAGGAGGCAAGGGCAACTGCAAAAAGGAAGAAGCAGAACTGGCAGGACTCTTTGGTATCAGATAGCTACCCCTGCTTTCTCTTTTTCCTCTGTAAGATTTTCCTTATTGTACACTTCCCTTTTCTTAAGCTGCAACTTTTCCCTGAGTACTTTAAACTAGTATTGTGTTTTAATTTCCACTGTGTCATACAGGAGATTCTGCATGGCCCCCAAAAATGCGTTGTTTGTTACTGTAGTTCGTTCTATCCTCAGCATTTAGATATTAGTAGTGATGTTATGCAGAACTTTCTAATAAGGCATCTCAATTCCCAATGTATTCCACTGGGAAACATGATACATTAGTCACTGACTATTTCTTTATTGCTTACCTTTTGTATAAAAATGTTAACCATCTGTCCAGGTGCAGTGGCTCACACCTGCAATCCCAGCACTTTGGGAGGTCAAGGTGGAGGATCCCTTGAAACCAGAAGTTTGAGACCAGCCCTGGCAACATAATGAGACCCTCTCTCTACAAGAAAAAAAAAAAAAAAATGCCCATAGTCCTAGCTACTTGGGAGGCTGAGGTGGGAGGGTCACTTTGAGCTAGGAGGTCAAGGCTGCAGTGAGTCATAATTGCACCACTGCACTCCAGCTTGGGCAACTGAGATCCGTCTGAAAAAAAAAAAAAAAGGAGTCAATTACATGAGAATTACTCAAAAAATATTGTTAGATAAATTTAGACTGTTTCCAAAATTTCAATACTTAGAATTGTTTATGTGTACACAATTTCATGATTTGGGAGCCTATGGTACCAAGGTCTGTTGTACTTCAACAACTATTTAAAACACATTAAAACTATCATTAAAACTATCACAAGAATAAGAATAATATAAATTGTTTTTAATGTATCTTTTTTAAGACATAGAAATAAATGTAACCAATTTGTGTTATTCTTCCCAGAGTTCGTGACTCTTTTACAAAGATACTTCACATTTTTACACCTACATCATTGTCATTGCTCATGCAGAGGCAAGGAAACAAAAAAAATGAGAGATTAGAATAGAAAGTTTTGAGCATGGTTTTAATTATAAAAGCCTGTGATAATCCTATTGAGGAATTGTTTATTTTATAAAGTGAACAAGATTCAAAGCTAACTCAATATACTAATGTTAGAGATTATTCACATGGCAATGAGTTCATTTCTGAGGTTTTCTATTTTGCTTATTTCAAAATGAATTCACTGATGATATCTACATCTAAGTAAAAATGAATTTATCAGAAGTACTATGGAGTCTCAAATAATTAGTAGGAGGCTGGAAGACAAAACACGGAAATCGTCAGAAACCAAGAAGAAAGATGCACAGTGATCATTCTGCAACTGAAACAATGTGGTCAGGATGTTGGATGACATATAAGGTTGAATGACCTACATATATTCCTTTCTCTGGTTCACCAGAGCCTCGGTGATCAAAAGTGTTTAAGCTACAAGCTGGCCCCCTAGATCTCTTGGGGCAGGAGATGAGTAAAGGGTCTCTTGAATTACAACTTAAGCTATTTTTATTTTATTTTATTTTATTATTATTTTTTTGAGACGGAGTCTTGCTCTGTCTCCCAGGCTGGAGTGCAATGGTGCGATCTCCGCTCACTGCAAGCTCCGCCTCCCAGGTTCACACCATTCTCCTGCCTTAGCCTCCCGAGTAGCTGGGACTACAGGCGGCCACCACCACGCCTGGCTAATTTTTTGTGTTTTTAGTAGAGATGGGATTTCACCATGTTAGTCAGGATGGCCTTGGTCTCCTGACCTTGTGATCCGCCCTCCTCAGCCTCCCAAAGTGCTGGAATTAGAGGCATGAGCCACCACAACTGGCCAACTTCAGCCGTTTTTATCTTCCAATCTGGGAAAATACCAACAGCAACAACCTTCTTATGCAGCCTACATATGAGAATAAGAAGATAATTCCCCCACAAGAAAATGGAGAGGATACAAAGAGAGATTGAAACTGAGTAACTCCAAGTAAGAAATCCCTATGATTTCATTATGAAATGGTACAAAGTAAATGTGCAATACTTCTGAGCTACAAAGAACACTTCTATCTTCTCCTTTGCATTTATAGCTGAAGTTCACCCCATTTAAAAAACTAATTAGGTATCTCAAACTTTTAAGTGAAGAATCTCAGTTTGAGTCACATTCCGTTTCATTCTGCCCTAATCCCTGGATATATACTGATTGTGCATGCAGGACTCTAGTTTCTTCTTGACTAATGTTAAGAAGCTGAACCTCTATGTCACTCACTAACTACTGTATAAGCTAAACTTCTGGTAGAACAACTTGTTGCAATAATGATTTGAAATAGACTAAGAAACATTCCCTGTAGTCAACATTCAAAATCCTATTATCATCAGGTCTTCAAGGAGTTTTGTTTGATAAATACTGTTGAAATAACTATTTTTCATTACTTATAAAGTGGTAAGATTCGTAAGTATGAATAATGTGTTTTTAAACATTGTTGCACTATTTGAACTTTGGCAAAAATGGTGGTGTCTAAAAGAATATGCTCATTAATCTTTACAAAGTTTAAGGTTTATTTCTTAGTAACGTGATATAACAAAAATAAGAAGTTGGCTTTGTTAGCATTTTACCACAAATGCCAATAGTTATTTTTCTTTTCTGACTCAATAATTCATGTCCTGAATCTGTAAGAACCATTGAAAACAAAAGCAATTTTAACGTCCCATTCTCCATTTTAATGGTGCTATGTTTACCTCTGTGAGTGCTTATTTATTTAGAACTCTCTTGATATTACCTTACATGTTAAACAGGTGGAATAAATGTCCAGCTTCCTGAATATATGAGCTGTGTGTTTTCCATGCATTTTCTTTCTTTCTTCATCCCCGTTTTCTCCCTTATTATTCTTATTATTATTTTTGACAGGGTCTCACTGTGTCACCCAGCTGGACTGCCATAGCATAATCATGGCTCACTGTAACCTTTAACTCCTGGGCTCAAGCGATCCTCCCACCTTAGCCTCCCAAGTAGTTGGGACTACAGGTGCTCACCACCGTGCCCAGCTAATTATTTTATATTTTTGAAGAGATCGACTCTCACCTTGTTGCCTAGGGTGGTCTCAAACTCCTGACCTCAAGCAATCCTAACATCTCGGCCTCCAAAAGCATTAAGATTACAGATACGAGCCACCACACCCAGTCTCATATTCTCTCTCTCTCTCTCTCTTTTTTTCCAGTAGTTCATTTATTTTCTTCCTTTTTCATCCATGTCCAATATAGTCACTCAGTTATATTTCATTTCTTATCAATTCACAACATTCATGTTCATTTTTAAAACCTCAATAAAACCATTTGTGCTATATAACCTTTTAAAAATATAATGCATCTTGATGAATGGGAAACATAATAGTAGAAACTCTTAAAAAAAGAACCTCTAATTCTGAATAACTGGCACATTAAATCATCATCCAGCTATACCATTGTGCTCTAAAAAATTCTCAAATCTCTGAAGTAACATAATTAATAGTTGAGGGAAATAAAGACTATAATATGTAGTTTGGTTGGAACAGAAAAGCACATTTGGAAAACATTTACTAGAATTCAGAAAAGATGGATACAAATCAATTTTGCCTGTTGTCTACATTGCCGTTTCATTCTCCATTTGCCAACACACCATAAATTTGTACTAGAATTAGAATTTTGACATATCATTAATCAGAGAAATAAATATGAAACAGCTTGATGAACCCTAGTATAAGAAACAAAATTTCAAATAAAAAGTCATCCCATATGTGTCATTTCTTGCAGGAGCTTAATATAATTTGGAAAGTCATATAATAAATTTCTACAAAGGACATAAGCTCCTTTGTCCTTGTTTTTTATGGAAATTTTTCTAAGAGAAAATATTAGCTTAATATCATAAAAATGTGTTTTCACATATTGTTGGTACCATTTCTCATGATGTTCACATCTAACTTCTACTGAATTTTACTTTTAAGATAGTAATTTATATCTAGCTTGGAAATTTTTCTATGTATAAGGTATGACTGGAGAGTTCTTGTTAAACTGTTTGAAAAATATGACCACTTGAGTTTATTAAGCTGCATTACGTACAGTGAACTTTTAATATATCAATAAAGAATAGACCATGCCTCAATTTGAATGTCTATAAGTAGGCTATTAAAATAGTCCTGGCAAGAGATACTCATAGCATAGCAAAGGTAATGTAGCTGATAGATGGATGTGAGAGCTATTTGAGAGCTAAAGCCAACAGTCCTAGGTGAATAGATTATAGAGAGTGAGAAGGTAAGATGGCAAGTATGACTCCTAGGTTTGTGTTTCAAACAATTGGGCCTACATTGGTACCCTCAACAAGGAAACCATGAATTGAGTTTCTAGGCTAGTTTTTTCGACTTGTTCTACTTCTTTCCACATTTGTTATCCTGCCCTCAAACTCTGCCTTTATACTGAAAAAGGCCCCAGAAGCCACTACCCAGTGTCTTAAAGATATATATAGTCTTTCAAAGCTATCCCATTTTCCAAAATTAGGTAGAGTTTGCATCTCTTGCTCTTATTTTGTGACCTTACTTTCTAATTTTGGGGGTAAACCCATATAGTATTGCCTGGCTAGATATTTGAAGTAATCTCTGTTAGGATGCTGTTTTTACATATGCCCAAAGCCCATGCCTTGTAGGCTTACTTACTAGGGTATGAAGCCCTAGGCTTAACTTGCAAGGATGAAAATTTAGGCACATATTTTTTATTCTTTTTGGAAAATTTGTTGAAACCTTCTGTATTAAATCTGTCACTCAACGTATGCTTTCTGCCAAGCACAGAATAAGACTAACATCACCAATCTCTATGCTTACTTTCTTTCTAACTAACTGAAGAAATATGATGACAATTTGTATAAGTAAAGTCTCATGTGGAATCGACCGAAGGCATATAAGAGGGAAGGTTTCATGTGGCAGTCCATATAATGCCCCCCCAATGGTATAAGGTCTTAATGTCTAGAATCTGTGAATGTTATTTTGTATGGGAAAATGGTCTTTGCAATTGTGATTAGGTTAATGATTTTCATATAGGTAGATTATCCTAGATTATCTGGGTGCATCCTAAATGTAATCACAAGTGTCCTTACAGGAGGGAGGGAGAGGGGAGTTTCACAGACAGAAGTAAATGTGATCATGCAGGCAGAAATAGGAGTAATGTGGCCACCGGCCAAAGAGTGCCAGAAGGCACAAGCCAAGGAATGCCAGTAACTGTCAAGAGACATCAAAGAACACATTCTCCCCTAGGGCCTCTAGAGAAAGTGTTGCCCTACTGATACCTTGATTTCAGCCCATTGAAACTTATTTTGAACTTCTGGTCTCCAGAACTGTGAAAGCATAAGCATCTGTTGTTTTAAACCACCAAGTCTGTGGTAATCTGTTACAGCAGTTACAGAAAGCTAATACATATAGAATAATGTTTATGAGTGTAGGCTCTACAGCCAAACTGTTTTAAGTTTGAAAACTACTTTTTGTTACTATGAAAATTGGGCAAATTATAATTTGTTCGATATTTCAGTGTTTGTTTTTTAAATACGATTATGATAATATAATAGTAAGAATCCATTTCATACAATTGTGTGAGCATTAAAGAGAATGATTCTTGTAAAGTGGCTAGAAAAATCACACACAGATGTTAACTATTATTATTTATTTAACATTATAATGTTCTTCAGTAGCAAGGATAGTTAGGGAATTTCCATCTTTGAAGTCTTACAGATATTCATTTTCTTGTGCCTAGAAAACGATGGATTTTCATTCTGAATTATATCAGTCCCAAAGATTTTATAATTGTATAAGCAAAATGGAGTTATTAATGGTAGTAGATAGACAAAATGGTTCTGAGAGTTGATTCTAGCTTATTTGATAAGGACAAAGTTCTTGTTAACAGCAAGGACTAGAGAAAATAATTAAGAAAGTAACTGCTGTAATTTCTGGTAACTTAAGCCAATTTGCAAAAGTCACAGCAGTGGTCACTCCTGGGATTTCCTCTAGACAGGAGGTGAAACAACATGGAATTATTAAAATATTTACTTATTTACACTCATGACAGCCACATTAGCAGACACAAGTCTGCAATACTCAGGAGGTTGGCAAGCTCACAGACTCTCGATGATTAATTCCTTTATGAACCGAAACATCTCCTTTCTGTTATGTGAACCAATTTCAAACTTTATCTCACAGCTTCTTTTAAACTTGAACCTGTTCGCTTAGATATGTTTTCGATTTACTTATTCGTTTTGTTTGATGTAGCATTTTAATTTATTCTATTATTAACATGAAGAGTAGGAGCCTGGTAATTGAGGGAACTAGAAGTATCATATTGCAATTTTTTATTTCAGTTTCCTGCTCTATGTAGTTGATTTGGAAACCTATACTGGAATCATTAATTCTTATGTTTAAAAGGATCTGGGCACAAACTACTCTTTGTCCGTGTTCTTATCTGCCATGCTGTCCCATAATTCAATGACTCGATACATTTTACTTCTTCCAAATAAATCCAATGCCTTAACAGATATGGTTTGGCTCTGTGTCCCCACCCAAATCTCATCTTAAATTGTACTCCCATAATTCCCATGTGTTGT
>NW_012099765.1:2514777-2515924 GCF_000951045.1 Mandrillus leucophaeus
CAGCTAATCCTATTCTTTGGAAAAAGATCCATGCACGATTTGCCATCATATTTTTATCAAAACAGTTTTGCAAAAGTATAACTGACCACTTTTCTGGAGTTTAAAATGTATCTTGAGGTTAGTGTTCTAAATTTATACTTTAGAATTAGGAAACTTCGCAATTCCTATAATCTTTGTACTAGGCATACACATCATTTCACATTTATTTTGGTTCCTTTCTCCAATTAAGTGACAGAACTTGCAATCTCCATTTTCTCCCATAAATTAATTCAATGAGACAAGTAAATGAAAGACCAAGCACAGTGAGACACAATGCCACCTCTCTCTGCTTTAGGGAAAGGGGACTTGCTCCTTACAAAGCTCTCCTGTAACAGCCAACAGTGCTGGTTCAGGTTTGCCACAAAAAAGAATGTGCTCTCTTGCTCTTTCTCTTTACTGGCATATTCCATTTCTGGATGATTGATTATTGCCTAAAGTCTTCAGGAAGCCTCGGGAAGCAAACTCTGCTCTCCCTGGAATGTTTTTGTACAGCCAAGCCCTAGGCAAGAAGGCATCTGTTGAGGGACTCTGTTAGAATCCTTCAGGTGTAATGAAAGAAGTTAACATGTACATTACTCTAAAGCAGTGGTCCCTGGAACACCTGCAACAGAGTCATCTGGGGAAGCTGCTAAAAATTCAGATGCCTTGGCTCCACCCCAAAACAATTAAATAAAAATATTTGAGGGTGAAACCCCAAAACAATTAAATAAAAATATTTGAGGGTGAAGGTCAAATACAGCCATTTAAAACAATTCCTCAATGACTTCCTTTACACATTAAGATTTTAGAACCATCAATGTGAATTTTCCCTGTGTCTAAGCAAGAGCTATTAAGTCCTTTGGTAGGTTAATTGAAGACTAACAACTGGGATATTCTTGACTCTTGTGTACTCCTTTTCTCCAATAATTGTCTGCTTTAAAGCTAAAATTTGCTTCTCTGGTTGAAGCTTTAACCAGATTGACACTTTTCTTTATTTGCTTCTGGGGAAATAGATAAGATTATGCTATAATCCTAATAATTTCCCCCCCAAATAAACCAACAATAGACATTTTAATTCACCAATCATTTCTTCGTTTGGCTTGCCTTTTGTGTTAAATCAAGAATAAGA
>NW_012099765.1:2518124-2521408 GCF_000951045.1 Mandrillus leucophaeus
TAAGCCACCGTACCCAGCCCAATTAAACCTCTTTTTCTTCCCAGTCTTGGATATGTCTTTATCAGCATTGTGAAATGGACTTCTCAAATATGATAGATATAATTTATCTCAAATATAAGATGTTTTATATGCAACCGCTTAATTTTGAAAATAATAGAGATATTAGTAAAAAGAGAACTTTGGAGCCACGGCATCTGGTGAGATTAGTATTTAATATAATAATATTTTATCTAATTAATGGGACATTGAAGTTTTATTTTGCCATATTATTGACTTGTTTAAATACTCCTGTAGTTGTAGAGAGGAGAATATCTTGGGTATAAACTTCCACATCTGTTAATCTGGAGAGGATTCTAATTCAGTGTTTACAAAACTGTGAACCACAAAATTAGTTCCACAAGATCTTATTTGATGTTCTATGGAAACCACATTCTATGATCAAAAAGGTTTGGCAAGTACTTGGATAAAGTTACATGCTTGTTGTTTATTTCCTTTAGCCTTCCTCAGAATACTTTAATACAGTGAAGTATAGTATAATCTGACGCTCCTAAAGTAGGTGGAATTCCCTGATTCTCAAATCTATTTAAAAAGACAAACGTTAGTTTTGTTTTCTCATTTGTTGTTAACAACCTTGTACCATATTATGGAACTAGTTTTTCTTAGAAAGTGGTTTGGAACACAAAGGAACACATGATATGTAAGCTCTACTCCAGTGGTAACATCCTTATTACTTTTCTTTCTTCTTTTTTTTTTTTTTTTTTTTTTTTTTTAGACAGAGTCCTGCTCTGTCACCAGGCTGGAGTGCAGTGGTGCGATCTCGGCTCACTGCAGCCTCTGCCTCTTGCATTTAAGCAATTCTCCCGCCTCAGCCTCCCAAGTAGCTGGGACTACAGGCGCGCACTGCCACACTCAACTAACTTCTTTTATTTTTAGTAGAGGCGGGATTTCACCATGTTGGCCAGGACGATCTTGATATCCTGACCTTGTGATATGCCCGCCTAGGCCTCCCAAAGTGCTGGGATTATAGACGTGAGCCACCACGCCCAGCCTTTTCTTTCTTAATTGTAGATAATACATGAATTCATTGAAAAAAGCAAAACACTACTGACTAATATTTTAGTAATATATCCCCTTTCTAATTTCTTCTTATCAAATCCTGTCGTAAAAGATAACATATATATATAAAAATCCAATTTATATCAAATTTCTTATTTTTCCCTGTATTTCTTCCTCCCTTGTATTGCTATTTCACCTGAATTCATGTATTTAGTAAATCATATGCAGTCCTTCTTTTTAAATTTTTACCCTATAACGGGAATGCTCAGGGATGCCTAAAGCTAGGCCTTACATTAAAAATAAATGTATTTCTGACCAGAAAAACAAGAGTGTGACTGAACATTATTTCATGAGTACAAAGTCGTAGCAGATTATTTTTGCAATTTTGGGTAAAGAGACTTAAGGAAAATCTGGTTCATACCTCTAAAATTTTGAAAAATGAGCATGGATAATTTTTGCTTCTGAGTCTTCAAGAACCCCCTGGGACATCCTCTGTGTGAGGCAGTTGAAAATGTCAGTTTTAAGGCTATGGAAATGATAGCTTTTCTTCCATAATTGATCAAACAGAAGGTAGCAATTTTATATATGTAAGTATTTTCTTAGTAGTTGTTTTAGGACTATTTGGGCAGGTAGAAATCACCATGTAAAAGCAATTTCTGGTTTTAGAGAAAGAGTAAAAAGGAAAAAAAAAGTGTATAAAACCCTAACCTACTCCAAATATAGTTTATTCCAGATAAGAAGGAAGATCATTCTGTTCCAAAGGCCTCTAAGTTACTGCATAAAGAGAGAGGTAAAAGATTGAAGCAGTTTCTTGGTTACATTTAGCGTTTTCTCTGATTTTTTTTTTTTTTTGATTTTATAAAGGAGATCTTTTGCTAACAGAGTTTATTGCTTTATAAGGGCTTTTATCCACAAAATAGCTAAGACTAGCCACAGTATAAAATATGTATTGAAGAAGTTTCATCTGTTGAATGATGCTGATATTAATCTTTGATCGCATATTTATAGAGAGGAGTCAGTCCATAGACTCACCACTCTGCTAAGGTGCACCAGGTGCAAGAAAAATGTAAGGGACAACTCTTCAAAGATGAAAGGCATGTCCCTGTTAGCTATTGTAAGCTGCAGGCTCTCATGATCTTCTTGCATCTTCAAAGATCCCTAGGGGTGCTATGTAAGGCCTGTGGTGGCTCCTTCTTACTCACTTCCAGTCTCCAGCTTCCACTAGCCATACAGGATCTTCTTTGCATGAGACCTCCCTAGTTGTTTTCTGATCCTCTTTAAAGTCGAAAAAAGAAGATAAGAAGTTAGAGGAAAATCAGCTACTTTTTTCTCTTTTTTATCTGTGCTAACCTTGAGGCTAGTCATGAAATACAAACTTATTTTTTCTCTTTTAGTTTTATCTTTCATATAAAGCTTAGCTTGATGATAGAGAAGGTGGCAGATGGGAATCAGACCATGTCTCCTACCTGCATAAAAATGTAATTATTAAAATTATCTGTTTATTTTGTAAAGATGGGAAATTGAAAGATTATCTCTTTTTCCCCCTGCAAATGCATGATAATGTTCAATATCAAAGCAATAAATTTGTGCTTGGCAGCAGATTTCTTTTATGTAGGTTAGTTTCATTTTTGTTACATGACTAAATATCCCCAAATTTAATTTTATGATTGTTTGGGCCCCATCTCCTAATAGAACATGATAAAATTTAGAATTAAAATCCTCATGTATTTTTTCATATAAAATATTAATTTTTGTCTCAGGTATTGCATAAAAAGACCTTAGGAACAGTGCTTGGGAAATAGTAAGCACTCAAAATTGATAGGTGTTTTGTTTTATTATTATTATTATTACTATTTTTATAGTGGAAATATTCACAGTACCCAACCATAGAAGATGGACTAATGACATACATTACATACATTTGGAGGATTAAAGCATAGTCATTATTAAAGACTTCAATGAAAACTATTCAGTTAAATGAGGGAAATAGACAAATTTATTTAAAATATTAGACTATAGAATAGCTTCTATGTGCTATGCTAGAAAACATCTTATACATACTAAAAACAATCCTGAGAAAATATAAAAAGCAATGAGCATATATATATGAATAATGAAAACACGAGTAATTTTCTTTTAATTCTACTTTTTTCTTATCTAAATTAAAAATATATAAATATAGATAGGTATTACTTTAACATGGAAAATATAGATCTTGGCACTTTAGG
>NW_012099765.1:2522638-2531877 GCF_000951045.1 Mandrillus leucophaeus
GGATCATGAGGTCAGGAGTTCGAGACCAGCCTGGCCAACATAGTGAAACCCCGTCTCTACTAAAAATACAAAAAATTAGCCAGGCGTGGTTGCAGGCGCCTGTAATCCCAGCTACTCGGGTGGCTGAGGCAGGAGAATTGCTTGAACCCAGGAGGTGGAGGTTGCAGTGAACCGAGATCACACCACTCCATACCAGCCCGGGCGACAGAGCAAGACTCTGCCTCAAAAAAGAAAAAAAGAAAAAAGAGAAAAGAAAAGAAAACAAATTCTTACTGAGTACCTTCTCAATACTGTGCAATTTGATGCCGTCTCCAAACAACTACAATTGGTATGGAATCTAACACAAAACATTGTATTACAAGTGACGGAAAATGCAGTGGCTTAAACACTCAATGGAATTCACTGAAAAATTCAGAGATAGAGAGAATGGACTCCAGGTGTGGCTAAATCCAGTGACACAGTAAAATCTTCATAGAAAGCTGGTATTCGACCTGAACCTCATCTTAATATTATATCTCCTCATGGAGATAGACAGCATTCTGCAGATTCTGGAGCCTATGTTCTTCCTTGTTCACATCCAGAAGGAAGAGAATGTTAGTCTAGGTAGATGTCACATGAAAATGAGAAATTATTTTTTTTTCTAGAAGCTCCAAGCAAATGTTTTTACCTCATTTGCCCCCACGATTTAGTCACATACTCATCTCTGAACCAATGATTGTATTCTGAAGATAATTGCCTTAGGCCAATTGACTCCTCTCCTGGAGTTGGAGATATAGATGCCTCTTCCTAGAGCATATGGAGAAAAGAGAATAACAAAATGAAATCCGAAATGAAAATCAGCTTACTGCATATAAAAGTAAAGGGAGGGCTCAGCTGACAGTTATCCTATATAGTGAGGGAGACACAAAGTATCTCCTATTTAGCTGCCTTATTATATCAATACTTAGGACCTACATCACTGGATACATGAACTAAAGATTCTAGACATCAACAAATAAAACAGCTTTGGAAAAATACATGATTAATGCATAAGCCCATCTACTTTCAAAAACATTTATATAACCTTATGAATACATTTTTATTGTTTGCTTAAGGTTACATAAAATTCTGGAACATCCACGTGAAGATAATGTATAAGAAATGCCATTGAAAGAATAATTGGTACCTATTTTCAGATGTTTATTTTCATTGGATTATCGTATTTGGACAATGTAATTATTTCTAACATTTCTGCTATTTGGGATAGGATCGGAGATATGTTTACATCATTTTAGCTTTCTGATAAGAAAAAAACAAATATATGTACATAAAATATATTTCCTGATAATGAACTCAAACAGGAATTTGTCTTATTGAGTCTTATTAAATCACTTTAAAATGATTTGAGAGGCAGTGGAGGAAAAAACTGCAACTACGATTTCAAAGGAGATGACATGGATTTAGCAACACATAGTAGTATTATACATGAGAAGTAACTGATGAGATGTACTGGAATATTTCATTCACAATAGTCTCCATGTAGCTTTTATAATTTACATAATCATATATGATATGTAAAGCAGAATATGCAAATGTCCAGTAACAGTGTCAACTGATGCTCTCTAATGCTACCACCGCTTCCCTTAGTGAAGACTGTAAAATCCTTCCCTGACTCAATGTTAACTCAGAGTAGATTTATGTCTGGATTTACTTTTCTCTTCCACCTTCAGAAAACAGGACATTAGGAAGACTAATCTGAATCTGGCAAACAAGAAAAATGTACAAACTTTTGAAGAGGAGAAAAAGCGTAGAGCAGTTGTCCTACAGTCAACGCCTCGGTGTCTGCAGGGGACTGGTTCCAGAGGCCCTGTGGATACCAAAATCTATGTTTGCTCAAGTCCCGGATATAAAAGAGCACAGTATTTGTGTAAACCTACATATACCCTCCCATATACTTTAAATAATCTCTAGGTTACTTATAATGCCTAATGCAATATAAATAGTTGTACTTTTAAAAAATTTGTATCATTTTTGCATTTAAAAAATTTTTCCCGAATATTTGTCATCCAGCATTGTTTGAATCCCTGATGGAGAACCTACAGATGCGAAGGGCTGACTGTATGTGTATTAGAGACAGAAATAGAAAGGGATAGGCTAGAAATCACCAGGGTAAAGAATATAACTGAAGGGCTGTTTATAAAGAGAGTTGAGGATCCTTATGATTTAAAGGCAAGGGATTACTGACTGAAAGTCCACCACATTCCCATGTCTTAGTAGCAAGAAATAAAAGAAACATTTAAAAGGAGAGAGAATATTTTTTCTGTGTCTACTATGTGACAAAGTAGCTGTGTTCAAGAGTTATGTTACCCATAACTTACAAATTAATTTGGCTTCTATTCAAGGGACTAGTCATATTCTAAATAGAATTACTTAATTTCAACTGCAGATTCTGAGGTGGGACTCTGATTGGCTTAGCTAGGGTCAGCTGCAGACCCTTTGATAAATCTGCCAGTAGCATCTGTGGATGTGACTTTGATTGGCAGATTAGATCACATGCCCATTTATAGACATAAACCATGCCCCGTTTGTCAATTTCCATGTGCAAAAGCATGGCTGCCCTGTATGTAACTAAGGAGACAGAAGTGGGAAAATAACATTTGAGAAACTGGTAGGAGAGGGTGGAGCCTGGCAGATAAAACTTGATGTCTGCAGGAGCCATTTGAAAGTGCTCTTTCTCTGACCACATCTGGGACAATTTCAGTATCAAAATACACAATGATGATGATGAATTATGACTAATTGAATAAAATATATATGTGTGAAGCCATATTGATACAAATAAATAAATAGAAAAATGTTTACTTAAGTAGAATGCCAAATAATAGATCTAGAAAGCATGATGAAGCTAAAACATTATCAATGTTTGCTAAAGTAGTGAGTTTGAAGAGCAGAAATTTTGTATAATCTCAAAGAATGTCCCTGCAAATTTCTCATTGATAATTATAAAGGGACATAGAATGCTACAGAGCAGAAATCTGTGGACCCTGCCTTCACCAAGGGATCAAAGTCACCACGCGTACTGGGACATCACCATGGGCCTTCTCCTATGGAACACTTAAAGGGGCATGATATCACTGCTGTAATACTTCTGTTCACATGCATAATCTAACCATGAAATATAACAGGTAGACTTGAACTGAGAAACATTGCATGAAATAGCTGGCCTATGTTCTTCAGAAATAGGAAGATCAACGTACACCAAGAAAGGCTGAGGTACGTTTCTAAATTAAAAGATACTAATGAGACATCGCATATAAATGCAGTACATGATCCCAGATTCCTTCTTGGACAGGAAAATGATTGCTACACAGGACATTATTGAACAATTAAATGACATTAATGGAACAATTAAAATGGGTTGTGGCTTAGAAAATATGATTGTTTTTGTTAAAGTTCCTTATTTTGATAATCATAGTGTGGTTAGAAAGGGGAATGTCATAGTTCTTATGAAATACATACTGAAGTATTTGTGGGTACTATCCCTTACTTACTTTTTTTTTTTTTTTTTGAGATGGAGTTTTGCTCTTGTTGCCTGCATTGGAGTGCGATAGTGCCATCTTGGCTCACTGCAACCTCTGCCTCCCAGGTTCAAGTGATTCTCCGCCTCAGCCTTCCTGAGTAGCTGGGATTACAGACACGCACCACCATGCCTGGCTAATTTTGGATTTTGTATTTTTAGTAGAGACAGGGTTTCTCCATGTTGGCCAGGCTGGTCTCGAACTCCCGACCTCAGATGATCCACCCACCTCGGCCTCCCAAAGTTCTGGGATTACAGGTGTAAGCTACTGCGCCTGGTCCACCACTTGGTCTTAAATATCAATCAGTGGATATTGACTGTTGTTGAATACACACATTAAGGATTTCAACTTTTGAAATAATGAGGATCAAAACTGTTGCTATTACAATCAATGTTTAAATATGTGTTCCGTGATATAAGCTGAGTATTTAGAATATTATATGCTATTCATGCTTTTTATTTATTTCTAGGACTTTAAGAAATAACTGTACTTGAAGAATGGATCAGAGACATTTTGCAGACATGCTTTCATTAATGACTCGTGCTTATTCCACATTATCTGGATAAATTTTAAATATATTGCATAGACATTCAATCTTATGGGACTCTCTGTAGACATCATAGGATGAGAAAAAAATTTCTGAAAAAATCTAAGCTTCTTGTTTGTCATTTTAAAACTTGATACATAAGAAATTCACACTCCAAAACACATTTTTTTTCTAAACAATATAAAAAGGGGCAGCTTTGTTTTAAAAAATTCTGTTAATGTGGAAAATTTTAATTGTCATTTCAAGTAATATGTTTTACTGTTTTTTCAAGTTTTTAATATTTCAAGGTTGGCTGAAGTTTTCCTTGATAAACCAAAATTTATGGGATAACAATGGGGATTGGCAACCATACTTAGACTTGGGTAAATTTCATTATTAAAAGCTATATATTATTGCTGGGCATGGTGGCTCACGCCTGTAATCCCAGCACTTTGGGAGGCCAAGGCGGGCGGATCACGAGGTCAGGAGATCAAGACCATCCTGGCTAACACGGTGAAACCCCGTCTCTACTAAAAATACAAAAAAATTAGCCAGGCATTGTGGCAGGTGCCTGTAGTCCCAGCTACTTGGGAGGCTGAGGCAGGAGAATGTCATGAACCCTGGGAGGTGGAGCTTGCAGTGAGCGGAGATCTCTCTACTTCACTCCAGCCTGGGTGAGAGAGCAAGACTCCGTCTCCAAAAAAATTAAAAATAAAAATAAAAAAGCTATATATTATTTTAACATATTCCAAATAACATGTTTTTTAATTAAGTGCGTTTATATTTTTTATTCAACTACAGAGCACTATATTTAATAATAATTTAAAGACTCACTATGTATTTTAACATAAATTAGAAAGACTCACTATGTATTTTAACATGAATTAGAAGCAGATAATGTCTGAAATGAAGAATGGCAGAAATTATCTGGTCGAATTAAAAACTGATGCCCAGAGAATCTAAGGAAATTGACGTAGTAAGAACGTATGTCCTGTGTTTCTCTTATTATTCTCTTATTATTCTTTATGAATCTCCTCAAAAATGATAGGAGGAAATATTAATATTTTAAAGCAAAGAAAATTTGATAAAATATTTAGCACAAAAAAATAGAATTTTTTTTTTCTTTTTTTTTTTTTGCTGACATTAGAGTATTATTCTGTAACTTTTTTTTTTTTTAATCGATGCTATGTCTAAACTTCCTTTGCATCGCTTAGTAGCTGGTTGACCAATGCAGGCATTTGTGAAATAGTACCCTTGGGGCATGAATGAGATTTTAGTAGATTTCAAAAGTAAATAACATAGTACAAAATAGCATATTCTGAAACACAATCCTTAACAAACTGATTTACTTGAATGTAACATTTTAGGAAACCTCTACTGAACATTTTGTTGTGGTAGGTTAAAGAAGAAAAAAGATTCCTTCCTTCTTTATTCCTTGTCTTTCTCTTTCTCTAGCTAGTTATATGGCTGTGAATTAATTAACTAATTAATACTTTCTATTAGTTACAAAACTATAGCTATTAATCTGCATTTAATCTAAATTTGAGGAAAGAGTAGAACACATAAGGAAAGAATATTGTCATTGTAGGGCCATCTGCAAAAGGAAGGAAGGAAGGAAAAAAACAAAGAAATAATATTGTCATATTTTGTAATAGGGCCACCTGCAAAAGGAAGAAAGGAAGGAAGAAAAACGAAGGAAGGAAGGGAGGAAGGAAGGAAGGAAGGAAGGAAGGAAGGAAGGAAGGAGACAAAGAAATAATGTTGTCATTCTAGAATCATCTGCAAAAGAAAGACAGACAAGAGGGGGAGGGAGGGAGGGAGGAAGGAAGGAAGGAAGGAAGGAAGGAGGGAAGGAAGGAAGGCAGGCAAAGAAATGATGTCATTCTAGGACCATCTGCAAAAGAAAGGAAAGAGGGAAAGGAAGCAAGGAAGGGAGGGAGGAACAAAGGAAAGAAGGAAGGAAGGAAGGAAGGAAGGAAGGAAGGAAGGAAGGAAGGAAGGAAACTGATAAATTTGGTGGGAAAATAGAACCATCTGCAACAGAGAGAAAAGGGGGAAAGGAGGGAAAGAAGGAAGGAAGGAAGGAAGGTGGGCAAAGAAATAATGTCATCGTAGGACCATCTGCAAAAGAAAGAAGAGAGGGAAAGGAGGGAAAGAAGGAAGGAAGGAAGGGAGGGAGGGAGAGAAGGAGGGACTTTTTAAAACTTAAAATTTGTAAATGGTAAGGATTTGTTTTTAAAATGTGTTCTCTTGGGACCCAGATTTCTGATTGCTACTTGCCCTTTGCTTGTTGTACCCAGACTTCTTCCCTGTAGGATTAGTTGTAGATTAAAACGATATATAAATTGAAATAGATAGAAGTATATGTGTATGTGTGTGTGTCTATACTTGTATGTGTATTAGCATGAATATAATTTTAGAAAGCAATCATCAAATAGTGCTGCAAATTAGAACAAGAACTCAAGACCTAAGAATAAATCAAAATGCGAAAAAGCCAAAAACATTATTAAAAATTAACAACAAATATGTCACTCTTCTACTTGGTCATCAAAGCAACAAGGTAAACCTATTCACTTAAATGTCATTTCTCACTGGCTGAACAGAGTGGTGGGGCTGGTTTTTTTGGTTTGTTTGGGGGTTTTTGTTTGTTTGTTTTGGCTTTAAAGTAATTTTTTCTACTAGCCTTTATACCTAGCACACTACAGTAGAGCATGGGAGAGGACAGTACTGTCATTAACAGTATTTATACAACACATTAAATAGCAGGTTCATGGCGATTCACCATATTTCCATATTAGAGTCTGTCAATGTAAGTAGAGTTCATAATGACAACTAGTAAAGCACACACACACAAAATCTGAAGGAAGCCAAAAAGGAGTGTCCTTCTCTAGTGTTTTCTTGTTGTTAGACACAAAATGACCCCAAATTAAAAGACAATCCCCTTACTAATAAAAGTGTTATGTTATCTTCCATAAGGTATTATTTGGCCTTGTGCTACTGCAAAGATACTGAAGCAAAAGTCCCATAGTTCATAGGAGACAGAGAGAGAGAAAAAGATAGATAGAGACAGAGGTAGATAATAGATACACATTTTAAAATCTTTGAAATTGTGATTTTTCTGTCAGTCTGTGTTGTATTAGATTTGATGAAACGTGGTGCTTTTTTGTTTTTTGTTTTTGTAACAAATGACCTTTTACCCTTGGATTCTACATAGTTTAAACAGCCCTGGTGAAAATGTTACGGTGGTATGTTCATTTGCAGTTTTCATGCAAAAGATAATTAATTGCTCCTTAGAGATTTGGGTTTGAGAAGAATTTCTGTGAATAAATTAATCTCCTGAAGCTTTTACTTCTGCAAAGGAAGGAATCCCTCAGGTCAGGACAAACTCTAGCATTCCAAACAAAATGTACTTTTCTTCTATATGATTGCTTTCTTCAAGAAAATGATTAGAAAGATTAACATGCAAATAACAGACTAAACCTCTTACAGGGGGGAAAAATAGTTAGCAATATATTCTGCAAATCACTGAGACCAGGATCTATTTCTGTGAACGTCACTTAGTTGTATGATAACCAGAATACATTGTTTGGAGAAAAATATTAATTTAGGTAGGTCTGAAGAGTTGTCACCAAGTTAATTAATCCCATCTGCTATTTTTACTCTCGAAGCTGGAGCAATCTGTTTGCCAGGAAATCAAAACCAGAAAAAAGGCCCCATGAGCCCCACTACCAATCTTTGTCTGCAGTGTCTTTCCCCTAATATACATGAATTCAAATTTGAAAAGGTGACAAAGAAAACAAATTGTTAGGAAAATCTGATTTATTTCATTGTGTTCATGGAAATTTAGAAAATTAAGTATCATGACATTCAAAAAAACAAAACTGTGAAATTGCAGAGAAAAAAAAAAAAGGAGGTGTAGGAATATGATTAAAAATTTTACCTTTGTTCCTAAAATAACTTGAGAGCTTTCACTTGCAATTAAAATGTGTACTTTATTCCTCATAATCTCCTCCTTGATTTCGTATGTCAAAAAAAATGTTCTTTTCTTATTAACATGAGTTTGACTTTGGAGTCAAACTTGGAAGTTGAGTTTTTTCATACTTATCATTCTACCTAGTTTTTGGATACTACTGTGTTTTGAGAGGCCTAATATTAGATTTGTTGTTGAAAAATCACTCACATGTGACAGTGTAATGCTAGTAATTACCTGCATTATAAATTTCTGAAATAGACATATGGTATCTTGCTTTCCCCAGTGAGTTTATCACTCAGGTACCTAGATAAATATATTAACTCTTTCAGATACCCATTTTCCTAAGTCTTTAGATGAGGCTAGAAATTCAAATGTAAATAAACAGGTATTTATTAATGAAGAAAACTAAGAACATCCATTGTATGTACCTATACATATCAATGAACTAAAAAATCAGATTTATCATTAAAAATGTCAGTTTTCCTTTTAGCAGAAAATTGCTTCATCTGATAGGTTTATCTGATGAATAGGCTGCCATAAAAGTCACCAGCAAGTGACCAGCCACCAAAGTTAACATGCTATTTTTAATCATTATTCTATTTGATCTCATAGCCTGACATTAATTTCTTCCTGTTAAACCTGATTATAATTCTTCCTTTATAATTAGCTCTTCTTCTCTTTCATAAACATTTTTCATAAACCTTGTGTCTATCATTTTGCTCTATGATTTCTCCTAGAGCAACCCTTATTCATATCCATGAGCTGAAGTGTCACCTCTTCTAGTGTATCTAGATTTCATATTGTATTTCCACCTGCTAGATTCCTCTGCCTAGACACATGTTAAACGTATCCCACCTAAATCTGATTCCTTTTTATTTTCCCTTAAACTTGTCTTCTTAACTATATTATTATAATGAAACTGTTAGTGTCCCAACTTACTGTGCCCAGTTAATTGAAATCCTCTGTCATCCCACTCTTTCTGCTTTACTTAATATCCATTATTTACTAAGTAATGATGCCTGTCCCGAATTGGAAATTCTTGAGGATAGAAACCAATAATGCCCACATTGTAGGCCCAATGTTACGTCGCTTCTGACTTTATATTAGGTACACAGTAAATACTGGCATGCATACAATTCCAAAGACTTATTATTCATCATCATATGGGTTGATTGCACCAGAA
>NW_012099765.1:2533057-2535440 GCF_000951045.1 Mandrillus leucophaeus
TCCTGTTGTATTTCCTGTTCATGCTATGTCATATGTGTTCACGTATCTTAGGTTTCATGTTTTTATCTTACTCAGTTCCTTTAAAGTTCTGAACATGCTATTTTACTCATATTATAATGGCAGTTGTAATTTTTAAATAAAGTCTGAATTTATTATGTACATGTGCATATCTTACTCTCTAAGACAATACCATATTTATTATTTTTTTGCAAGATGCCAACTAGAACAAAGGGTTTTTCTTTCTCTGTTGATACAGATATTGACAAAATATTATGTTTATGTAAGTGATAAAAAATTTACGTGTATTCTATTTATTAATTTAAAAGTGATCATATGTAACAAATATCCAATTTCTCAACATCCTGACTGGGTGCTCTCTGTACTCTGTGTTTAGGCTGAACAAATATTCCGATTTGCCCATGATAGTTCCAATCAATGCTAGTATCTCTGCACACCATCAATAATTCCCCTTCACTCTAGAAAGCATCCCTAGTTGTATGATAAATTAAATGGTCACCATATCCATGATTGATATGAAACCTGGCTATCATTAAAGACACTGTTCTTTAATGTGACTTCTAAGACACTATTCATCTAATCTTCTACCCTTCTGGAACATCCCTAGCTCTTTTGAGAATTATTGCCATCATCTTTTCTCTCTTCAACAGTGTCATGGTCATTTATCCTCATTAGTTGAAGGTTTTTGCAGTTGGTGTTACACCCTATTGCAAACCCTGTTCTCTACCTTTTTGTACTTCACGCTGTTCACAACCAAATGCTATCATGCCCCAGTTCATTCCCATGTTCATCTCTAATAATATTCACCTCCATCCAATCTCACATCTGTAACTATACCTTAGGTTTTGTGTGCTTTATCCTAAAAATGTGATATTCAGATGTTCCTGTTTCTTACCAGGCCTCCTACTTTCATATCTGTGTAGCTTTGTCATTGGTCACTGACCCTAAATCTTTCTTTTATCTTATCAGTGTCTCAGAGATTTGACCCCTTAACTACCTTCCTTACAGTGTTTTTTGTTAACCTCTTTGAGCCTTAGGTTTTCTTTTTTAGCTTTTGAAGTATTTTTCTTTTTATATATGCTTGATTTTCCTTTTGTCCTCTTCCCCTCAAATAACATAAATACTGGAAGAGCAGACATTTTCATGTTTAGTTCACTGCTGTCTCTCCAGAATCCACAAGATTGCCTGGTTCGTGGTAGGCCCTCAAAATATATTTGCTGAATGAATATTTGAATCAGGAAGATTGTGAATCAGATATCAACTCAGAGGAACCTATTCTGATAATCCAAATTTTTTAAAAAACTTCAATTTCCACTCTCATTCTTACTTGTGAAATGTTTCTATTTTACTTATTCTTAGCAAGAAGCAGCTCCAGAAATTTTCTTGCATACATATTTATCTTTTTTTTTTTTTTAACCTTAAAGGCAGGAACTCACTGTCTTATTCACTCCTCTATCTCTTGCAACTTAGAGTAATGCATTAGTAGATCATAGGCTTTCAGTAAATTACTTGTTCATTTAATATCTTTTCTATAAAATGTGGGTAGTAATATCACCTAGTTCACTATGCTGCTGTAAGGATCAAGTGATAAAATATGTAAGGAGCGTGGTGCATTGCTTAGCAAAAGTCACCATGCAAGATTTAGATGTTTTCATTATGTCGCACAAAACAGTGACAAGAGTAGTCTAAAAAGCAAATTCATCGTACTGTCTACTTACCATCCTTAAATGGCCAGACACTGTCTTTATAAGATGATAGTCAAACTCTTAACATAGCAGATAAGGACATTTATTATTTGGCCTTTTCCTATCTCTCTTGTCTCATCTTATGCCATGTTCAAACCACCTCCAGCGCCATGTTCCCACCATACTGAGTTACATTCAATTCCCCATGATTTGCTAGCCTTTCAGGCCTGTGCCAAGGCTATGTTGCCACCATGTTTTAACTTGGCTTATTCCTCCATGGGCTCAGGATCTCAACTGAGATCATTCTTCCTTGAGAGAGCATTCTCTGACTCATAAAACCATCTTCTATCCTTAGCAATTATGAAATGGCCTTTTTTCTTACTGGTCTCCCCTACACTGCAAAGTCTTTAAGGACAGGAATTATTTCATGTTCATCTTTACATCTTTGGCACCTAATGAAGTGGCTGATACATGGTTGGAACAGGACTCTCACCAGCTTCCATCAACACACCTACTCACATATCAACTCCTGCCTGTCTTCCTTTTGTCATCAATGAAACTATGTATTCGTAGCCAATCTCCATCCCTACTTGCATAATAGATTCTGTCTTTTCATACCTGTTCAAGCAAGGACATCACTCCACTAACTTTCTTACATCACTCATTTTTAATTATCAAAA
>NW_012099765.1:2537500-2540560 GCF_000951045.1 Mandrillus leucophaeus
TAAGTAATGATGCCTGTCCCGAATTGGAAATTCTTGAGGATAGAAACCAATAATGCCCACATTGTAGGCCCAATGTTACGTCGCTTCTGACTTTATATTAGGTACACAGTAAATACTGGCATGCATACAATTCCAAAGACTTATTATTCATCATCATATGGGTTGATTGCACCAGAATTTTGTTGTTAGAATATTGCTTGACATTGGTGGGCTGTAGTGGGATTTAATTTTTTTTCATAAACACTATTTTCATGATCCTGTCTGTCCAGATAGGATTTTAGCTTCTTGCATTTCCTTGCTTCCCAAGGAGAGAAAACCTACAATCCCAGGGAACATTTGGGGTTTTAACATACCCATTTAAGAAAAAGATACGTTATAAAATCTTTTAACTGATTCTAGGCCATTCTTGTAACAGTCACCGATTTATCAATTTGTTGACAATATGGGATATGAATCTCCTTATACTTAGGTCATGTGTGCAATTATGTAATTTTAAAATTTATTCTTTCAACACACAACTATTGAGTGCCTACTGTATGCAAGGAACTTTTCTAGACACTTGGGTACATCGATAGACAGAATAGACACTGATTCTTACCCTCGAGAAAACCTTTTTCTAGTGAGAAAAAAAAAACATGATAAACAATATTCTTACTAAATACATATATATCTAGTGCTATGTTACAAATGAAAAAGGTAAACAGTGAATATGTGAGAGGAATGCTGCAGTTTTAAAGAGAGAGGAAGAAAGAGAACAAATGATTTTTTTTTTCTTTTTTTTTTCACTCTCCTGCAGAAATTGTGACTGAGGATGATAGATTACAATCCTTTTCTCCTTTCACAGTTGGGGGTTGTACTTTTTTTCTTTTGTTCTCAATCAACTCCCTGCCTAAGTAGTGTGATGGAAAATCTAATGCGCTGAAGAAATAGACTCTGAAATAGCCAATGAAAGAAGCTATTCCTAAAGAGTGAAGAGTTAATGAAGAATTTTTAACAGCCTATCGACTCAACTTCACTCTGTTACCATTTAAATGGCCTCAAATGGGATGTGAAGCTTAACATATCACGGAACAGCATGTAGTTTCTGGTGGCTGCAAACATTTTCTCATTAATCTTGGTTGCTCAGCACATCAGCAATAAATAAGAAGTTTCGAGAGGGTCTATGGCCTAGTCTCAAATTTGTTTTTTTCTTTTGTTTTAAAGACAGGAATAAGATAATTTAACAAACAGTAAAACATACAATCATTTTCTACATTATTTTTACTAAAATAATTTGTTATTTAAACAAAAGAATTAATATCTTGTTAGTATTGATGATCTGACTACAGCCAGTATTCTGTTTCCAACAAACAAAAACTCATATGTAATTCATGTGCCTATATCCTGTTGTATTTCCTGTTCATGCTATGTCATATGTGTTCACGTATCTTAGGTTTCATGTTTTTATCTTACTCAGTTCCTTTAAAGTTCTGAACATGCTATTTTACTCATATTATAATGGCAGTTGTAATTTTTAAATAAAGTCTGAATTTATTATGTACATGTGCATATCTTACTCTCTAAGACAATACCATATTTATTATTTTTTTGCAAGATGCCAACTAGAACAAAGGGTTTTTCTTTCTCTGTTGATACAGATATTGACAAAATATTATGTTTATGTAAGTGATAAAAAATTTACGTGTATTCTATTTATTAATTTAAAAGTGATCATATGTAACAAATATCCAATTTCTCAACATCCTGACTGGGTGCTCTCTGTACTCTGTGTTTAGGGTGAACAAATATTCCGATTTGCCCATGATAGTTCCAATCAATGCTAGTATCTCTGCACACCATCAATAATTCCCCTTCACTCTAGAAAGCATCCCTAGTTGTATGATAAATTAAATGGTCACCATATCCATGATTGATATGAAACCTGGCTATCATTAAAGACACTGTTCTTTAATGTGACTTCTAAGACACTATTCATCTAATCTTCTACCCTTCTGGAACATCCCTAGCTCTTTTGAGAATTATTGCCATCATCGTTTCTCTCTTCAACAATGTCATGGTCATTTATCCTCATTAGTTGAAGGCTTTTGCAGTTGGTGTTACACCCTATTGCAAACCCTGTTCTCTACCTTTTTGTACTTCACGCTGTTGCACAACCAAATGCTATCATGCCCCAGTTCTTTCCCATGTTCATCTCTAATAATATTCACCTCCATCCAATCTCACATCTGTAACTATACCTTAGGTTTTGCCTGCTTTATCCTAAAAATGTGATATTCAGATGTTCCTGTTTCTTACCAGGCCTCCTACTTTCATATCTATGTAACTTTGTCATTGGTCACTCGCCCTAAATCTTTCTTTTATCTCATCAGTGTCTCAGAGATTTGATCCCTTAACTACCTTCCTTACAGTGTTTTTTGTTAACCTCTTTGAGCCTTAGGTTTTCTTTTTTAGCTTTTGAAGTATTTTTCCTTTTATATATGCTTGATTTTCCTTTTGTCCTCTTCCCCCCAAATAACATAAATACTGGAAGAGCAGAGATTTTTCATGTTTAGTTCACCGCTGTCTCTCTAGAATCCACAAGAGTGCCTGGTTCGTGGTAGGCCCTCAAAAGATATTTATTGAATGAATATTTGAATCAGGCAGATTGTGAATCAGATATCAACTCAGAGGAACCTATTCTGATAATTCAAATTTTTTAAAAAACTTCAATTTCCACTCTCATTCTTACTTGCGAAATGCTTCTGTTTTACTTGTTCTTAGCAAGAAGCAGCTCCAGAAATTTTCTTGCATACATATTTATCTTTTTTTTTTTAACCTTAAAGGCAGGAACTCACTCTGTCTTATTCACTCCTTATCTCTTGCAACTTAGAGTAATGCATTAGTATATCATAGGCTTTCAGTAAATTACTTGTTCATTTAATATCTTTTCTATAAAATGTGGGTGGTAATACCACCTAGTTCACTATGCTGTTGTAAGGATCAAGTGATAAAATATGTAAGGAGCGTGGTGCATTGCTTAGCAAAAGTCACCATGCAAGATTTAGATGTTTTCATTATGTC
>NW_012099765.1:2542430-2546485 GCF_000951045.1 Mandrillus leucophaeus
AAAGTGTACCCCACACACTATTTTCATTAGTATAACATTCCTTCTTCTTGAGTGAAATAGGCAATATTGTATCTACATCAAGGTATCACATATGGAGGCACATAATGTCCTTCTGTCCCCCACTGATGTTAATTTTGATCACACATTCAAGGTGTCTCCTGATATCTCCACTTTAAAAATAATGTTATTTTTTTCTCCTTTACAACTAATAAATGGTTTGTAAATTAATTTAAAAATGAGTGAAAATAAACATCCTATCCCCATGTGAAATTTCTTCCTTAGATTTTACCATCCAGATAGTTTTGCCTGATCCAAACTTCACTGTGATTGTTGCAAAATGATGATTTTTTCCAACCCTGGTATTTCTTCTACATTTACCAGTTGGCCTTCAGCATTTTACTGTAAGTAAGACCCCTTCCGATTCTCTCATTTATTTATTTCTTTGTTGTCATATGAACTCAGGGTTTCCTATTTTTTTTTATTGGTTCATAATTCATTACTGTATTTCACCATTATGGTACTAACATTGTGTAGATTTGATCAATCTGGCTCTTGTGTTCTTGTAAAAGGTCCTCATCAATTCTGAGCACTGCTTTAGTCTCAGACCTAACAAGATGTTATAGGCTCATTTTGTACCTATTTGGCCCGCCTTGATATTCAACCGTTTCTCCTAGGAGCTCTGGTTCTCTTCAGGAAGGTAGTGGAGATCAGGATTTTGGTGCAAGATATGCTTTGAGTATCTTTTCTCGATTGCCCTTTCAGTAATTATGTCTAGGAAATATATGTATGCATATACAAGTATATATCAATACACACATACAAATATAAAGAATTACCTTTACTTATATACATGCATGTATACATGTGAAATCACAAATTCATAGCAATACCTTCCATTCCAGTCCATTCCCACAGAGGTTTTCCTCCCTTCTCTCATTCCATATTTGTTTTCCCATTCTTCCACAGTGAGAATCTTGCCTCCTGACAACCTCCACACATTTGCTCATTTACTTCATTATATTACATCTAAAACGGTAGATGTAATTTGGAGTTCTAAAATAGCGTTAGAATTTTTGTGGCCATACCATTACAATAAACAAACTTACTAAAAAAGCTTAAGATTTGTTTGCAATTATATCCCTGCTTCCACCAGGCCTGCCCAACACAAAAACTGTGTTTATGATCAATTATTTTGATTCAGTCACCCTCCCTTGACCCCTCTCTTCATTTCTCCCTTCCTTTCTTTCATCCGATCTATGTGATTATAATATTCATTGCAATAAAATTGTGTTCATTTATTCCATTTTCCTTTGAGATTATTCCCCACCTTCTCATTCTTAAGGGAAATAAAAAGTTAAATTTTGTTTATTTATAATTTATTATATTTATTTATAATTTGATAAAATAATAACACTGTGCCTTCAAAAGGAAAAGAAACTATGCCAAAAATTTTAGTCATAGAAGTATTTTCCCTGCCCTGCCCTGTCCCTTTGAATCCATTGCCCTTTGTAGATAACCAATCATATTGTTTTGTTTTGACTTTGCTTTGTTTTTTTGTCTTTGTTTATTCATCCTGTGCTGTTTGTAATCATAAGCAGATATGTGTATGCCTTCTTACTTCTTTCTACCACAAAATATAACATATTATTTGCTTTTTGTACTTTTAACCCCCACTTAGATTACTTAGAAATCACTCCTTGTCATAAAGTTCTTTCTCATTCAGTTTTACAGATGCAGTGTACTTCCATTGTGCTATAGTTTATTTAACCAATCTTGTATGCTCAAAAAATTTAAATACAACAGGTACTTGAATAACATTATTTTGTTCAATGTTCTTTTCTTATAATGTTAAAGAGGAAAAAATTCTCTTCCTGTCTAGGGCCATAGTCTTGTGGAGTTTGCATGTTCTCACCTTGTCTGCATGGGGCTTCTTGGGGTTCTCTCCTTTCCTCTCACAACCCCAACGGTGCACACATAAGATGAACTGGGGTGTGTCTACATGGTCCCAGGGTGAGTGAATGTGAGTGTGTGTGAGTATGCCCTGCGATGGGATGGTGTCTTGGACAAGGTGGGTTCCCACCTGGAGCCCTGCTGCTGAGACAGACTGTGGCTACCCATACCCTGAACTGGAATAAGCGGATTGGAAAATGAATGAATAAATGAATGAATGAATGAATGAACAAATGAATGAATGAATGAACAAATGAACGAATGAATGAACAAACGAATGAATGAATGAATACAGCTGGTCATAAAATTAAAAAATTCATCAAGTATACAATAATCATACAAGTGCACAACAGTAAACAATGTGATAGAACAGTGCTCTGCAAGCCTGCTGTATTGGAGATTGCTTATTTTTTGAACTGTGTGGTGGGAGGAGGTGCTCCTGACAATATTCCCTTTGCAAACATTTATTTCTTGATTTAACCCATTGCCTCTACAACCACCCTTGCTCACTGATTCACCCAAAATTGGGTATCATCCTTTCAATTGTTTTTTTCTTTGTTTTTTGTTGTTGTTGTTTGTTTGTTTGTTTGAGGCGGAGCCTTGCTCTGTCGCCCAGGCTGGAGTGCAGTGGTGCCATCTCAGCTCACTGCAAGCTCCGCCTTCTGGGTTCACGCCATTCTCCTGCCTCAGCTTCCCGAGTAGCTGGGACTACAGGCGCCCGCCACTGCGCCCGCGCTAATTTTGTTTTTGTATTTTTAGTAGAGACGGGGTTTCACCGTGTTAGCCAGGGTGGTCTTGATCTCCTGACCTGGTGATCCACCTGCCTTGGCCTCCCAAAATGCTGGGATTACAGGCATGAGCAACTGCACCCGGCCCTTTTCACTTGTTTTTAATAATCTTTCTTAAATATATAGCCTACATTATTGTAATGTTTAGTATTACAGTGTTTTGGGTCGTTACTTAGAAATGTAGTGAAGTTTTGTGACCAGAAATATGCTGCAGAAACTAAACTCTTGCTTCTAACACTTAGCCTATGTTAACACTGGTTTTGTTACACATTGTTTCACTTAAAGTCACAGTTTCAAAGAACGTATCATTTATGTTAAGGGAGGACTTACTGCACTTCCAACGTTTTGTTATGACAAATAATACTGCAATGAATAACCTTTGTGTGTACATACTCATATTTTTGGATGTGTATCTTCAGGATAAATTCCTAGAACTTGTACTGATGAATTAAAGAGTAAATTCAGTGTACTATTTTGCTAGATATTGCTATATTCTTATGTATATCAGTTGTGACGTTTACATTCCTATCATCCATGTATGAGAGTGTCTTTTTCCCCATCATCCTGCCAAGAGATGTTATTGTCAGATTTTGAGTATTTGACCGTCTTATAGTAGAAAAATGGAACCTCAATATCATTTTAATTTACATTTATCTGTTATGAGTGTTATTGAATGTATTTTCATATGTTTAATGGTCATTTTCATATCTCTTTTTGTGAATAATTATGTTCATGTATTTTGCCATGATAGGATTCTCAGTCCTATTAGCCTCAATTTTTACAGGTTCTTTAGAAATTAGGGAAAGTCATTCTTTATCTGTGATATGTATCATAATTGTTTTCTGGCTTTTTATTTGACAGTGCTTATTTTATTTTTACTATGTTTAAAAAATATTTGTGTAGTACTATGTATTGGTATATTCTTTAATTGCATGTGGATTTTTAGTCAAGTTAGAAAGTCTTACAATAGAAGAATTTACCCATATGTTTTCTACTATTTATGCAGATTTATTTTTACATTTAGAATCTCTCATATATTTAGAATTTATACTGGTAAGGATGTGTTGATGGTTGTATTCATATCTTTTACTAAATGGCTATCTAGTTGTTTCAATGCCATTTACAAAAAAGATGCACTGTTCCTCTCTGCATTGTCGAAAATATGGTGCCAGTTTAATTCTCATAGAGAAGTGATTGTGAATCACTGAGGATTTTTCCTTATGTTTAAACTTTGATACTTTTACTAGGATATGTTTAGAATTTAGCCTTCTGGGGTCAGTTTGCCTTTGTACTCAGTGGGCTCTTTCAATGCATAGA
>NW_012099765.1:2549315-2551512 GCF_000951045.1 Mandrillus leucophaeus
GGGAGGCTGAAGCAGAAGAATCACTTGAACCTAGGAGGCGGAGATTGCAGTGAGCCGACTGCACTCCAGCCTGGGCAACAGAGCGAGGCCCTGTCAAAAAAAAAAAAAAAAAAGAAAGAAAGAAAAAGAAAATAGCCTCCAGCTCCATCCATGTTCCCACAAAAGACAAGATCTCATTCTTTCGTGTGACTGCATAATATCCCATGGTGTATATGTACTATATTTTCTTTATCCGGTCTGTCATTGATGGACATTTAGAATGGTTCTATGCCTATGCTATTGTGAACAGTGCTGCAATGAACATTTTTGTGCGTGTGTCTTTATGGTAGAATGATTTCTCTTCCTCTGGGTATATACCCAGTAATGGGATTGCTCAGTTGAATGGTAGTTATGCTTTTAGCTTTTAGAGGAATCCCATACTACTTTCCACGGTGGTTGAACTAGTTTACACTCCTACCAACAGTGTATAAGTGTTCCCTTTTCTCCACAACCTCTCCAGCAGTTGTTATTTTTTGACTATTAAGGGCTCTTAATATTGTTTATTTTATTCTTATTTATTTCATGGTCAAGTTTCCATGCAGATAGGAGGTATAAATAGAGCCATCATCACATCCTTAGCAGTATAAATTCTAAATATATGAGAGATACAAATGTAAAGATAGATCTGCTTAAGCAATATTAATTATTAATAGTCCTTAATATTATTATTTACAGCCCTTATTATTATTAAGGACTATTAATCATAGCCCTTCTGACTGGTATGAGATCATATCTCATCGTGGTTTTGATTTGCATTTCTCTAATGATAAAGAATATATTATCTTTGCTCTAAGCCCTCCAATGTCTATTTCACACAGAGTGAAAGCTAAAGTCATCATAATGGCCTATAAAGCCTTACAGCCTGCCACTCATTACCTCTCTGATATCATCTACAAGTTTGTTGTTTGATTATTCCATTTCAGTTTTAACTGGTGTCTTTGCTATTCTGCAAAGAAGATAGATATTCTCCCAGATTGGGATTTTGCACTAGCAGTTCTTTCTGCTTAGATCACTTTTCACATAGATATTTCAATGGCTCTCTCACTCCTTTAAAGTATAAGCTCAAATAGTATCTTCTTAATGAGGCATACTCTGACCTTTCTGTTAATATAACTTACCCTATCCACACTTTGTCACTGTAATCCCACCTATGTTGGTTTATGTTTTGATTTTTGTAATATTTCTTGTTAGCCAGCATAAGACCTTGGCTTCACAGAGGCTTAAGTTTTTATTGCTTGTGCGTTGCATGTGCCTAGAAGTGTGCCTGACATAGAGCAGGTGTTCAACAATCGGCTGATAAATACAGACTGAATCAGTCCTGCAAATTCCCAACTCTTTACATTTAGATAGACGCCTCATTTATATCTGGATTCATTGTCAATTAATAGTAAATTTCCACAGGCGTATATCAGATTTAGAGTCTATGATTTCTAGTAATTACTTTCCAAAACTTTATATGTAGTAAACTGACTTAATAACTGAAGAAAGTAGACTATTAAAGGCGCATCCAATCATGATCCCTTGAAAGTATCTTCCAAGTTTAATAAAAGACTAATATCATAACAAATGTTAAATTTTGCCTTTCAAGTTTGTGGGAGATGCAATTTGAAGCTTTGTTATTTTAACATATATTTCACACATCCCTCATAATTTGAAACCATTAAGAAATCTGAGATCCCTTGAAATTGAAACTAGTCTTTTATTTTTTTTCTCATTTTCACCGCATAGTATTAGTGCTATGCCAGTCTTTTCTCCTCTTTAAATCCATTAAAGAAAGCATGCAAGAACCACAGTGTTAACATATTTCATTCACTATTTGGTGTTGTTAATTAAAGTAAATTCAAACTTATATTCTCATAAAATAGAAAAGGACATTGAGATTATATATTCCAAGCCTTTTAATTTATTGAAACATTAACTGAGGGAGAAAAAAATTATGTCATGTACCAATGCTCATGCAGTTAATGTCAAAGTGAGGACAAAAGTTCAGGTGCCTCGATGGATCTGAAGGTGATTTGCCTGCACTATTTGCCACCTCTTTGATCACCAGAGTTGAAACTGCTGATCTGTTGCCTAGACCAGTGTTTCCTTTCTCCCTCATCGTACCCCTCCGGAACCTGAGCGCTCAGTCAAGAGGATGGCCTTCCCTTACTGAAAA
>NW_012099765.1:2553737-2555634 GCF_000951045.1 Mandrillus leucophaeus
TTATTATTATTATTATTATTATTATTATTATTATTATTTGTAGAGATGGTGTCTCCCTGTCTTGCCCAGGCTGGTCTCGAACTCTTGGGTAAGACTGTCCTCTTGTGTCAGTTCTACCCTCTTCTGTGTAGTTTCTCCTATGAATGTGCCGTTGCTGGTGGAAGTTGGGATAAGGTTTGGTATATCATAACTTTTTTCCTTTTCTTCAAGGTCTCAAATTTTCTCTTCTTGTGTCCTTTTGTCTCCCTGTCTTGTCTTACAGGGAATCACCCTTTTTCTATATAGCTAATTCTTCCCCAGAAGCAATGCTTCTCTAAGACTACTACTTCCAGTTCTGCTCATGGGGAAGGCCCCTTCCCCATGGAGTTATGATGTTCAGTATTTTTGTGTACTTTTTCCTATTTCTGACGGTGATTTTAACAGAACTTCCTAAGACTTTCAGTCCCCTCTGCTATTTTTCATGGAGTCTCCAGTTTTCTTCCTTCTGCTCACCATTACCACTGGCTTGTGATAGTGGCCACAGTTGGGGGTTGTAGGAATTTTTCCTTTTTCTTCTACTTACAAGTAATTTGAAGATTGATTCTCTATGTCTCCTAGGAATGCTAAAGATATTTGTCCAATGTGGTTTTATGTTTGCTGTGTTGATTTTTTATTTTTTAAGAGTTAAGGGGAGATTTGGAATCATGCTGCTATTGTTTTGCAAAACTCCATTGGTCGATTCTCAGCCCTCATTTGGCTTGATTTCTCAGTAGTACTAGATAGCAACGATAATGGTCTCCTTCTGAATATGCTTCCTTCATTTTGCTTTGAGGACATTACATTCTTGTTTCTCTGTATAGGTTTCTCACTGCTTCTTCAGCTTCCTTTGCTGGTTCTTCTCTTCTCCCAGATTTCCAGCTTTGTATCAACTGCCTAGATCTATCTGTTAAATTCCAGACTCACATATACAGTTTTTACTCGACATCTTATCTTGGATTTCTAAAAGACACCACAAACTCAAGTGTTCAAAACTGAACTCTTGATTTGCCTCCTCCTAACTTAGCCCTGCCACCTTAAGACTTCTCTATTCCTTTGATGGCAAATACATTATTTTATTATTAAGACCCCAAGTCATGCATCCTTATTGACTCTTCTTTTTCTCTTCAACTTAATACTTAATTAATTCATCAAGGAATATTCTAATTCCAAAATATTTCTAATTTGTATGTTTCCTACCACCTCTACTATGACCACACTACTAAGAGGTGCTAACATTTTATATATAAACTACTTACAACCTCTTACTTAAGACCTCTTAACTGGTCTTCCTGCTTTCTCCATTCAATACTTGCAGAGGCCAGAGTCATTCTTTTCAAACTTAAAAGTATATATCACCTTTTTTAATTTAAAAAAAAAATATTTATTTTAGGTTTGGGGGTACATGTGAAGGTTTGTTACAGAGGCGAATTCATATCATGGAGGTTTGTGATACAGATTATTTCATCACCCAGGTATTAATGCCAGTACCCAAGAGCTATCTTTTCTGCTCCTCTCCCTCCTCTCACCTTCCTCCTTCAAGTAGACCTCTTTCTGTTCAAGAGTTATTTAGCTCCCACTTGTAAGTGAGAATATGTGGCATTTGGTTTTCTGTTTCTGCATTAGTTTACTAAGGAAAATAGTCTCCAGCGGCCGGGCTCGGTGGCTCACGCCTGTAATCCCAGCACTGTGGGAGGCCGAGGCAGGTGGATCACCTGACGTTAGGAGTTTGAGGCCAGCCTGGCCAACATGTTGAAACCCCGTCTCTACTAAAAATACAAAAATTAGCTGGGCATGGTGGCAGGCACCTGTAGTCCCAGCTGCTTGGGAGGCTGAAGCAGAAGAATCACTTGAACCTAGGAGGCGGAGATTGCAGTGAGCC
>NW_012099765.1:2557914-2561452 GCF_000951045.1 Mandrillus leucophaeus
TGATTCTCCTGCCTCAGCCTCCCGAGTCGCTAGGATTACAGGCTCACACCACCACTGCACAGCTAATTTTTGTATCTTTAGGAGAGATGGGGTTTCAGGCTGGTCTTGAACTCCTGACCCCAAATGATCCACTCTCCTCAGCCTCCCAAAGTGCTGGGATTACAGGCATGAGCTACTGCACCAACCTCAAGATCCAATTCTAAGAGAACATAGAGTAGTCAAGCTTCCAAGACTCCAGACACATCCAAATGAAGTGCTGCATGTGGCAGTCTGCCATTTGTAAAAAAAAGAAAGAAAAAAAAACCAAAAACAGATTTTAGGTTCCTCAATTTTCAGATCAAAGTCCTTTCTACTATCCTATATTGTATTATCGTTTGAAAAAAGTCACCTATGTTTTTCATGGAATATAAAGACATGTATAATATGCCATTATATATGTATGTGTATGCATACCTATATATCTATACATAATATACATATATATGTATTTTTTCTGTTAGTTTTCATTTCCTCATTCATGTCTTATAATAGATTTATAGATATGTGTACCCAAACAAAAATGTTAAGATGTCAATTTTTTTAGTTTCTTTATGCCAGATCTAGAAAACTACTGATGATAAGTTAATATAAAAATATTTGCTCATATCATTTGAAGCTTTTTATTCTCCAACTAATATTAAAAAAAAAACTAACAAAAACTTGCTAAACCATAGGGCATTTTTATCTCACATACCAAAAATTTAGTCAGAAAGTTTCCAGAATTGGTTAATCAAATAGTTCAAAAATTTTATCAAATTTTCTTCCACATTTCCATCCTGTCATCCTCAGCTTGTAGACTTGCACTCTTGGTGTGTCACTGTGAATAATCCCATGATGACTGACACTTTCCAAGGCATCACATGTACATGTCAGATTCTACATGAAGTAGAACTGTTCTTGTCTTGTGCTCCATTTTCAAAAAGGAGAAAGAAAATCATTGCCTTAAGTATTCCAGCTGATATCCTCTCATGTCTCTTGGACAAGTCTTGTGTCAAACCTATGCCTAAATTAATCACTTGACAACGGGATGAGGCTTACATAAATAAAATAAATTGGGTCTAATATCCTTGGAAAGCATGGGTTTTCTTTAGTAAAAACAAAGGTAAATAAGGCAGTTAAACAGGCAAACAATAAAGCCATCCACTCTACCCTCTTATAAAACAAAAAAATGTATATTACATTGTTTTCATCTATAAGTTGGAGGGATATACACATTTCTGCTTACTTAGATGATAGTAAAACCAGCCAAATTTCAATCATAATTGAAATACTTCTATCACTGGGTCTTCACACTTTTTATTTGACTACTATGAAGATGTATTTTTGCTATGACACAAGTCCTTGGTTTCAATACAGTTCCAAAGGTCAATAGCCCATCATATAATCTCGGAATAAATTCTTTCCTCTTCTATTACTTGGAAAGTATTATACAGAATTGGTACAATTTATTCTTATATGTTTGGCAGAATTCCCCAGTGAAGCCCTCTAAGCCTGGAACATGTTTTTCAGAATGTTTTTAACTATAGATTCCACTTCTTGAGTAGTTGGACTATTTTTATTTTCTATTTCATCTTGAGTGAGTGTTGGTAGCTTCTGGTTTGTCTTCTCTATTTTGTCAGCTTTGTCAGAAGTTTATTATTAATAATTTTATTAATCTTTTTAAATAACAAGTTTTTGTTCCTTTAACTTTCTCTATGGCTTTGTCTTTTCAATTTCCTTTATTTATGTTCTTATATTTATTATTTCTGTCTTTTTGTTTTCAGTTTATTTTGCTCTTACCAATTTTTAAGGTAGAAACTTACATTGTTAATTTGAGAACTTTTATCTTTTCTAATATAAATACTTCATATGACAAGTTTCGCTCCTAGCACTGCTTTAGCTGCATCTCACAGGTTTTGATTTGTCAAATTTATATTCTCGTTCAGTTCAAAATGCTTTTTAATTTCTCTTGTGTCTTTCTTTTTGACCCATGGATTATTTAGCATGTGTTAATTTCCAAATATTTGGAGTTTTTCTGCTTTCTTTTAGTTATTTGTAGTTTAATTCCGTAAAGAACATATTTTGTATAATTTCAGTTTTTTAATGTTAAAGTTTTTATTTTTATACCTAAGATATGATACGTCTTGGTGAATGTTCCATGAATGCTTCAAAAGCATGTGCATTTTATTCTTGTTTAGTGAAGTGTTCTACAAATGTCAGTTAGATCCGGTCAGCTTATCATTTTTCTCAGTTCTATACATTGTTGAATTTCTGTCTACCCATTGTGTTTTTGACTGAGAGGGTATGATGAAGTTTACAACTATAAATTGAGTTTGTTTCTTTCTTCTTGTAATACTTTTTTTTAGTTTTTGCTTCATGTATTTTAACACTCTTTGTTAGGTGTGTATATACTTAAGAATGTTATGGCTTCCTGGTGTTTTTACCCTTTTAGCACTATGTAAAGTCCACTTTCATTTCTCATAATTTTTGCTCTGAAGTCAACTTTGTCTGCTATTAATATAGTCACCCCTGCTTTTTAAAAGTAGTGTATTAGTATATGGTATATCTTTTTTCATTTGTTTACTTTATCCTACTTATGTCACTACAGGTGGACTGAGTTTTTTGACAGAACATGTGGATGGCCTATATAATTTTTAATCCATGCTGACAATATCTGTCTTTTAATTGGTATGTTTGGGGCAGCTGCATTTATGATTTTTTTTCCTTCAAGTTTTATTTTAAGTTCTGTGGTACATGTGCAGGATGTGTAGGTTTGTTACATAGGTAAGTGTGTGCTATGGTGGTTTGCTGCACAGATCATCCCATCACCTAGGTTATTTATGTATGTGTGTGTATGTATGTGTGTGTGTGTATATATATATATATATATACACTTTAAGTTCTACATGTGCACAATGTGCAGGTTTGTTACATGGGTATACATGTGCCATGTTGGTTTGCTGCACCCATTAACTTGTCATTTACAATAGGTAATTCTCCTATTGCTATTCCTCCCCATGCACCCAAACCCATGACAGGCCCTGGTGTGTGATGTCCCCTGTCCTGTGTCCAAGCATTTTCATTGTTCTGTTCCCACCTATGAGTGAGAACATGTGGTGTTTGGTTTTCCGTCCTTGTGATAGTTTGTTGAGAATGATGGTTTCCAGCTTCATCCATGTCCCTGCAAAGGACATGAATTCATCCTTTTTTATGGATGTGTAGTATTCCATGGTATATATGTGCCACATTTTCTTAATACAGTCTATCACTAATGGACATTTGGGTTGATTCCAAGTCTTTGCTATTGTGAATAGTCCCACAATAAACATGTGTGTGCATGTGTCTTTATAGCAGCATGATTTATAATCCTTTGGGTATATACCTAGTAATGGGATGGCTGGGTCAAACAGTATTTATAGCTCTAGATCCTTGAGGAATCGCCACACTGTCTTCCACAATGGTTGAACTAGTTTACAGTCCCACCAACAGTGTAAAAGTGTTCCTATTTCTCCACATCCTC
>NW_012099765.1:2563167-2564452 GCF_000951045.1 Mandrillus leucophaeus
ATTTTGTCAAAGGCCTTTTCTGCATCTATTGAGATAGTCATGTGGTTTTTGTCTTTGGTTCTGTTTATATGATGGATTATATTTATTGATTTGCATATGTTGAAGCAGCCTTGCATCCCAGGGATGAAGCTGACTTGATTGTGGTGGATAAACTTTTTGATGTGCTGCTGTATTTGGTTTGCCAGTATTTTATTGAGGATTTTTGCATCGATATTCATCAGGGATATCGGTCTAAAATTCTCTTCTTTTTGTTGTTTCTCTGCCAGGCGTTGGTATCAGGATGATGCTGGCCTCATAAAATGAGTTAGGGAGGATTCCCTCTTTTTATATTGATTGGAATAGTTTCAGAAGGGATGGTACCACCTCCTCTTTGTAACGCTGGTAGAATTTGGCTGTGAATTTGTCTGGTCCTGGACGTTTTTTGGTTGGTAGGCTATTAATTATTTCCTCAAATTCAGATCCTGTTATTTGTCTATTTGGAGATTCAACTTCTTCTTGGTTTAGTTTTGTGAGGGTGTATGTGCTGTCTCTTATACACATCTAGATGTGTATAAGAGACAGGCTTTACTTCCAACTATGTGGTCAATTTTGGAATAAGTGCAGTGTGGTGCTGAGAAGAATGTATATTCTGTTGATTTGGGGTGAAGAGTTCTGTAGATGTCTATTAGGTCTGCTAGGTGCAGAGCTCAGTTCAAGTCCTGGATATCCTTGTTAGCCTTCTGTCCCATTGATCTGTCTAATATTGACCGTGGGGTGTTAAAGTCTCCCATTATTATTGTGTGGGAGTCTAAGTCTCTTTATAGGTCTCTAAGACTTGCTTTGTGAATCTGGGTGCTCCTGTATTGGGTGCATATGTATTTAGGATAGTTAGCTCTTGTTGTGAAATTGATCCCTTTTACCATTATGTAATGGCCTTCTTTGTCTCCTTTGATCTTTGTTGGTTTAAAGTCTGTTTTATCAGAGACTAGGATTGCAACCCCTGTTTTTTTTTTTTTTTTCTTTCCATTTGCTTGGCAGATCTTCCTCCATCCCTTTATTTTGAGCATATGTGTGTGTCTGCCCATGAGATGGTCTCCAGAATACAGCACACTGATGGATCTTGACTCTTTATCCAATTTGCCAGTCTGTGTCTTTTAACTGGGGCACTTAACCCATTTACATTTAAGGTTAATATTGTTATGTGTGAATTTGATTCAGTCATTATGATGTTAGCTGGTTGTTTTGCTCGTTAGTTGATGCAGTTTCTTCCTAGCATCAATGGTCTTTACAATTTGGCATGTTTTTG
>NW_012099765.1:2566567-2567784 GCF_000951045.1 Mandrillus leucophaeus
ACAGTCCCACCAACAGTGTAAAAGTGTTCCTATTTCTCCACATCCTCTCCACCATCTGTTGTTTCCTGACTTTTTAATGATCGCCATTCTAACTGATGTGAGATGGCATCTCACTGTGGTTTTGATTTGCATTTCTCTGATGATCAGTGATGATGAACATTTTTTCATGTGTCTGTTGGCTGCATAAATGTCTTCTTTTCAGAAGTGTCTGTTCATATCCTTTGCCCTCTTTTTGAGAGGGTGTTTTGTTTTGTTTTTTTTTTCCTTGTAAGTTTGTTTAAGTTCTTTGTATATTCTGGATATTAGCCCTTTGTCAGATGGGTAGATTGTAAAAATTTTCTCCCATTCTCTAGGTTGCCTGTTCACTCTGATGGTAGTTTCTTTTGCTGTGCAGAAGCTCTTTAATTTAATTAGATCCCATTTGTCTATTTTTGCTTTTGTTGCTATTGCTTTTGTTGTTTTAGTCATGAAGTCCTTGCCTATGCCTATGTCCTAAATAGTATTGCCTAGATTTTCTTCTAGAGTTTTTATGGCTTTAGGTGTAACATTTAAGTCTTTAATCTATCTCAAATTAATTTTTGTATAAGGTTTAAGGAAGGGATCCAATTTCAGCTTTCTACATATGGGTAGCCAGTTTTGCCAGCACTATTTATTAAAAAGGGAATCCTTTCCCCATTTCTTCTTTTTGTCAGGTTTGTCAAAGATCAGATGGTTGTAGATGTGCGGTGGTATTTCTGAGGCCTCTGTTCTGTTCCATTGGTCTATATCTCTGTTTTGGTACCAGTACCATGCTGTTTTGGTTACTGTAGCCTTGTAGTATAATTTGAAGTCAGCTAGTGTGATGCCTCCAGGTTTGTTCTTTTGGCTTAGGATTGTCTTGGTAATGTGGGCTCTTTTTTGATTCCACATGAATTTTAAAGTAGTTTTTTTTTCCAATTCTGTGAAGAAAGTCATTGGTAGCTTGATGGGGATGGCATTGAATCTATAAATTACCTTGGACAGTATTGCCAGTTTCACGATATTGATTCTCCGTATCCATGAGCATGGAGTGTTCTTCCATTTATCTCCTCCTTTATTTTGTTCAGCAGTGGTTTATAGTACTCCTTGAAGAGGTCCTTCACATCCCTTGTAAGTTGGATTCCTAGGTATTTTATTCTCTTTGAAGCAACTGTGAATGGGAGTTCACTCATAATTTGGCTCTCTGTTTGTCTGTTATT
>NW_012099765.1:2575189-2608930 GCF_000951045.1 Mandrillus leucophaeus
GTAGAGTTTCTGCCAAGAGATCTGCTGTTAGTCTGATGGGCTCCCCTTTGTGGGTAACCCAACCTTTCTCTCTGGCTGCCCTTAACATTTTTTCCTTCATTTCAACCTTGGTGAGTCTGACAATTATGTGTCTTGGGGATGCTCTTCTCAAGGAGTATCTTTGTGGTGGTCTCTGTATTTCCTGAATTTGAATGTTGGCCTGCCTTGCTAGGTTGGTGAAGTTCTCCTGGATAATATCCTGAAGAGTGTTTTCCAACTTGGTTCCATTCTTCCCGTCACTTTCAGGTACACCAATCAAACATAGATTTGACCTTTTCTCATAGTCCCATATTTCTTGGAGGCTTTGTTCATTTATTTTTACCCTTTCTTCTCTAAACTTCTCTTCTCACTTTATTTCATTAATTTGATCTTCAATCATTGATATCCTTTCTTCCACTTGATCAAATTGGCTGTTGAAGCTTGTGCATGTGTCACGTAGTTCTCGTGCCATGGTTTTCAGCTCCATCATTTAAGGTCATTTAAGGTCTTCTCTACACTGTTTATTCTACTTAGCCATTTGTCTAACATTTTTTCAAGGTTTTTAGCTTCCTTGCATCCTCCTTTAGCTTGGAGAAGTTTGTTATTGCTGACCTTCTGAAGCTTACTTCTGTCAGCTCATCAAAGTCATTCCCTATCCTGCTTTGTTCCATTACTGGTGAGGAGCTGCGATCCTTTGGAGGAGAAGAGGTGCTCTGGTTTTTAGAATTTTCAGCTTTTCTTCTCTGGTTTCTCCCCATCTTTATAATATTATCTACCTTTAGTCTTTGATGTTGGTGACCTACAGATGGGGTTTTGGTGTGGATGTCCTTTTTGTTGATGTTGATGCTATTCCTTTCTGTTTGTTAGTTTTCCTTCTAACAGTCAGGTCCCTCAGGTGCAGGTCTGTTGGAGTTTGCTGGAGGTCCACTCCAGATGCTGTTTGCCTGGGTATCACCAGAGGAGGCTGCAAAGCAGCAAATATTGCAGAATAGCAAACATTGCTTCCTGATCCTTCCTCTGGAAGCTTTGTCCCAGAGGGGCACCTGCCTGTATGAGGTGTCAGTTGGCCCCTCTTGGGAGGTGTCTCCCAGTGAGGCTACACAGGGGTCAGAGACCCACTTGAAGAGGCAGTCTATCCATTCTCAGAGCTCAAACACTGTGCTAGGAGAACCACTGCTCTCTTCAGAGCTATCAGACAGGGACATTTAAGTCTGCAGAAGCTTCTGCTGCCTTTTGTTCAGCTATGCCCTGCCCCCAGAGGTGGAGTCTACAGTGGCAGCTGGCCTTATTGAGCTATGGTGGGCTCCACCCACTTTGAGCTTCCATGGCCACTTTGTTTACCTACGTAAGCTTCAGCAATGGCGACGCCCCTCCCCTAGCCAGGCTGCCACCTCTCAGTTTGATCTAAGACTGCTGTGCTGGCAGTGAGCAAGGCTCCGTGGGCATGGGATCCACTGAGTCAGGCACCAGATATAATCTCTTTGTGTGCCATTTGCTAAAACCATTGGAAAAGTGCAGTATTTGGGCAGGAGTGTCCCGTTTTTCCACTTACAATCTGTCACAGCTTCCCTTGGCTAGGAAAGGGAAATTCCCTGACCCCTTGTGCTTCCCCGGTGAGGTGATGCCCCACCCTGCTTCGGCTCACCCTCTGTGGGCTGCAGCCACTGTCCAACCAGTCCCAATAAGATGAACCAGGTGTCTCAGTTGGAACTGTAGAAATCACCTATCTTCTGCTTCCATCAGGCTGAGAGCTGCAGACCAGAGCTGTTCCTATTCGGCCATCTTCTATCATCACCTAGGTTATTAAGCCCAGCATCCATTAGTTATTTTTCCTGATGCTCTTACTTCTCCCAACTCCAACTCCATCTATGTCCCTGCAAAAGACATGATCCTGTTTTTTTATGGCTGCATATTATTCCATGGTGTATGTGTACCACACCTTCTTTATTCAGTCTATCATTGATGGGCATTTAGATTGATTCCATATCTTTACTATTGTGAATAGTGCTGCAATGAACATACTCATGTATGTATCTTTATAATAGAATGATTTATATTCCTTTGGGTAGATACCCAGTAACGGGATTGCTGGACCAAATAGTATTTCTGCCTCTAGGTCTTTGAGAAATCACCAAATTGGGACTGCAGGCATGAGCCACCATGCCCGCCACAATGGTTGAACTAATTTACGCTCCCACCAACAGTGTAAAAGCGTTCCTTTTTCTCCACATTTGTGATTATTAAGTTTTAATTTAGTTCTACTATCTCATTATCTGCTTTTTGTTTATTTACTCTGATTTTTACTCCTCCATTTTCCCTTTCTTATTTCCTTGTAAGTTTTTTCAAAATTATATGGTTCAATTTTAATCTGTATATTGTGTTTGAAAGTATAATGTGCATACAGTTTTCAATTTTTTTTTTTTTTTTTGCTCTAGAGACAGTAACATACCTACTTGACTTTTTGCAATCGACTTAGTCAATATTTTGCCACTTCAACTGGAATGTAAAAATCTTACTACCATGTAGGTCCTTTACTCTATCATCTTTATCTTACAGTTTTCTTATATGTTATATCTACATACATCTTATGTGTTACATCTACATTTTCAAACGTAGTTTAAATTGTCCAACGTAGTCTAAAGAAATCGAGAGGAGAAAGTTAATGTGTTATATTTACTGACTTATTTATCATCTTGGTTGCTGCTCCTTCATTCCTGTTTTCAAAATTTTCTTCTGGTATTATTTCATTTCTGTCTCATAAAATTCCTTTAGAAATCCTTTAGAGGCGGTCTGCTGGCTAGAATGCTAAATTTTTCTTTGTCTTAGAATAACTTTATTTCACTTTCACTTCTTAAGGATATTGTCACTGAGTACAGAATTTTGAGATAAGAGATCTTTCCATTATTTAAAAACTGTGCCACTTTCTTCATGTGGGGCTTCTATGGTTTCTGATGAGTTATCTGCAGTGATTTAAATTACTGTTCCCTGTTAGGAAATGATTGCCCCACCCTCTTGGAGCCACAGCTCCACCAAATGGATAAGAAGATTACTTACCCTCAGGAGTGTGGCTGCTGCAAGCTTCTGTTACTGCTGAGTGCTGCTCACTATGGTATTATTGCTTGGATCCTGGGGCAAAGGAGAACAGAGAAAAGAAACCAAAAAATTGATGGATTATCACATTCCCTATGAGAATTAAATGCTCACTTTCTCACTCTCTAAGACAGAACTAGAAGGTTTTTCCTGGAGCTTCCTCTATCTGTTCCCTAGTACCCAATTCTAGTGAATTGAATTTAGCCAAGAGGGTACTTGAGGAAAAAAATGCTAACCTCACTGCCAGTTCAGTAGTATCTTGAATTCTGGCCTCCTACTCCAAATTTGCCTGCTTCTATTTACTTTTCTAAGACCTCAAATATCTGCTCCATGCATTTTGTCCAAATTTTATAGATGTATTCAGTGAAAGAAAGAAGATGGAGTGTGCTTACTTCATCTTACTCAGAACTATGGCTAGGGCATTTTTATGGTAATTAATTTTGTTCTTATTCGAGTCAGAGAGCTTTTGTTCAATTCCTGTAAAGTGACTATTTGCATTCTGATTCTATATGCACTGCTGTTGTGATTTTACATTCAAAGGAAACTTTATTCTCTGAGTTACCATTGGATACCTTACCGAATCTACATGTAACAACTACCATATTTAACAAAATTTATTCTGTGTTTTCTAACTATTTTCTAGTGCACTGTTGCAAATGTTAGCTTACATATTCCAACAACTTTGTCATGCACTTTATATTCTGTACCTATATTCCGAAGTTAAAATGAAATGGCTTGCAGAAGTTGGTTTAGAAAATATGCGTTTAATGGATGGAATGACGGATGGATGAATGGGGAGTACAGTTCAATAGAAGAATAAATATACACACTGGTTTCTAAAGGGAGCAATGTTTGACCTTTTTCTACTCAAGGGTGGATGAGTCATGTGAATGGAGACTTTTTTATTCTCTTCCTCAGTCTTACAAGGGTCCTAAGTCTGATATTGTTTAGGGAAAAGGATGCCCCAAAGATACTCCTGTAGCTTTTAAAAAAATCTGAATAATGAATACTAGAAAATCTAGTGGTTTGCTTTTCTGGGCCTTTTATGCTCCACACCCCTAAATTATTCTGCAATGTACAAAACTGAACACTTTGTGGTGGAGACTCACTGTTCAGGTAATAACTCAGAGGTGGAATAAGTTAGATATTTAGAAAGGCCTGGATATTCACTTGGCCACTAGGAGACCATTCGGGGCATTATAGCAGAGTGGGCTTCTGGAGGAATTTCCTCTAATCCCTTATTTCTTGTAAGCAGCATGAAGTATGCCACATTTTTTACTAAAAATTTGAGGTTTGGGGAAAGGATAAAATGTAATATAATAGACATTTATCTTTAAATCCTTCCTACTCTTAGCATATCTCTGAGGAACAGCAACAGTTCTACGGTTTAATGTAAGAAATGGTTGGGAGCAAAGTTAAAGAATTTAGAGAATTATTTATTGCTTTGAAACACCAAATTAGAAATCACCCAAAAGGTCTCCTAGAAACTTGATAGAATTGTTGGGTCACCCAAAATGTGATTTGTGTCCAGAAGTTTCAGAATCAGAGAGAGCAGTTTGCTGTTCATTAGGTAAATGCCTCTGGAAAAGTTAACTAAAAAATCAAAGTCTCAATTGCTCTATTGTGAAATGAAAATAATAATGCTAACTTTTTGTTTTGTTTTGTTTTTGAGACAATCTCCCTCTGTTGCCCAGGCTGGAATGCAGTGGCGCGATCGTGGCTCACGGCAATCTCCGTCTCCGGGGCTCAAGCAATCATCCCACCTCAACCTCCCAAGTAGCTGAGACTACACATGTGCGTCACCATGCCCGACTAACTTCCACATTTTTTAATAGAGATGGGGTTTCACCTTGCTGGCCAGTCTGGTCTCAAACTCCCGGCCTCAAGTGATCCTCACACCTCGGACTCCCAAATTGTTGGGATTACAGGTGTGAGCCATGGTGTCTGGCCAATAATACTGTTAACTTTGTCAATTGATATAAAAACTAAATGACAAAATGGTTGGAAGTGCTGTATTTTATATGCTGGCTGTGAAAAATTGCCACAAATTTTTGGCTTAAAACACCATAACATTTATGATCTTACATTTCTTTAGAGCAGGAGTTTGATATGGATCTTACAGGGTGAGATCAAGGTTTTGGCACAGTGTTTTCCTTTTGGAGGGCTTTAGGGAAGAATTCATGTTTTGCCTTCCCCAGCTTCTATAAACCACCCAGTTTCCTTTGCTCATGGCCTTCTTCTTCCATCTTCAAATTCAACAGTTTAAGACCAAGTCCTGCTCATGAGGGGATCTCTTCAGTTCTCTTGTTAGAGTTCTCCTTCCATTTTAGGAACACTTAGCATTACATTGGACATACCTGGATAATTCAGACTAATTTAGCTTCTTGAAAGTTACCAGGCACAGTGGCTCACTCCTGTAATCCCAGAACTTTCAGAGGCCGAGGCAGGTGGATCACCTGAGGTCAGGAGTTCGAGACCAGCCTGGCCAACATGGAGAAACCCTGTCTCTACTAAAAATACACACACAAAAAAAAATTAGCTAGGCATGATGGCACATGCCTGTAATCCCAGCTAGTTGGAAGACTGAGAGAGGACAATCACTTGAACCCAGGAGACAGAAGTTGCAGTGAGCCAAGATCATGCCACTGCACTCCAGCCTGGGTGACATAGCAAGATTGCATCTCAAAAATAAAAAAAAAGTTATCTGATTAGCAACCCTAATTTCATCTGTAGCCATAATTCTTCTTTGCCACGTATCCTAATATATTCACATGTTCTGGGGGTTAGCATGTGAAGATTTTTAGGTAGGGGAGCATTATTTTGCCTATTTGAAGTGCTAATTATTATTGGCAGATTCTTCAATTTCTACTTTTAATCTGTGGAAACAACACTAGTATCAATTTCAATTTCATAGTGTATTTGTGATAACTAAATAAACTAGTGGAAATAAAACATCAAAGAGATCTTTTAGTAAATGATAGCTATTACTTAGTAGGTAGAGTCTAGTTTTTCACACTAGTAAAATAATAATTGATATATTAAGAAATTTAATATTTTGAAAATTAGAGAGAATATGTGTATAGTTCCTAACACTTCTTGGTTGTACAAACTCAGTTTAGTTACTTAACATTTCTGGTCCTTATATTTCTCATCTGTATAATATGCTCAATAATTGCATAGCCCTCATAGAATTTTTGAAAATATTAAAATTTAAAATGTACATAGAGCTTTTAGCATGTTATCTGATACCTAATAAGTGCTCAATAGCAAGTTAGTCATTATTGTAATTTGTAATAATAATACAAATTATTATTATTAATTTTTGAGACAAAGTCTCATTCTGTTACCAAGGCTGTAATGTATTGACTTGATCATTACTTACTGCAGCCTCTACCTCCCAGGCTCAAGTGATCCTCCTCCCTCAGCCTCCCCAATAGCTGGGACTATAGGCATGTGCCAATACACCTGTCTACTTTATATATTTATTTTTTGTAGAAACAGAGTTTCACTTTATTGCCCAGAGTATAATAACACAAAACATTAATCATCTCTACATGTTCTAAGATCCACAGCTCTTTCTACAATAACTTCCTCTTAAAAGAGTTCTCAATCTTCTTGGCATAATCAGTGTTCTATGAGAGAACTGGGAAAGTATTTGTCATGGACAGATGGATTCAATCTCTCCAGCCAAACCAGATTACTCCCCACCTGCAGAATCTCTCCCTTTTCCAGAGACCTATTGAGGTTTAGTCAAAAGCAAAGATAAATGGGCATTCTTAGGCTGACCATAAGCCAAGAGGAGAAGGCATATCCTTGCCAAATTCATGTGTACTGGAGGTGATGCACAGCCAGATGGTGTAGGCCATGGAGTTCTAACAATCTACAGAATGTCTTGAGAATCATCTGGTTATTTAAAGACTTCTGAGGCCATTCTTAATCAGCCTCTTTCACTGGCCTGAGGTTATTTGAGATGCTATCATTTGGGGGCACTTTTCTTAACAGAGAGTGTACATTTGTCCATCTGTTCATAAATTATCTATTAAAATACAACCAGAATCCAAGATTTTTATAATGGAATGGGATCTGACCCCTCTTCCCTTCTTTACTTTTTTCCATTGAGTGACATTTTATGTATGCCAAGGCCAGGAAATGTATTGTTTTTTTTCAAATACACATGCTATCTTCTGAGGCCTTTTTGTTTGTATATGCCTTCTATTCCTTCTACCAAGAATGCTCTTAGCCTCCTTATCCACTTAGAAAACCTCTACTGACCATTCAACAGCTGTCTCAGATACTACCTCCCTCTCCACATCTCTTTGCCAATTGTCCATCTATCCATTTCTAAGCTACCTTCAGGCCTTGTATGGGTCCTTTCATTCCACTTAGAATATACCATTATGATTTGTTGCTTTACTATCTTGTCCACCAACTACGTAGTGATCTACTTGAGGCAGAAAACATGTCTTTTCTACCTCCATGTCCCAGACAGCAGCACAGTACCTAGTACACTGCTGAACGTGTGGCAAATTTTTGACAAAGGAAGTAATGAACTCAAGAATATTTGAATTTCAGGAATCATTGGCTTAAGAAAAAACAATTTGTGAAAAGGATATGGAAGTGTTAATGGAACTAAGGATTGGAAAGGGGAGCAAGGGCTCAAATGAGCAGTTGTCAGTGTTATGACTGATTCTCTCCATCTCTCACTGTTAAAAATCCCTTGGTCTCTGTCACGCTGGACACATCTGTGTCATTTCTTCCTCTCTTCAGCCTAGGGTCGCCGCATCTCAAGCAAAAGAGGTAAGAAGATAGGCACCCCAAAATGACCACCTTAGTCTCCCCTGTATTAGGGTTCTCTAGAGGGACAAAACTAATAGGAGATATATATATATATGTTTATTAAGGATTAACTCACATAAACACAAGGTCCCACAATAGGCCATCTACAAGCCAAGGAACAAAGAGAGCCAGTCTGAGTCCCCAAACTGAAGAACTTGGGGTTTGATGTTCGATGGCAGGAAGCATCAAGCCTGAGAGAAAGATGTAGGCTGGGAGGCTAGGCCAGTCTAGTCTTTTCACGTTTTTCTGCCTGCTTTATATTCTAGTCGTGCTGGCAGCTGATTAAATGATGCCCACCCAAATTAGGTGTGGGTCTGCTTTTCCCAGCCCACTGAGTCAAATGTTCATCTCCTTTGGCGACACCCTCACAGACACACCCAGGATCAATACTTTGCAACCTTCAATCCAATCAAGTTGACACTCAGTATTAACCGTCACAGCCAGAAAATGAAATGTCTTTTCCATTCACTCATATTATGAAAGACAACTAGGGTTCTTGAACCTTAATAACAGTGTGTCAGAGAGAGAATTTGATTGGTCCTCTTAGGTTAGAAGACTCTCATAAGCCAATTAACAAGAGCCAGGAATTTGGGGAGTTGAGGTAGAATTATTACTAAGGAGGCATTATGGAGTTTCCAGATAAGGAGAGGAGAGAATGTTGGATGAGACAACATCTGTCTGCCACATATAAGCAAGAGGAGTAACTGAATTCTTACATCTCAAAATGAATAATTTTACTGAATTGCAGTTTTCCTTGAGTAAACTGCCTAAGGTCATGTGAGTAGCACTGATTGCTTTGGCAAAAGGGCTTCCCAGACATGATGTCATTGGGAAAAGCCACTTTTGTATCTCAGTTCTTCTAGGCTGAGCCTACTTTCTTCCACCACCCAGAAGCTTCAGGGACTTTGTTGGTACCTTCTACACACAGAGTCACTCTTAGGGGCTGCTGTGTATTTATTAAACACCACCAGCACTCATTATGGATGTGTTAAAAATTCAGATCCTTAGAGAACACAGTAGATCGAAGTATTGACTCCTGTTTCACTTTCCCCATCTGTCCAAACATCAATAACAACAGTGTATGGGGGGCTGGAAGCACTGGGCTAATGTACCTCCTTCGATCATAATTCCAGAGTCCGCCTTAATTAAGATTGATTTTTGCCCCTATGTTGTACATCTCTTAACTAACAGAGAAGTCGTGAGGGCACAGTTTAAGCATTAAGAATGTGAGGATTGAGGAGGAGGGAGTGGAATCATATCTTGTACTCATGGAGTCTAGAAACTGGATGGCTGGTATGCTTCAAATAAATCCTCAAGCCGATTCCTAAGGCATTGAAGGAGTCACATAAGGGCACTGGAAAACTGAATTGCTCTTCTGACTCGCTTTCTTGCATATGTGCTGCCTGGGTGCATTACTGTTTATGAAAGGAAAAAAAAGACACTTTAGATTAAGAAGGTGAAAACCACAGCAAGCCAGAGTTGTCTGCTTTTTTCTTAGACATTTTCAGAAACATCACTATCATCAACAAAATTCTACTGAGTGCTCACAATCCTGCAGGCTCTTTCAAAAGACTTGAGCTCAACAAAGGCAAAGTGCAGCCTCTGCCCTCAAGCAAATTACAATCTAGAGAAGAAAGCAGGCATGGCATTAAGAAAAAGAGAAAGTGAAACCATTCAAAGCACAGAATGGAAAACACTACATAAAGGGATTTTGATTAGTTGCGACTCTGCACCTTCATTTAGCTACTGAAAGAGGCTTCTTCAGGAAAATAACTTTACAGACATGGGTTTTTGTTTTTATTTCTAAGGAAGGATCTGAACAGGAGCTTGTTGGATTAGGAGAAAGAGACCGTTCTAAAGATTGTTGATATTTTGTGCCAGGATTTCTAGTTTTCTGTTTATTGAAGCAAATTATGAGGATAAAAGGTCATGGAACTGTGTGTGTGTGTGTGTAAGTGTTGTGTGTGTGTGTGCTGTGTGTATTGTGTGTTGTGTGTGTGTGTATGTGTGTGTTGTGTGTGTTTTGTGTGTGTGTTATGTGTGTGTTGTGTGTGTATATGTGTGTTATGTGTATGTGTGTGTATAGTATACAGAATACTGTACTTCTAAGAAACGCACATTATAATTCTTACCTTCTCACATGGCAGTTACTCTGTCACACAAACTAATACACCAAGCTTCAAATGTTTTCTACAGATATTTAAGCAAAACCTTGTTATAACTGCCTTTTCTCTGGTTTTCCTTTTATCTTTTGCCCTGAATTGACTGTGGAAAACATATACAATAGTACCCTCTTATTCATCAGGGATGCATTCTAAGATACCTAGTGGATGCCTGAAACAAGAAATAGTACTGAATGCTGTCTACACTATGTTTTCTTCTATACATGCATACCTATGATAAAGTTTAATTTATAAAATAGGCATAGTAAGATATTGACAACAATAACGAATACTGAAATGGAATGATACCATGACAGTTGCTCTGATAGCCAAGATGGCTACTAAGTGTCTAACGGGTGGGTATGGCATCGATATGCTGGACAAAGAGATGATTTGTGTCCTGGGCAGGGGGCAGGACAGTTCAGGATTTCATGGCTATACTCAGAATGGTGCAGAATTTAAAACGTCTGAATTGTTTATTTCTGGGATCTTCCATTTCATGTTTTCAGAACATGGTTGACCCGGGGTAACTAAAACCGCAAAAGGGAAAATTGTGGGCAAGGGGAACCTACTGTATTGCATATTTGTGTGACATAAATTTGAGATAGGTTTGAGGAACATCTGGTGGGAAGACTATGGTGGGAAGACTAGGAAATCCTCATGCTGATTATAATAGAAAAGTTGTGATGGGTTGATTCGTGTCCCCCCATATTTATATGTTTATTCGTCCTAACTGCCTGTGTAATGTCATTTGGAGATGGGGTTTTGACAAGGTCGTGAGAGTGGGGCCTTCCTGAGGAGATTAGTGCCTTCACAGGAGACACCAAAGAGCTTGCTTTCTCCTCCCTCCTCCGCTCACTCCACCATTTGAGTTACACAGCAAGAAGGTACAGCCTGTAAGCCAGAAAGAACACCCACACCAGAACTCAACTGTGCTGGCACCCTGATTCAAATTTCCAGCCTCCAGAACAGCAAGAAAATTAAATTCTGTTGTTTAAGCCAGCCAGCCTGTAGTATTTTGTTGTGGCAGCCTGTGCCGACTAGTACACAGGTTGTTGGGATTCAGTGCCAAGAACCGCAGTTGCTATTGAATCCAAGCAAATACTTTCTCAGGGTCTTTCCAGCGCCATTCAGTCTTTTGTCTCTGTCCTCCTCAAACGGCTCTCCATTCTCCTTTATGCAGATCAGACTAAAAAGTTTCCAAGAGAGCGAAGAAGAAAAGTGAAGGGAAGAAGACAAAGAGAAACGCAAATGTGTTATGTATCTAAAAAGCATGTGTGGGGTCCTGCTAGGTAGCCAGCACTGAGATTGGGAGGGGAAGATTACCTTAATACCACTTTCTTGATATGTAGTGGGCGATGAAATGCATGGTTCAAATCTTGGTTCATGACCAGTTTAGTAACAGCAAGAGCAGTAAAGTCTCCTAATGCCCATTTATGAGTCCTAACTTGGAATCCATACTAGTCAGAAGAGGCTAAGTTATCCTAAGGAAAAAAATAAACCCTTCCCTCAACAAAAGCTTAATTCCTGCTCACATTACATCTTTAGTTGGGCTCGTAGAGGGGCTCTGGTCAAGACCCAGACTGATGACATTCCATCCTCTACTAAATAGACCATTTGGAACTCAAGATCTGATCTCCATGATTGCTTCTTTGACACTGAGCAGAGAAGGTGAAAACTGAAGGGTCATGTATTGGTTCTTAAATTATTCAGCCTGGAAATATAACCACTTCCTCTAACCTCATTGATTTGAAGTAATCACATGGACTCTTATCTCCCTTCCTGTATATGGTTTTCCAATGAAACATAAAATCATCTCTTATTGGATCTGAAACTAAAAGGGCTTATTTGAAGATACTATAATATAACGTGATCTATCATGAAAATTCAAGTTAAGTTGTATCACCTAGACCAACATTTCACAAAGTGTAGTCTCTAAACTAGCTGCATCATCTGGACACATGTTAGAAATATAAATTCTTGGCTGGGCATGGTGGCATGATCATGCCTCTAATCCCAACACTTTGGGAGGCCAAGGTGGGTGGATCATTTGAGGTCAGGAGTTCGAGACCAGCCGGGCCAACATGGTGAAACCCCATCTCTATAAAAATACAAAATTATCTGGGCAGTAGTGACGCGCACCTGTAATCCCAGCTACTCAGGAGGCTGAGGCAGGAGAATCCCTTGAGCCTGGGAGGTAGAGATTGTGGTGGGCCGAGATGGTGTCACTGCACTCCAATCTGGGTGAGAGAGTAAGACTCCGTCTTGGAAAAAAAAAAAATTCTTAGTCCCCCTGACCCTGAAGGTAGGGCTCAGCCATCTGTTTAAACATGCCCTCCAGTGTTTCTAAAGTGCAGACTAAAGTTTAAGAAACATTGTTCTAGTCTGAGGGCGTCATAGAGCTATGAAAAGCTCTACAAATGCAAATAGAATTTTAACTATGAATCACTCTTGTCTAGTGTATTCATGATAGTTCTTAGCTAGATCTAATAGCAACAATCGTAATAGCTTGTCCTGTGCTAGACACTATGCTTATTGCCTGACATGGTACTATTTTCACAATAATTTTATAACATAGGTCCTTTTGTTATTTCTGCTTTACAGATTAATCTCTCTGGGCTTTAAGAGAATACAGCCCTGAGTTTGTGTGAAAATAAGCTGGTATAAAAACCCCAGAAGTAAATCAGAGCAGGCATTTTAATAGACTCTACCTGGTCAATTTATTTCTCTTACTAAAACTTAATCCAGCCTAAATCTTTTATTTTTTTTCCTTGCAAAATTTGTACACACAAGGGCTGAGCTCTTTCCACTGGAAGGAAGAAAGGCCCAATTCTGCAATCTTTGTTCCCTTTGCCTTTCTGGCTGGGCTACATTCCTATCCCCCACAATTTGCAGACTCTATGCATTTCATGACTGCATCCTGCTACTGCTGTTACTGTAAGTCCTCCTTCTTGGGACATCCAGGGTCAGCCTCTCTGGTTGCGTTTTGTCAAAATTATCTGCCACGATTATTGAAGTCACAGGTCACCATGAGTACACAATGAGAGGGGCTGATAGAGCATCCCCTGAAAGCCTATCCTTGAGAACGGTTAAGCCTATACTGGGGTGCTGTTAGGAGGACAGAATGTACTTCACTTCTTAGCAGTTAAAATGGATCCTCTCCACTTTGGGAGGCCGAGGCGGGCAGATCATGAGGTCAGGAGATCGAGACCATCCTGGCTAACGTGGTGAAACCCTGTCTTTACTAAAAATACAAAAAATTAGCCGAGTGTGGTGGCAGACACCTGTAGTCCCAGCTACTTGGGAGGCTGAGGCAGGAGAATGGCGTGAACCCAGGAGGCGTCACTGCACTCCAGCCTGGGCTACAGAGCGAGAGAGACTCTGTCTCAAAAAAAAAAAAAAAAAAAAGGAAAGAAAAAGAAAAACGGATACTCTCTGCTCTAATTCCACCTCCTTTACTTTTAAATCCCATCTAGGTGTTTTGCTACAACTATGTTCCAGTGGTGTGGGCTTCCTGCATTCACTCTCTTGGAACTAGAAAGGTGGGCTGTATTCGTTTCTTATTGCTACTGTTAACAAATTGCCATACCCTCAGTGGCTGAAAACAACAGAAATATATGATCTAATAGACTGCAAGTCAGAAATCTGACACAGGTATCAGTGGGCTAAAATCAAAATGTTGGCAGGGCTGCATTTCTTTCTGGAAGGTCTAGGAGAAAATCTGTTGTCTTGCCCTTCCCAGCTTCTATGACTGCTCACCATTCCTTCACTCACTGCTCTTTTCTGTCTTCAAACCCAGCACTGTCTTAAATCATATCAATCTGACAATATTTTTTCTGCCTCTTTTTTCCCTTTTGATTACATTGGGCCCATCAGATAACCCCAAATAATCTAATTTTAGGGTGAGCTGATTAGCAAACGTAATTCCATCTGCGACCTCAATCCCTTCGTGTCATGTAACATAACATAGTCACAGGTTCTGGAGATTAGAATGCGAGCATTCTTTTGGGGAGCCATTATTCTGCCTACCACACTGACCAAATCATGACTTTAAATTGCATCCCTTTTCTGCCCACAATATTTGGTTTATGAAAGCAGCAACTACGTAAATATGGAATTTCAGGCCAAGGGATCTCCTTTATCAATCTCTTAAACAACCTACTTCCTCAGTAAACATGGCTGGTATGTTTAGAAACCTCCCCAGATACCCTTTGATTTTTTTTCCCTACCAATCTATGTAATGTTTCTGGTTCCAAAACTTCTATCATGTGAGATGTCCTTGACACCTCCACTCAACTCAAATTACTCCAGATTTCTCTGTCTTTAACATTATTTGCTTGGTATGTAGGATTTATTACATATTTCTTTCTGCCCAACAGCAACTATTTCATAGATTTCTTAATTTTTCTCTGTGATGTGGGCATTTTGCTAGTTTGTTATGTATTTTTTCTTTTTCCCTTAATAATGTTTTTTCCCTTAATAATGTGCACTTTAGCTTCTTTTAGTTTCTAATGTCTAATGCAAAGTTTTGTTCATTTTTGCCTACATATTTTTCTCACACTCATGTCACATACAAAGATTTGCTTTAAAAAAAAAAGTTCATCAGAGTACTTTATAATTAGTTGAATAATCCATAATCCTTGATCAATTACCTCTGTTCTCATTATTTTACCATCCTTTCTAAGTGAAGCCCTTGATAGAAGTCTTTCTTGATCAAAAAATTCAGCTCCTCAATCTAGCATCTACAAATAGCCAGGATTCATCAAGAGCTTGCAATACTGTTTGTAACACTGTGCTAAGAACTTGACATGTCTTATTATGACCAGAAAATTCTAAATTATATATTCTTCTTTCTCTTCCCAAATTGCAGTCAGTTTGACTTTGAGTTGCAAGGAGTTCAGGTAACTTATTTGTGTTCACGTAGCAAGTTAGGGTCAAAACTAGCTTGATCTGAGCTCCCGATCACAAACTCCAAGGTCGTTAGCAATAAGGTATAGGTCTTGGCTCTCTCAGGTTCTCACTTCAGTTGCTCAACCAGCTGCCTGAGGAACCATGCAGATCACATCTATTAAAACACAAGTCGTCTTTCCAATTCAATTCAATAAGTATTTATTGAATGTATGCCACATTCCAGGTGTCATTTACCTGTGATTCTGCAATGTTTATGCCAACTCAGCCTTAGAGCATTATACACTTTCTTCAGAAAAGAATGTGATCTGAGCTCAAATATAGAAATCATTAATGTCAAGGACATTCTTAAAATTGCTATCGATGCAAAAGCTTTCTAAACACACTGTATAGATGTTGATAAGAAGATAAAAAAGCTAAACTTGATTTGAATAAAGGAAAATCAGCAGCAGTTGTTTTGTCAGTTCTTTTCAGAAAGCAGTTGTACTTAACATGGAGCAATATGTCCCAGAGATGTTTGCATCGAGTGGAAATTAATACCATAAAAGCTACTTGGCTCTTTGGTAATGGAAAGCTAAGATGTAAGAAAGGAGTATGGGGAGAAGCGGGGAAGGAATCAATGTGAACAGTTATCTTGAGAGATGGTTAATTTTTTGTTTATGTGTGTCACACATAGACACACATATAGCACTTACGTTCTGGGGTTTATATTTTTTAGAGACAGTGTTGCTTCTGCTTTCAAGGGATTGTGTAATATTAACTCAATCCTTTGGCTTCTGGTCATGTCTCTTTAGAAAGGCAACAAAAGACAGATAGTGAATATGAACTAACAAGGGATCCTCTGAAGCACTGAGCCCAGAGCTCCTGTTATGAACCTGAGAGGGCAGATGGGGTTCACTAACTCTGGCCGAGGACTGGAGCCCACCGTCCAACATCTGCCTTTCTACTGTACTGGGGCCTTAAGAAATCTTGGGGGCCAGTCAGACACCCGAGGCTGAGTAAATCTGCCTGTGTGCACTTTTAGAAAAATGCCAAGAATTAGTTTTCATTTGTGAGTTCTATTAATTCCATCCTCTGACTCGTCCTTCTTCATACCTAACAGCATCCTCCAGAAGCTATAAAAATCTCTAGAGGTCCTTGAAGTAATGAGAAAGCCGATGTTTTTTCCCCCCTCTCTAATAATTATACTTTGATTTCTCCACAACAGTCTTTAGTTTACAGCCAGCTGTCAGCACAACTTTTTGCAGCTTTAACCTCTCTGTGATGTGTTCTGCCCTCTCGATGTGTTCTGCCCTCTCGCCTGCAGATCCGTCCTCAGCGGGCAGCATTCCCTTTGCAATTTCCCCTCAATGTGAATTTGTCCACTAGGTGGAGCTGTAACAACTTCGCTCACAGATCACAGCGAGAGAGACAGATTAAATTCACTGACCACTGCTCAGTACTCTGGGGAAGCGTATTGCTATGGCCCAGAATTGCAAATCAAGTGCAGAGTCAGAAAACAGGACAACAAATCCCATAACAGGAACACAATTGGAGATAACAAATTCCATGGGACAAATGCACGCTGATTCCACAAGTGAGTCCTGTGTTAGGCCTTCTAAGAATCGCTGGCCTAATTCCTGTTAGGTTTATGGTGAGTCAAAGTCACCCTGCACCCAGGGTCAGGAAGTGGGGGCTCTGCGCCCACCTCTACCACTCACCAGCTGTGGACTCTGATCTTTCTGAGACTCCATGCTCATATCTGTAAAATGAGGGAGTTAAAGGAAATTATTTTGAAGGTCACTTCCAGCTGTAACTCTGGATTTTACTATAAAATGGTAATCAAATTGTAACTTTTTTTTTTTTACAGAAACAAGAGGGTGTGAGTTTAAATGCCTGCTCCTTAAATCTTGCTTCTGAGTTAAAACATTCATCTTTGTCTATCCATACCTACATTGATAAACAGGCGTGAAGGTGAATGTTTTTCTCCACTTTTAATTAACATTTTTAAAAAAGGATCAAGTAGGGGATTCCTACTGTAAATGTGAGATGTTGATTTCGAAAGTTAAAGACAAAACACCGGCCTTCCATGAGGAAATTCACTCACCAACTTCTCTCCTTCAAATAAGCTTTCCGAACAAACTTAATTCATTTAGTTGAATGTTGGCTGGGCGCAGTGGCTCATGCCTGTAATCCCAGTGCTTTGAGAGGCCGAAGCAGGAGGATTGTTTGAGGCCAGGAGTTCAAGACCAGCCTAGGAAACATAGCAAGACCCTACCTCCACACATACAAAAAAATAAAAATAATAATAAGCCAGGTGTGGTGCGTGCCTGTAGTCCTAGCTACTCAAGAGGCTCAAGTGGGAGGATTGCTTGAGCCCAGGAGTTCGAGGCTGCAGTGAGCTGTGATTGTGCCACCGCACTCCAGCCTGGCTGATAGAGCAAGACCTTGTCTTTTAAAAAAAGAAAAGGAAAGGAAAGAAAAGGAAAAAAGTCTGCACCTTTATTCATATAGGGCTTTGCATGCCAACGTTCTTTTCTATTGTGATGAATGAACACCACTGGATTGCAGATGTGGCATAGTTTTCTTCTCATTGAGAAATGTGAATATCCTGTTTACAGTCCATTTAGGATTTATGTTTCATGCTTGTGCCTCAGTTTTACGTCCTGAAACAAATTCCTTTATTTTTAAAGCATCCAGCTTACTTTGGAGAAAATTTCTTTATAACCAGAAGGAATACATCTTTCGTCAGCAGAGATTAGAAATTGACACTTGCCTTCCTCTCCTGTCTAAAATCTTTTGTTCCTCTCCCCAGCCCATGGCAGTGAAACCTGATCATTTTAATCTGCTCTTTGTAAAACATTAATTGGATATACAGAAGCACACAGAAAACCTAATAGGTATTTTTTTTATGATGGAAAGGGCATCAGAGATCATTCAGTTAAACCTTTTTATTACACCAATGAGGAATTGAAGACCCAAAGGTTAAGTGGCTTACCCAGAGTTATTCAGTGAATAAGTGAAAAATAAAGATTCTTCTGGAAGGAATCTCAGATGAACAAAAGGCAAGCTAAATCTATTGTTTATTTCCCTACCTATGTCATCTTAATAGTCTGACACAAGGGTAACTTTTTGTCTTTAAATTAGGATCACCTATTCTGAGGTTGGCAAGTAGAATCAATGCAGACCAATTTCTAAGGTATGTCTGGTTGTCTGATAAATGAACTAGGGCATTGTCTTCCAAAATGTATTCTGTGGCAACTAATCCAAAGCAAAGGCTCACCAAAAGGGCTCTCCATCAAGTACATTTAAAAAGACTCTCTCCTTGATCAAACTTTAGCTAGAGTTCTCTGAACCCTCTTCTCGAGTAGGCCTGGACCGTGGTTCCATTCCTGTCTTCTGTCCACCTAGTTCAGTTGTAGCAAGAATCCTGCTTTGTTGGTTTAGCAAGAATTCCAAGCCAGGGCAACATGGTAAGACTCTGTCTCTACCAAAAAAAAAAAAAAAAAAAAAAAAAAAAAAAATTAATTAGCTGGGCGTGATGGAATGTTCTTATGGTCTCAGCTTCTTGGGAGGTTGAGGTGAGAGGATTGCTTGAGCCCAGGAGGTTGAGACTGCAATGAGGCATGATAGCACCAGTGCACTCCAGCGTGGGTGTTAGAGTGAGATCTTGTCTCAAAAAAAGAAAAAAAGAAAGAAAGATTTTTCTACCGTTGTTATCTGATTACCCTGGCCCTGGCCTGATTTCAGCAATAATCTTGCTAAGACCCTTGATATCTCCTCTTTGTGCTTTTTCATTCACTGACCCTCTCACTCTGCTTGTTGGCTATAAATCCTAAGTTGCCACTCCTATATCAGAAGCTGAACTCAATCTCAATCCCCTTGTTGCAATGCCCCCTTTGCAATACTCTATAACCTTGAATAATCCTTCATTATCATTTTAACAGACGCCAGCCTAATTTTTTCTTTAACCAAGTACAGTGAAATACTACATATTGTACTTTACAGAGAATCCATTACGCGTATACCACATTGACGTCTCTAAGAAGTTCGACAATACAGAAAACTGTTTCACACAGTTTAAACCACAATTGCCAAATCATCTGCATTTTTTAAAGGATTATATATTAACCTGCATTTGATTGAGTTCTCATATAATTTATTTTGTAATCAAAACCAGCTCCAATTTCTCGTGTCACTATCATTAGCTTCTTGTTTTCGACGTCTGCATACCCCAATGGAGAACACAGATAGGAAGATGGAGGGAGGATGGCCAGGATTTCTCTCTGCTTGTGAGAAAACTTGATACCCAAGCTGCTTACATGTTCCCACGGAAGCATGTCTCATGACAGGAACTGAACGTGTAACCAGGACCTTAGGTATGTAAACTGAAGAGAGAAATGGGAATACACCCTGTTGATTCAGCGTCTTCTTGCATTCTCTGGCTTATAGAACTGTATGTTTTGAGGTCATGCAGATCAGGAAGAGGAAAGAGAGCAAATGTAGTGGAAAATGTGTGGTGTGGTTTCTTACTCTGCATCCTTTCAGTTGTGTGATCTTGGTGCAGTCACATGCCTTATCTGAGGCTCCATGACATCAGCCAAATGGGAACGCTTGGGCCTGATCTTCCTGCCACAGGGTCTTTATGAATTCAAAGGATGTAGAGGATGGGAAAGTTGTGTACAGCGCTTCACAAACAAGCTCCTATGCTTATTGTTGTGTAAGATAGATGGCAAAATTATAGTTTCATTCTGTTTCAAATTTGCTCTCCAGTGGAAATTTTGCCTTATGATATTTAGGCCAAATACTCACTATTAGATATGTAGGGTTAGAAAAAGGGCTTCCTTGTAATTGAATGAAATAAAACAGTGGAGGCAGAGGAATATATACTAGACCTGATCCACTAAATTAGAAGAGCTGCTAAGAGTTGTATAAAACCATATTATCACCCCATTTTGTGGCTGAAAAATGTATTTAATATGCTGCAGAAAACCATGCTAGAATGGAAATTTCATCCATTTGTAGCCTCAAAAAGACCTTAAAGAATGCATTTTAAAAGCTTGGGATTAAGTAGCTTCTTTTCATCAAAGTCAGTGTAAACCAAAGAGTATCTGAGTCAAGTCTCAATTTAGGAAGTTTATTTCGCCAAGGTCAAAGACACACCCATGACACAGCTTTAGGAGGTCCTGAGGACATGTGCCAAGGTGGTTGGGACACAGTCTGGTTTCATACATTTTAGGGAGATATGAGACATCAATCAATATATGTAAGATGTACATTGGTTCAGTCCGGAAAGGCAGGACAACTCAAAGTGGCTTTCAGGTCGTAGGTAGATAAAAGACAAATTGTTGCATTATTTTGAGCTTCTGATTAGCCTTTCACTGGATATGCGATTTACAGGAATAGTCACTTCCACCTTAGGCTGGCTTAGTGAAACAATAGAGCAGAGGAAGCGCTCAGATATGCATTTGTTTCACGTGAGCAGAGCAATGACTTTGAGTTCTGTCTGTCCTTTGTCCACAAGAAATTTCCTTGTGGGCAACTTGTGAGGGAGGTACGTAGCTTATCTTTGTAGCTCTCTTATTTAGGAATAAAATAGGAGGCAGATATCCCTGACATAGTTCTCAGCTTGACTTTTCCCTTGGCTTAATGATTTTGGGATCCCAAGATTTATTTTCCTTTCACATCAGTAATGACCTCATGGGTGCTTTTTCCACCAGTGTGGCTTCCCCGCAGAGAGGGGTTGGTTTCCTCTCTGAGAATAAAGAACACTCTCTATTGATTCAGAAGAAAAGAACACATGTTATCTAATGCTCTGTGCTGGAAGGGGTAGGAGCAGGTGGGCATCAGGTTGGTTAGCTCAGTATAATCTCACATATACATTCACAGGATGATAGCATGTGAAGGGAAAATGCTAGCCTAGGAGTCAGGATTGGGGAGCCTTGTAATGCAGTGGACCCATTTTTATTGAGCCCTGTCTCTCTTCCTGGCTAGATTAATAATGGGAGACAGAGAAGATGTGGGCCCTTGCCTTAGGACACTTCCATCAGGTAGTAAGAGTGGGGAAGAGACAATTAATTCAAATAAACTTAATCCAAGAATTGGGAAGCTATGATTCATTGGGATTGGCCAAGATGTGAAAGAAGAATGCTTTAAATAGAATTACTTATAAGTTATCCCAGAGTGTGACACAGCACAACTGCAATCTTGTAACCAAAATTCTTTTTCTGAGATTCCCTACACTGGAAAGTAATTCCAGAGCATACTGAAACACGACCCTAGAAAAATGCTGAAGGAAGAAATGGAGTCTAGACTCAACTTTGCCTCTGATCAGGTTATAACCTTGGATAAGTCCCTAGACTTATTTTTTATCAAAGATCGTACTAGGCAATATTTAAGCTCCAATCCATATCTTGTATTCCATAATTTGATGATTCTAATGACTATTAGTTGTTTCTGATATTTCATTCAAATTAGATGTTTACCTATTTTTTCCCTGGAATTCATATGAAAAATGATTGACTATTAAAATTTATTGATTGGCATGATGAATTAAAATAGCTGGCGATTTATCTTTGGAGAGAGATAAAGGTTTAATTTTGTGATTATGATTTAATAGCTCTTCTGTCCTAAAAGGATACCTTCCACCATTCCCCTGCTGGTTTCATATCATGCTCTGAGGTTCGTCCTATGCAACAGCCTGCAAGTTACAAAATAATGAGCAGGGCTAAACAATTACCTATAGGACCAGGAGGTCAGCTTTGACACCGAGTTTTGCTGCACAGCAAGAGCATCTGAATTTGTTTGTTTCTTCATCCAGCTAAGTGACTTCATCCAACTAAGTGACTCAGCTTGCTTAGTTTTTTTTTTAAAAAAAATCCAAAGCACAATATTGTTTTCATCTCAAATAATGAATGACTTGTTCTCTGCTTACTATAACTGTTGTATTGATATTTTAAACTAAACTTGTCAAACACCAGTAATTAAGGCTGAGGCGGTGCAGAGTTTGATCTATTATATAGAGAAGTGGATGATTTCTGTTGAAGAAAGCCAGCCAGTGTTGGGTGGAGGGGAGGTTTGGGGCTACCTGGAGATGCATAGAATTATCGACAACTAAGCAGGACAAGCTCTTAGTGTTGTGTGTGGGTTTGCAATGTATAATGATTATTAGACACTCCACAAGCAAAGTAGTCTTTAATCCATAGATCTCCAAGCATCTTAAACACATTGATTTATTAAATGTGGCCTCTGTAATAGTAATGTCTTCAAAATTAAATCACTTAACCTCTTGATTCAATATTGTTACTATTATCTGCTACTACATCTACATGACACAGAAACAAGAAGTAAAGGCAGTCAATTTGTTTAAAAAAAAAAAAAGTCAAACTTGTTAACTGCATTGTGTCAAATTAGTTAATTGGCATTGTGTCCATCAAACAATGAACTTCCTGGCTGAATTATTCTTTTCTCAGCTGATTGATTTGACGTGACACAGAGTCGCACGTAAGGGTCTCATTGTAATCTTTGTTTTGTTTTTGTAAATTTTCTGGAACGGGGACAGATTCTTTTCTTTGTATTATCGATGTTTGACAATAGTTAATAAAATGGCCTTTTATACATCAAGGATGATGATAATTAGTGCTGAAAGAGGTGGCTATTATAATTCATTAGTTAAAACTCTGGACTGAATTTAAGGTCTCAGAAGTCTCAATGATAAAAAGGGGTAATGCTCCTTAACCTAGCATTTTATTTTGTAATTTAAGTGAAATTTACATTTGAATAAAACAATCATAAACTTTCAGACAAACACTCAACATCAAGTTCTTAGAAGGCACTACAATTACCCAATAGACCTAAGAAACTTCTCTTATTAAGTTGCAGTTGAAATGATTGCATAAAAATTAAGGCCAGACTACATTTCTAATTTTTTCCATCAGCATTAGTCCTTGTATGTATGTGTTGCAGTTGAAATGACTGCATAAAAATTAAGGCCATACCACATTTCTAAATTTTTCCATCAGCAAAAGTCCATTTTAATGAACCTATGAAATCTTAATAGAAACAAAAAATAATCTGTGGCAATTGATCTTTGGGTAAAATGGAACCCTCTAGGAAGAATTTATTTTTTATCAAGTAAAAGCATAAATAACATATCCTGGGCTTTTGTTGAGGCCCTAGGAGCCCTAGGATGAAATTATTTGCATTTACTTAATATTAATATAACTAATATTTCATGAGGAGGGGCTTTGATATTGCCACCATCAATGATCCTTCTGACTGAAGCTGTAAGCATATGCTATGTATCATGAGCTGACAGCCTTCAAAGAATAAACTTGCTAAAACTTGCTTAATAGAACTGAAAGGGACCCCAGGTGGCATACAATTGTATATATTCCATTTTAGATCAGGAAACTCAGATCTATAGAAATCATGATTTGTAGAACTTATTATACTGCAATCATCAACAGTTTATTTGTAATTTAAAACCTTCCTATATCCATCTTAATGGAATGTACCTTAATATAAGTATGACTATAGAGTGACGATGAAGTATAAGCTATGATCACAAAATAAAGAGAAATGATCACATAATAAGAGTGATGTTGCTAATGATGGTGATGATGATGACAATTTATATTTATGGAGAGTCTGCTCTATGTAGTACAGCATAGTGCTTAAATATGTAAATCCTAGAGTCAAGCTACCTTAGTTCAAATCTTGGGTTTACCATGGCCTAAGTGGGAACCAAATGTTTTGCCTGTAAAAGAGGGCTAGACAAAGTGCATACTAATTTAACTGTTCAGAGGATTAAGTAACAGAATGCATAGCTTTAGAAGAGTGTCTTGTATATAGAACACACAATAAAACATTAACATTTATTTTTGTACCAAGACTGTCAATTACTCAACAAAGTAGGTATCATTATTCTCATTTTACAGTTAAGGAAACCGAGTCTCAGAGAGTTTAAGTAGCTTGACCAAGGGCAAAGAGCAAGTAAGGGATGATGTGATTGTTACTCCAAACAGCAAAGATGGCAATTATAGAGATCCTTACAAATGCATTGTTAGCATCTCTAATGTAATTATTGAGGCTTTGGTGACAATATTTCTTAGGGACCTTCTAAGAAATATAGTGAAGGATGGATGAATAGAATGCATGGATTAATCCAACATTCCTATTCTGTTAAACCTTTGGATTCTTTTCTGTACATTACAATGCAGGCTAATTGTAGGCTAATACTGAGTCCATGTTTCAATCTATCAATCCGGAAAACCATGAGACCCGTGGCCATCTGTTCACGCTAACACCTTGAATTCAAAATCTCTGGTATGTGTATCACTATTGGTGGAATTAGACAAATTCTAACAGAGCACTCTTGGAATATCTGTGTGTGTGCGTGTGTGTGTAATATATATATATATATATACACATAACCCCCCAAGATGTTTAAAACATATGATGAGTCTGTGTGTTTTAAATTTTAAGTGTTTTAACATGTTGAAGTCTATCTTATGCATATGCTAGCTCTTTCTGGGTGGGTCTTTGAAGACATTTCCTAAAGTTCTTTCTGATTCTAGTCAACTGTCTAGAGGCAAAGCTGGGCACTAGGGTTGGATGTTGAAAAAATTTCCACCCCCTTGAAAGAGCTCTGCCTCAAATTATGTTATTATAGGTATTCAAGGAAGGGGTAGGTTGTCTCCTCAGACGGCGCATGCAGGGGGGCTGCTGTTGCCAGTAAAGGCCAGTAAAGGAGGTTCAATTAGATTTAGAGAGGCAAGACACTCACGGTCATTTGTGTCTACCCAAATATTTCCATTACAATTCCCAGAGTTCCACCTTTTGCCAAACAGTGGCCTAGCTTTCATGTGAGACCTGGTGTGTGTGTAAATCTAATTCATTATTTAACCCGAAGAATTAAATATTGGCTCTATTTTTCAGCTATATCAGCCCTCACTGTAAAAAGGAATACTTCTTTAGGGTAATCACAGAAGTTCTATGGTTTTCTGACAATATCTTGAGCTGAAAATTGAAATATCTGTTCTTGACATGCTCTTCCTGAAAGCTCTCCTGTGCAGTTAGAATCAGCCATATCGCTTTACTGTGAATGCATCACAGTCTACATATTATTGCATTGCAAAAGCTTCTTGATCTACTTAATTTAAGGCTGCTACAATATAATTAAAATAGTTGTTTGACATTGAATGCTTTGGAACTAGTTTCTCATTTTCTGCTCTACGATGTTATGGGCACTTCTTTCCCCTCTAACTATTAAAGATGAACTCCCTTTCATCACCACTTTTGAAGGTCTTTTTTCCCTGGAATTATTTCTGACAGCAAATATAATGTTCCTATGTGATCAGAACAAAACTGTAAACATCTCTGGGTATTCCAAAGCAGGTGGAAGATAATAGAGAAAATTAGGTGCTATAGATCCATTGGTAACACTGAATAATCTAAGTTTGGGGAAACTGTCAATATCTCATTTTTGCTACCAAGTTTTATTTTTATTCAGAGTCAAGAAAGTGTAGAGGCCATGGGAATGATCACTACAGTTTACAGCCTAGAATCAGGTGATTTCCTAGGAACTATTAATAGGTTCCCGCAGGATTTTTTGCAAAATTTGAATCCATCGAACTGCATATTGTCGTTATAGTAACAAAACCATCACTTCCGACTGCCCTTTACTTTTCAATCTAATTTATGTGACTTTCATGATAGATGACAAGCCAAACAAAAGCCAGCAAAGTACTGTGGGAATTGTAGTTCCCAGGTTTCCAGTCATCATGACATGGTGAACAAAATGTAGTTTCTTGAGTTGCTGACAGACAATCTCAAATAGGGAGATTTTATATCTTTTAGTACAGGTGAAATTGCAAATGAAAACAATCCAATGTCAAAAGCTTTGAACCCTTTTAAGCCAAAAAAAAAAAAAAAAAGAAAAGAAAAGAAAGGGAATTCCAATTGTAATTAACTCCAGATTTGATCCTGGGACTCAAGTAATGTGATGAGGATGTCTCTTAGCTGTGTCTTCTGCTAGATGGTCTTCATTCTGAGGCTCTCTGTGGTGGCCCCAATAGCTCCAGGTCACATTATCCTAAATAGTCTCAGAATCAGCAAAAAATATAACATGCATCTATTACAGTAGTTCTAGCCAAATTCACAGTCAATCTCAGTGGCTTTAATTGAGTCATTAGCCTCTTTCTATACTATTCAATTTTACCAGAGTAATGTAATATTCTAGATTGTCAAGCATTTCCAATATTCCCCCTTGCCTCTCAAATATTTGTAGGTAAGGAGAATGACAGTCAAATCACCTTCATCAAAAGTATGAAGTGAAGGTGAAGGGTCCAAGGAGATGCTATCTTACAGCATCTTATTACAAAGATAGGACTGGAGATAAACTAGGAAAGATAAACTAGGAAGATAGATAACTACAAAGATAAACTAGGAAGCAACAATAATGGATTCCAGTAATGGCTCCTTGGATGGAGTAAAAGAGAGCAAAACTTATCTCTTTTGCTCTTGCGTTTCATTATGGCTCTTTGACACTACTTGAATTTTTGTCAATCATGTATTTTAAAGGGGTAACTACCATCTTGCTAGAGCAGAAGAAACCCATCCCACTTGAGAGACAGATTAACATAGATAAGAATCCTACATAAATTCCTACCATAAAGGGGATATTGATCATTTTTCAACAATATGACATTCTTCTTTGAAAATATCCATCACTTCCCCCTCATCCTTAAGTATTTTTTCTCTGATTTGGGAATGAAACCACAAGAAAGTGGGTTGGAACACCATCTTCCCAGTCAAATTGCCCATGATACATGGCACCTGCCACTATGTGACTCTGAAAAAAATACTCCATTTCTGTCAAATAAAGGTAAAAATTACATTACCCACTTGGATTATAAGTGGGATAAGTTATATCAATCCTGTAGTCTTTAACTCTTAATATATTGCCTGGCAATTGATAGATGCTCAGTAATGATTAGCTGTTGCTATTGTAACTCTTCATCAGCAACATCACACACAGCTATCTCTCTGATTGTTGTAAGAGCATTTAACTACTGTAGTATAAAGATTCAGGAAACAGACTGGTTAATTGAAGTCCCTCCTCTTGTAGTAATAGAGTCCTAACTCCCCTCAGGCTAAGAAATTTCCTTATCTGATTGATCACTCTAATTTGATGCCATTCCCCCCTTTTATTTTCTTCTGAAATCATAGGAAAGAAAGTCCTTTTTAACTGGTTTTCTAAAGATATAATCATGAAATAACTACTACATATACACCTAATCACACTTAATTTCTCACAATACTATGAGGCAGATACTTCAAGTACCTCTGTTTTCAAATAGATACATTTCGAACAACAAGGATTGGGTAGCAGGCCCAAGGTCACAGTTGTTTGCAGTACAACTGCAGAGTCTCAATTCCTAACTGCTACGTGATGTAAGTTCTCAGGGAACTGGTAGGATTACATTTCCAGACTCCTACCATTAAATCTCATTTTCTCCCAGAACCCAGAAACCAGAACTAACTCTCTCTCTCTCTCTCTCTCTCTCTCTCTCTCTCGGCCACTTCCAAATCTTTTCCTAGTCTCATCCTTAACTTTGTAGACCCTTCTCAAATCTGGAAAGTTGATCTTCTTCTTCCAATCCTTTAAATTTTCTTGTTTTATTAGATTCCCTGTCCGTTCTTCTCCCAGCCAAAGACTATGATCACCACGATCTTACTTATCTATTTCCATTGTCCTCAAACATAACTTCTGTTTACCATACAACGTGGCAACTATTAACACAATTAAGAACCATTCGTCACTTAGAAGAAATTGCTCTTTTATAGGACTTCTTTGTACATTTTAAAGAAATGACTGAGAGTTGCAAGTTACTATTATCTGCATAAGACATAATCAGAACTTAAAAGTAGTAAAATAAACAATTTTTGAAAATCTTATTTTATAACTCAGTCTTGTCAATTAATTTAGATAGGCTTTTTCCCAATTAACTGAGTCATACGTAACTCTCTCAATAGGTATTTATACACGCACACACGCGCGTGCGTGTGCACACACACACACAGAGGAACAGATTTCATAGAGATACAATTGCAATTGTTTCTCATGTTTTTATCTTTCTTCTGGCTACATGTCCCATCCTTCCATTTGAAAATTATTAACAGATCCTCTGTAGCTAGGCAATGTTGATTTCATTCAACAAATTAATTGGAAAAAGTCACCAACAATAAAGAGAATGGTACCCAATTATTTATGAAAGTTATTTCTCAAAAGCTATATATTTTTTTCTTCTCTAGCTACCTCTAGAATTTCCTCCCAAAGGATGTAGCTCAAATTAGTCAGCCCCAAAGGGTTAATACAAGCCCCATCAAGCCACTCCTTTACCTGGCAAATTATATCACTCTTCGGCATGTGTCACTTGCACAACTTTTCAGCTCCTTCTTTCCTAAGGTAATAGGCCCAGAAGCTGGATGCTGCTGTGCTTCGGCACCTGTCATTTTGACATTTCATGCTTTCTTTAGAAAAGAGAAGTTGGTAGAATGTGAGAAAAGTGGAACTTTGACAGGTTGTCAGAATATCTTGCAGCACAAACCAACCTGCCAGCCAGCCTGTTTTCTGGTATATTTCAAAGTCTCCTAGCAAACGAACTGCAGTTACTGACTGAAGAACTTCTTAAGTAGGAAGATTCCTTACTTTTTTCAAGATTGAAATTCAATAATTTTCACCTGACATTGGTTTAAATTTTAGGTGGCTTACTTAAAGTTGCATATCAAATAAAATATAACTTGGTAAGCCCAAATTGATAGAAATATCTTAACTAAGTGATTGTTTTTTCTTTCATTTAATCGTAATGCTTTTTGATTCAGGATGGACATCTGTGAGTACAAAATAGGTTCACAAAATGACCCTGAGTTTGCAACAATGAATAGTGTCTGATTCAAAAGTAAAAGGTGCTAGCATGCAGACAGTGGCAAGACAGCGGGGAAAAATAGTCCAGGAGCCATGACTTTAAGAATACTATCAAGAAATGGAATAAGATTGTAAGATAGCTGTGATAGGCTATGGGAAATGGTCATCTGGACAGACAACCTGTATAAAATATGCTGGCGAGAGCAAGATATCTGACCAGCTCCTCTTCAATTGTGAATGTGTTTCTAAATACACACTGCAGCAGAAGGAAAAACAAAGGATATAGTACAATGGATTCAAAATATTGATTGGAAAAGTATTATACTTCTTTTCTCTAAACTTGAGACCAAAACGAGCAAAAAGGAAAGAAGAAAATTTTATGTAACTCTCCTAGGATTCTTAGTACCATATTTTCAGAGGCAAGTCTAACTTTCCTCTGTCATGAGTTAGTAACTATAAATAAGCATGTAGTTCATTCTAGTATGATGTATATGCCTTTTATGTATACTTCTAAAACAGCACTTTAAAAAGGAAAAAGTATTTGGTTTTGTTTAATTGAGATTTTATGGTCTTGAAAGGAATAATTGCCAATTGTTAATGTTCATCTAACTTTTGTAATAAACGTTTAACCCATAACTATTTTTTTGATGACACATGTTGCTAAAATCATTGCATTATATCAATATAGTTTCCATATGTATGAAACAATGCACTCCTCTAGATGTTATATCTCCTTTCCTACCCAAGACAAGGTTTAAGTGGCATAATAGCCTGCCCCCTATACTCTGGCTTTTAAGGAACCCTTCTTGAAACCTAACTGTTACTGTCTAAATGGCCATGTTCAACACTGTGTGACTTTCCCAACACAATTGTCTGGAAAAAGTGCTGATTACTTACCTCAGCCTAAATGATTCAATCCAAAAGCTAGCCAAAGATGTTAATACCAAAAAAAAAAAAAAAAAAGCATAATTATAAAAAGGCCTTGAGTTGTAATTGGCTCCATGCAAATCAAAACCAAATTTGTATGTGAAAGAGTAATAAGGGCATAAGAGTTAAGGTAATTGATGGGGAGCTAGTTAGTTGGCAAATAGAAGGGTAGATGAAAGAAGAGATGCCTGGACAAAAAGTCTGCTCTCCAGGGTCCTGACAAATTTTAAGACATGTTTATTCTTTTTTTTTTTTTTTTTTTTTTTTTTTTCCCTGAAGCAACGTAAGTGGATCTGTTTCTTAATACGGATAAACTCTTAATGATAATAGACCTTTTAAGCAAATTTGAGCCTATTCATAAGTATCATCACCATTTCCATTTGAAGATTATGTTTCTGAAGATTCTGCTGTTCACATGATGGCAAAATCTGGCACGTTCCCTAAGTCTTTTCAGTCCTCTTTATATGTGTTAACCTTCCATCTGGACAGCCATTTTTCTTATTTCTGTTTTATTTTTGCATTAGCTATCTATTTTGCAATTGGTCTGTTCAGGTTGGTGGTTATGCACTGTATTTTCTTTGTTAGGATAATTCACTCTGTCTCTTGTATCTATATAATTTTTCTTTTGTTTGTTATTTTTTTCCTCAATGAGCAGTATATACACCAAAAAAACCTGAGGCTATGATTCACAGAGCCCAGATTCTAAACCCTCTTACAAGTATGGAACTTGGGGAAAAGTCACTTCACTTTTCTGAGTGCTAGTTTTTCATCTATAAAACTGTAACAATATTATAAACTCAAAATTTTTATAAAATTTAAATGAAATTGTATGCATGAAACTTCTTAGCACAGTACCTCAAATCTTGCAGATGTCTACTAAAAAGTAAGAAATTTAAATTTGAGAATTTGAGAGATTTTATTCACTCTTTAGGTGAATCCTCGGGGAAACGTTATTCCTCGTATTTCTGAGGGTATGCTATGAACAAATATTAATTGAGCACCAGTAATGAATTATATACACTCATTTTTACTTTCAAATTCTCCTGTTAAGTTGCTGTCTCTTAAAAAGTGCTATTTCATAAGTGATGTTAATTAACTTACATTAAGCACTTCCTATGTGCTAGAAGCTTTAAAAATAAGGAACTTTACAAATATGGAAACTGGGGCAATGAATGTTTCTGCAACTGACCCCACTGTGAGTAAATAGGATGATCAAGATTCAAATTCTGGTGGGTTTGAGTCAAGAACTTGTAACTTCACCTAGTAAGCTCCTTGCCTCTTTGTTATGCCATTCTGTATTTTACCCTTCCCTTACTCTCCAAACTGAGTTTCACTTTCCAAGTTGTTTGTTTTCCGGCAGGTACAATCCTATGTTGTATGTTATTTGGTGTTTTATGTGTGTTATGCATGTCTCTTTAAATAGACTGTGTAGAATTGGAGGGGAGGGGTTATATTTTGAATATGTACCTAATTCAGTAGTATACCAATATCAAGGAATGTGATGTGTGCCTGGAATTATAAATCAGTAGATATTTGTGGAGCATGTTGTTCTTAGAGGAGTAATGTGGTATAAGGTAGGAAAGTGTGATAAGGCCAATCAGAGAGAATGTTAAAGACGTCAAAGAAGTTCATTTTAGTAGAGTTTTAAATGTCCCTGCTCTATGTTTATTGTATTGTTGGGATTATAGAGATGGAAAGTAAATGACTGTCTTGCTGTAGCAATTGCTATCCTGTTTTGTCTCCGTATTCTATCTCCACCCCCTGCTCCATTTCAGCCAGATGTGTATTTAGAGTCTTCCCAACTCCTCAATAGCCTTGTTTCTGCTATTTGTCTCTATATATTCAGTAAATTTCCATGTCCCAAGTGGCTGTGTATGTGTGCATCAATGTGGGGTTCTTAGAGCAGAGTAAAGATTAGATAATCTGAACCAACTATAAAAACAGTGCTTGGAAAATACACATGGCCCAAAACCAGGTAAAATGTAGGCAATTGTGATGTCTGGAGATTTAGTCTGGTGTGTGAAAACTGGCAATGATTTTTTTCATTATTTATCTCCATTGTGACACAGAAAAAGTAGTTGACCATGTAGAACCACTTAATCTGGTTCCACCAATAAAGAAAAGGAAAGTAGTCTTCAGTGAATAAGAGTGAATATGAGTTAGATAGCAAAGCAGGGTCTCCACCTACCTTAGAGGTTCAGAGAAGGGCAATGTTTGGGAAAGGATCTTGGAGAAGAGTCATCAGGTAAAACTACAGAGTTAGAGTCAAGGCAGGTGGGCAAGAGCAATTCTGGAGTCTAATACAATATAGGATGCATTACTCATATGGGGCAACAAGAATGGAAGGGATAATATATGAGAAATAGATGCTATGTAAAGAAGAGGTATGAGAGTAGTCATCCAGGAATCCATAGGTAGTCTCCTTTTAATGGATCCTAGGTCTAGAACACATGGCAATCTCATGTTTCTTAAAAGAGTGGGGTTGTGGAAATACTCATATAATTCCTGCTTCTGAGAGGGTGAATAACTCGTCATTCATATGGGATCACCAGTGATGTAGCTTTGAGAATATAAGGTACACAGAGTCAAAAGAAAGTAGCATGACAGCCCATGTGGGAAAATCCAACTTGAACTCCAAAAACATCTTGCAACCTCTAACATAGCTTTTATTAGTGGTCAACTTGGTTTTCTTTTTAGGTATTTATTATTATTATTTTTTCCTTTCATGAATCAAACTAATGCAGGTGTGAACAATTTTTTATTAAATATTTCCAGGTACAAAACGCAGATTTGGAAAAACTGCATGTCTATATTCTACCATACCCTATGGCCATTATTAAATAAGATATTCAACTAAATTACAGATTTGTCCAAAAGATTGGATACATGATCGATCAATAGATTGAAAATATTTTAAAGGGATTGAAATAATTATCAAATCAATTTTAACTTCATGATTCTATCATCACAGCATTGAAAAGGTAAAGATTCTGATTTGATATCCCCATGCTGCAAGCCATCACTCTCCTCACACCCCAAGCACAAGCTTGACAGGCCCTTCCACTTGTTATTTCATTTCCACAGGATCTATGACTCTCACTGGTTCTTTCTCTCTTTCTTCCCCATTAGGAGACAAATGGTAGATCTTTGGCTTAGTTTAAGAGTCACTTTGGCCAAATCATACATCTTTTACTTTAATTTAAAATCTTTGTATCTCATTGTGGCTATTTGCATCAGCACAAAAAGTAAAACAAACAAACAAAAGCCCATATATTTCCTAAACTTTCTGTGGCTCTTTAATCCTTCCTAGCAACACATCTTTCATCCATATTTTCTCATTATATGAAGCTGACTTGTTCCTACTCCTCTATTTTCCAGGAGGAAGACAGCAGTGGTGGGAGGTGATCTCTTGGGAATTATTTTGTTGTACCTAAAGAAAGACTTGCCAAATAAATTCTTTTCTCAGAAAACTGTAGTCCTCAAATCAATTACCACCTTCTCAGACCTCCTGGATGATTTTACCCTGTATTATAATTATTATATTTGTCTCTCAAACTAACTTCGAACTTCTGAAGAGTTCAAAACTAGTTATATATATACATATGACTAGCTCTCACTATATATAGAATTTATATATAAATATATATTAATATATTACAAACTTCTTCAGCATAGTGTCTACTTTACACGATTTGGTTGTCTTCTTTATAATTAGTCAAGGGGTAAACATTTAGTAGGGCCAACATGGGCAGATACTCACTGGATAAGATCTGAAAGGTAGTTTGGTCCAACAAAATGTTCTGCATATTTTGGAGATGAAGGAGTTGTGTATTACCTCCCACACTGTGAGGGAAGGTTGCTTAGACCTGTTATAGAATATAGTGGTGCCAT
>NW_012099765.1:2608980-2653781 GCF_000951045.1 Mandrillus leucophaeus
ATATTACAATATATTATTAATATTTTGTTTTTATCACTTGACACCATGTTTGGCACCATCGTGAGCACCCAATAAAATCTCGTAGAATGAATGAACTGTGTTTTGACCTAAAGGGCTTATTCGGTTCCTGTGTGGCCATCTGTTGCTGACTCAAGGAGATGCTGAGATATTTCTGGGTGTTGTCCCCACTTCTTTCAAATCTTGTTCCTTGTATCCTTAGTATCACCTCTTTATCATTGTCATTCTAGCTTACTTCCTTCTGCCTTCATCCAATCTGTCAATTTTATCTAGACTCCAGGAGGCAGAAAGAACTTGTTCTATCAGAACAAGTTTGTCATTTTGCCTTTCATGTAAACGTCTGCTTTTGGAACTTGGAAGTCAAAACTTTGACTCTTCATTTCTTTGTGTTCATTGCCTGGTAATGGATTCCACTTGGTGAATTTCTTAGAAAGGAACAGGTCTCTAGGTGACAAGGAATGGAGAGTATTGGAAGGGAGGTGAGGGATAAAAATACATATGAAACCACTATATCATGATTGAATGAATGAAATTTTCTACAATTTTAAAAATAAGAATGTATAATATACTGTTAAAGAGTTTATTTATATGAAGTCTTTGAAAATGTATTAGATATTGTGGCTAAATAAATTATCCAGACTTTCGTTTCGAATCTCCATCCAGATTTGTTGCCAAGTTTGGTAATCTGTAAAAGAAAAAAAGAAAAGTTGCAGCCATCTGGTGACTGTGCCTGGGTTTCCTGCCCTTCATTTGTTCATAGTGTCCTTTTCCACATCTTTCAGTGCCTTCAACTGGGTTATCTTCGGGGCAGGGAGCCCTCAGTGGTGGAATTTCCCCTGGTATCAGAGCTTGACTACAGACCTCCTATAGGAGAGATCAAGCTACCTTTCACCTGTGAAATGTGTTTGTTCCAGTCTGTGAGGGCTGAAGTCCCTGTGATGGGGACATCATTAAAAAGCACAGGGAAGTTAGAGTCAACTTTGGAGGCACTCATAGTAAGTCAAAACAGTTTTCTGTTAATAAAGTTCATTTTATTCTGAAGGATTCTAGTGACCAAGCAAACGGCATGGACTTAGCAACAGTAAAATATTGGTATCTGAAGTAGTCCACCCTACCACATTAGGGAAGGAGGAAATTTAGGCCAAGGACACAGGGTGGCCCCTATTCCTCTATAGTGCTATGTAGTCTTTAATGTTCATACAGAATTTGCTTTCTAAGGCATTATCTGAAAGACACACACATTCTAAATTGTGCAACATTCAATTTATCTACCTTGGAAGGATGAATGGTCGAGTGAGTCCTGCTGAGATCTGAGCCTCTGCATCCAGGGATTCTAAGTGTTTGAACCAGCTGCTGAGCTCACTAAGCCATCTCCACCCTCCAACAGGACAGTTTCTCTGCAAAGGAGTTTAACTTCACTAATGATTTTCCCTTCCACCCATGTAATTTTCCAGAAATTAAGCAGTAGTCGCTAAAAAAACATAAATAAGATAACTGCCTTAGAATTTTCTATAGACCAAAGTATTATTAAAATGTGTGTGTTACTTGCAGAAACTTGATAGAGGCCATGGAAGGGAGCTCAGGACTAAGTTAACGCCACTGATTTTATTTATAGATGAGGGGATGGAGGCTCAGGTTATTTGTCAATGCCTAAATGCAAGTCTTGTTGATTCTACCTCAAAATGCACCCAAATCTGTCCACTTTTCTCCATTTCTATTGCCCCCAGCATAATGCAAGCCACAAATATATCTCAATAAGTTAAATTTCATAGATTGTTTTCTGCCTCTTTTTCAAACCTCAGATTTTTTTCTATTTCATTTAGAATAAAATCCAGATTCCTTTACATGCCCTCCCAGTTCCTATGTTACCTGTTCCCAGCCTATTTTTCTGACTGTATCTTCTGTTGCCCTCTCTACCCATTCTAATTGAACCACCACCTGTTTCTCATGTTTCTCAAACTCATTAAGCTTGTCTCCACTGCAAGGCCCAAGCACTAGTGAATCCTTCTTTCTAGAAAATGCTCATCCCAATACTAAAGGACTGACTGTTTCTTCTCATCAAGTTCAGGTTCAATTCTTGCCTCCTCCAGGGACCTTTTCCTAACAGTCCTATTGAATGCTATCTCCTCCCATTCCCTGTTAATTTTATCACAAGATCTTGCTTGTTTGCTTGTTACTATTGGTCTTCTTTGGATATATTTTGTTTTCTTGCTTAGTGTCAGCCTTATTCATTAATATAAAATTTTTATATAAAGAGAAACTCCACCTTTCTTATTCAGTGCTATATCCCCAATGCATAGGACAATTCCTAGCACCTGGAAGAAAGGAAAGTAAGAAGATAGGATCATGAGTAAGTCTTTGCTGCATAGTAAGTTCTGCTACAAAAAATATATATATATATATATATATACACACACATACAATACAATTTTTCATGGTAAATTTTTAGTGAACAAAAAGAGTTAAAAAAAACTTGTATATTTAAAAGTGCTTTGAGTGTTTACTTGTATGTGTGTGTGTGTGAATATATGTGTGTTTTATAAAAACAAACATACAGAGAACGTACTGAAAAAAACACATCAACATTTGGAGTAATTATTTTCTGTCCCTGTATTGATTTAATTTTCAACAGTAAGAATATATTACTTCTGCTGTGAAAAGTTATTTTAAGTATAAAACGTTATTTTAAGCATAATCAAATCGACTTTGAGCAAGTCAAAATGTTCATGGGATTATGCAATGGTTTTGCCAAAAGGCTTAAGGTATAATAGGCTCTTCACCTGTTTGGTCACTTACCATGCATTTCAGGAAAAAACTTTCTTCATGAGATGGAGCACATGATTAACATGACTGTTAAAAGCCTCTAGATTTACATTTTCCTACTTAAAATGGAAATTGAAACTGAAATTGAGATGAAAAGGGAAATCTTTTCTTCATTACTTGCAGGAACCCTGCACCTCTGGAAATGGGCCTGGCTGGGCAGACCTGGGTTGTGTATCCATCTCCGCATAAATCATGGTACCCTTTTCAGGGCCACATGCCTGTCACTAGGTGAGGGCTGCTGTGTGTATTGCCAGAAATGAAAGAAAAACTATAGCCAACAAATCTATAACTAACATAAACTACTTCTATAATTTCTTAGTCACTTTGCATAAAGAGATTCCCTGGGGTTGCTTTTGTTTTCCAACAAGAATAGAAATATCAGTTCTGTCTCCTGGAGCAGAAATTTTCTATAAAATTTGGAGAGGTCCCTAAACTTCCTGAAAGTTCTCCATGGATCCCCTAAGTGGGATTTTTTAGGTTCATAAAGTTGAATCTTTAGATCCAATTTAAAAATAGGCACAACATTCAGAGACGTGAAAATCAATATATCAATCTTATGATTGATAAGACTAGAAGACTGAAACTGAAGGATGTGGCCTAGGTGTGGATTCATATGGGCATGATAATTTTCTGCTATATTAGACTTAGCTACCCAACCCTTCACAGGCTGTAACCTCGGTTTCCCTTGCCAGCATGACAGTCTGTCCTGCCAAGGGTCCTCAAAGGTGAGAGACAAATAAGCACATGTGGTCTTTGCATCAAACATCTCTGAAAAGAGAACTCAGAATGGGCTGAGACTTTCATGACCAATCTGTACTTCTAGGCAGAAAAAGGTTGCCATCAGAAAAATCATTCCAAGTTTGGTGAGCGTGTGTGTCTCTGTGTGTGTGTGTGTGTGTGTGTGTGTGTGTGTGTGTGTAAGAAATGAAATCACCAAATTTACCTTAATGGCAGAGTCCTCATATAGAAATAGAAGGCTAGACCCAAAGGTGTTTGCCTTTTTAATGCCCTACCTCTGTGTTCTCAGAGTAGTGCTCGCCATTATTGCTATATTTCTGATTATTTTTTTCTGTATGCTATTTTGATGTATAATTTCCATCACATACTATCATCTTTCAAGAACATCTACTGAATTTTGAATCAGAAACTGAAATCGAATCTGTTTGAAATGTTCAAAGCCATCTCCAATGGCACTCTTGAAGCTCCATATAATAAAATGAACACAGGAGCAATAGCCCTATTAAGCTGATGAAATCATTGATTTCTTCTATGTCTAATGGTCACATTAAAAGCTGAGATTTTAAACAGATATAATACTAAGTAACTCAGTACCTTATCAAATTAACAAAGAGCCTTTTAACCCTATGACCCTTAATAGAAAATGTTTATTGGAAAATGGCTGTGAATACAAATACTTTCAAAACATGGTGGCTAAGTGTTCTATGTGGCGAATCAAAATAACATCACTGGCTTGGCTGCATTTTCTGCTTTTCTTGCCTAGAAAAGGTAAGAAGATTAATGCAGAAACACCGAGTCAATCAAATGCTTTCTGAGTTGTTCTATTTATCTGTCTCAGTTTAAGATGGAAATATGTTTTGAACATTATCCTTGAGCAGTAGTTCCCAAACACTAGTTCACAGTCCTGCTGTATCAAAAATGCTTAGGGTGCTCAAATACAGACATTTAAATCCAAGGTCAGATGTGTGGACTCAGAAAGGACACTTGGCTTAATTTTAGCAGAACTCCAGATGATTTGAATGGACACACCCATTTGGAAGCCATTACAATAAAATTGGGCTCTAAGTATAAGATTGATAAGGGCTTCCTTTTTCTCCTTTGTGTAGCTTTTTCTCCCTTTGGTATGCATTACCCCCCATCGTAGTCATAAAATAGCTGTGCAAGGAAGTCTTTCTAAACTGATATGTTCTAATCTCCTCATTCCTGAGGGGGAAACTGAGGTTCAGGGAGATAAAAAGATTCTATTGGCTTGGACCCGGTGTACTTTATGCCCTCTCTATATTCCTCTGTCTGGATCCTTTCTTTGGAAATATTCTGGTGAACTCAGTTGCATTAATAGGTATGAATAACAGACAAAAGATAACTTTATTAATGCCAGTAGATGTTTTGACACAATCAATGATGCTAGCTAAAGAAAAGACCATACATTTGTAGAATGTTAACCTGTGAGACAAAAGAGGAAGCAGAAAAGGAGGAGCATATGTTAAAGGATAAACTCTTAAAACTCAAAGTTCACGTAGCTTATAGTTTTCTGTCCCTTAGATCAACCTGGTTTGCAGGATTTCAAGACTGACCAAAATATTGTCAGATAGAATTTTAAAAATAATAAACCACCCTAGTGCATATTTTTTCAGGCTTTTATCAATCTATATGATCCTTTACAAAAATGACATAATGATGCTCATATTGTTTTGCAGCTCTGTTTTATTGCCATTGGAAAAAAAAATCATGAGTGTATTTTGAGTCTATCATGTAGTTTTAAATAGGTTGATAATATAAAAGGTACCATAATACATTTATTAGATCCTCTCTTGTTGCACATTTTTCAATACTTTGCACAATAAATAATGCTGTGATATTCTTCTAGCAAAATCCTATCATATATCCCATGAGAATTTTGTTAAGATATATTTGTAAAAGTGGGAATTACTAGACACATGTCGATACTCTGAATATAGAGAGGATTAGATAAGTAGCATAAACATTCTAAATGAGTGTTTTTTGAAGAACAACCAATTGCCTGGGTGTGGTGGCTCATGCCTGTAATCTCAGCACTTTGGGAGGCCTAGGCAGGTGAATCATCCGAGGTCAGGAATTTAAGACCAGCCTGGTCAACGTGGTGAAACCCCGTCCCTACTAAAAATACAAAAATTAGCCAGGCGTGGTGGTATATGCCTGTAATCCCAGCTACTTGGGAGACTGAGGCAGGAGAATCGTTTGGGATATCTGATAGGATTTTGCTAGAAGAATATCACAGCCTTGTTTATTGTGCAAAGTATTGAAAAATGTGCAACAAGAGAGAATCTAATAAATGTATTATGATACCTTTTATATTATCGACCTATTTAAAACTACATGATAAGCTCAAAATATACTCATGATTTTTTTCCCATGGCAATAAAACAGAGGTGGAGGTTGCAGTGAGCCAAGATTGCACCACTGCGCTCCAGCCTGGGTGACAGAGCAAGGCTCTGTCTCAAAAAAAAAAAAAAAAAAAAAAAAAAAAAAATTCAGATAATTTGGTTATTTTAGAACAAAAGATAAACTGTAGAGGTATATATTTATGTGGGAAATTTTATTTTGAATAAAAATGAACATGCCGAATGTTTATAAATTACTAATATTTTAAAATTACAGCACTAATGGCAGCAGATTGTACATTAACATTCCAGATTTTTATCTATCTATCCATCAATCATCTATTTAGCAATAATTCTGAAATGGAGTCTACAGAGCAGTGGCGATCTTCAGAAAATAAATACTTATTTTGGAAAAGGCACCTATATAAACTATAGACTCTCTCTTCATGGGTGAATAAATGTAAGTCTAGATTCCAGTCCAAAGAACCACAGAAAAGATCATTCACCTAATGGCTCCTTCTACAATATTTTTAATGTAATGTTATGTTTAAATTTGAGAACTAGAAAGAAACACAAAACAAAATTGAAGAGGCTGGGCACAGTGGCTCGTGCCTGTAATCCTAGCACTTTGGGAGGCGGAGGCAGGCAGATCACTTGAGGCCAGGAATTCAAGACCAGCCTAGCTAACATGGCAAAATCGCCTCTCTACTAAAAGTACAAAAATTAGCCGGGCGTAGCAGCACACACCTGTAATCCCAGCTATTCAGGAGGCTGAGGCAGGAGAATCGCTTGGATCTGGAAGGCAGAGGTTGCAGTGAACTGAGATCATGTCACTGCACTCCAGCCTGGACAACAGAGCGAGACTCCACCTCAAAACAAGCAAGCAAACAAACCAACAAAACACTGTAGGGATAATAAGTGTAAAGGTCAGGATGAAAATACCTGAGTGAGATATATTGTTAGAAGTAATAAAACTTCTCCATCATCTGAAACAATGATGATTGGAAAGTAGACTGAATTGACTGGCACAGAAGTTGTGATTCCGTCTAATTTATCCAAGTAATTTAGTGCAAATGTTTTCTCCAAAAACTATGTGGGTTGAAAATAAATTTTAAAATGGGTGTTATTGGTTAAACACTTCAGGAGATTTGTAATTCTTCAGGGAATCTAAAAACACAGCTGAGACACTGTGCCACAGTCAAAGTCTCAGTGTTATAAACTTGAACTTCCTAAAACCCGGACTTTGAAATTAGACACTGAGGGGCTGGGTGCCGTGGCTCACTTTGGGAGGCCAAGGCTGGCGGATTACGAGGTCAGGAAATCGGGACCATCCTGGTTAACACGGTGAAACCCCATCTCTACTAAAAATACAAAAAAATTAGCCAGGCGTGGTGGTGGCCGCCTGTAGTCCCAGCCACTTGGGAGGCTGAGGCAGGAGAATGGCGTGAACCCGGGAGGCGGAGCTTGCAGTGAGCGGAGATCCCGCCTCTACATGCCAGCCTGGGTGACAGAGAGAGCCTGTCTCAATAAATAAATAAATAAATAAATAAATTAGACACTAAGATATAAGTAGTGTTCTAGTATAGAGTGGAAACTGGATGGGGAATAAGATTTGTTTGCAATCTTGGCTCTGCTGTTCTATTAGCTTAGGGACCTTGGAAAGTCAATTGATTTCTCAGGATACAGAGATCTCATTTAAATGGAAATAGTTAATGAACATTTAGTTTATAATTTGAGATTATAACTTAGTTCTTAGCACACAGTTTAGCATAGAGTAGGTGCTTGGTAAATATTTTTTTTCTGAATCAAAATGATTTTAGTGAATATTTTCATCTTGGAATATGTAAGAAAATTTTTTTCTCTCTCTCTTTCATGTATTCTTGAGTTCCCGCCATTTCCCTCAATGCTATATTTGCTTAATAATTTATCAGTTTTGCTGGGTGAAATGTAGAGCTGACCACATAAAAATAAAAAGTACTTTTAGACTGAGCCTGCAGGGTTTTGGAGTCTCACATATGGATCTGTATTCAGGCCGAAACCCAGACACATACAAGATTGGAGTTGGTATAGAATATTAAGGATGAAACTGGGAATGAGAGAAGCTATACAGAGTTTGTTTGAATGCTAATAAATCATGAAATCACTGTTTCCTGGCTACTGGGATTTACTGCATAAGAAGCCTGCAATTCAACAAAGAATGGAGTTCCCTACAGAACTCTTTAGTCTGGCTCTAACCAATGCACTCTAGGCTGCAAAAAGGCAGAGTAGGTGTTAGGAAAGAAAGCCAAGAAGATTTCAGAAATGGAAAACATCCCTTGTTCCAAAATCTTACATATGTATAATTGTTAATACTAATCAAGACTCGGTGGCAGAATTGTGACGGCTCTGTGAACATGACTCCTAACCACACAGCTGGTTGTTCAGTTAATTTACTTCTTTTAAGGCCCCCCTTGCTCTCATTTGCTACTGTTTTCCGTATGCAGCCTCCCTACTGTGTCTCTAGCTAAGTCAATCTACCTCTCTGAATTTAATGTACTCTGACATGGGCATGTTCAGGAGAGGAGAGGCTGTACTCAGACACAGAAAGCAAGCTCCACATGAGACAGTACCTTCATTGCTTTCCCCCTGCCAGGAGACTGTGGGAAAACCTCCCCAGAAAGAACTGATGAAGAGAGAAAGCACACAGGCCACCTGGGCGAGGTGTAAGAAGAAGTTGATTCCAGAAACAATTCTTCCTGAGCAAACATCTCTAGCTCTGCCTCCTCCCTACAAACCCTCGCTGTGGAGTGAAACTAATTTAACAAGATATCCCCATTTCCTCCGAACAGTGGTGAAAATATTCCTACAGGACTTTATTAAGACAGACCCCAAAGTACTCATCAGGCCAGTGAAAGAGAAAAATCCTGCTGTGGCTTTTCTACCCACAACACTACTGCAATTAAAGAAGAAGCCAATATCAAAGCAGACAGGTAACTTTATAAGCACACCAGGCATCTGCCCATGCCCAAGGCCACATTTTTAAAGGCGAGAGCCATTATTTTTCCAGTGGTACAGGAAAGGAGCTGCAGGACATGCAGGTTAAATTGAAAAGGCCTTACAAGTACCTTAGGAGGTTAACAGTATCACCTGAAGCCAGGTTCCTATCACTTATAGATTCAATATTCTGTTGGAATTTGATGAGGTCCATGGGGATGTTTGCAAAGGGGAAGTGTGATTGGCCCTCTAACTTGGCAGCTATTTGGCATCCCATGCAGAGATTGTAAGAAGTTCTTTATTTTCCATGTGGATCTGGCATTCCTAAAGCAATAGGTGCTCTGTGCCAATATGAACTCTGATGTTAATCACAGCTTTTTCATTTCAGTAATGGGTTGAGTGGATAGATGACTGTGGAGGATGATGAGGGGGCTTGGTTCTTATTAGAAAACACAAAATATGGATCTGATTTTCCATTTTCATTTAAAAAGTGACATTTTGGCAAACATTTTAGATTTGGATAGCAGCAAAGTTTAGCAAATTAGTGTCCTATATGATTATGGACTGGAAAGGTAATTCTTTCCATGCCTGCTCTTGGACTTTCCAATCACTCCCCACTCTTCTTTACAATGGTCCTGATGGAAACTCTCCTCAGTGCTCATTTGTGTGTTTCATTTTTTAACCCTGATGAGGGTTTGGGATTTAAGTCTATTTTTTTTTTTTTTTGAGACAGAGTTTTGCTCTTGTCTGCCAGGCTGGAGTGCAGTGGTGCGATCTCGGTTTACTGCAACCTCCACCTCCTGGGTTCAAGCCATTCTCCTGCCTCAGCCTCCCGAGTAGCTGGGATTACAGGTGCCTGCCATCATGCCAGGCTAATTTTTTGGTATTTTCAGTAGAGACAGGACTTCACCATGTTGGGCAGACTGGTCTCGAACTCCTGAGCTCAGGTTATCCACCCGCCTCGTCCTCCCAAAGTGCTGGGATGATAGGTGTGAGTCAACGCACCTGGCCTTAAGACTGTTCTTGTTTTTCACATAGGTTCGTTTCTCACAAAGGAAAAGAAAAGGGGCAGGTCACTTACAGTTCTCTCTGATCTTGGGAAGTGTTAGGACAAAAACTTTCTCTGTTGCTCGCAGTTCAATTTCACACTCTAAACAAAGCGGTCTTAGTGCTTTGGGGTTCAGCAGATCAGTTTAGACTGTATTTTTCTGTCTTTGTTTGCATTGTTCTTTTATCCAGCTGCACGACTGCTTTTCTTTTAGCAAAATGTCAAATGGTGGTGAATTTGTTCAATTAGCTTTGCAAATGTGTGTTTGACTTCCTAGGCATTTTTCTCCTCCTTCCTTTGTTGCATATTTCTTATATTTCAAAGGGGGACATCAAATAAATCCTTCTTTTGAAAGAAATTAGCATTTTAATTCATAGGTGATAGTCTGCAGTTATGTTTCTGTTTATGTTTTTAATTAAAGGACAAATACACAGGCAGTCTTTTTCCATTTGATTCAGTTATTTTGGAGGTGAAGAAAATACTTAAATCCCAGCTGCACTGAAGGTAATATTTTGACGTAAATAACATTATCACATAAAGTAGCTTAATCAATGGATTGCATGTGGCCTGCGAACTACAAAAAAACTCTTTTCCCATGTTGTTTGCATAAGCTTCTATAATTTTTGTTACAGGACCTGAAAATACATAAAAATAAATTAAAAAGGAAAGAAAAAGATAAATCTTTAAGTCTAACAGGGATTGGAAAAGTGTATTTGTTCGCTAATAAGATAAAACCAACAAAGCAATTATTTAAATAGTTGATAGGAATTTGAGATTCCATGTGAAAAAAATAAAAGAAAAGAAGAGATAGGCTGGGATCAGAATAATGGAGGTAAAATAGTGAAATGTTTGATGATATGCATCCCTAGTCACTCTTTTCTCTCATGGAGTCTCTTTTTACTTAAGTTTTGCCAAACACAAACAACAGTTTATTACCCTCATGAATACCTTAGCAGTCCTCTTAGCTCTTATATCTAATGCAGGTAAAAAAAAAACATTCATCTTTGCCTCCTTTTCTCTTTCCCCAAATAGTAAAGAGGTGGATACAGCACACGAAATACAATTAAAGGTCTTCAAAGGGCCACTGGGTTGCTGAAGCTAAGCCCGTCTCATCTGCATCAGAATTCCAGTTTCTTTGAAGTTAATTCAGAGATTATACTTCATGCCTTTAAACAGTCTTTAAATAAGAATGTGTATTATAGCTTTTCAAAAAATCCTCTGGAACATCAGATTGAAATGAAGCTGAGTGTTCCACTAGTTTGTGTTTCAACCATGGGGCAGGGGAAGAATTGAAGCTTTTGAGGTTCCTCCCTCTATTACTTCTCAACGGGAGAGTAAACCATCAAAAACAATTCTCTTGTCTTCCCTTTTCCTTTTTTTCTCTTCAATAGCCTTCAGTTTTTCTTCAGCTGAAAAAAATATTTTTATTACAACATGGCTTGTAAAGTTATAAAATACACCTGGTGTGTGCTAGTCAATTGTCAATTCGTTATATAGCTAATTGGCCTAGCTCCAGACATAGCTAATTGACAATTGACTAGTAGCTCCAGGTTTTACATATAAGGTGTCTGTGAGGCCTTGTTTTTAAAGGTGTTTTCCCCAGCTTCAGAAGGAAGGTGCTGGTCTCAAGTGAGGAGCAAGACTAACTGCTGAAGGTAAATGTATTCAAGCTTAGTAGCATGTCTGGTAACTTTAGTTTTGGAGGACATTAATTTTCCTGTATAAAGCAATGTGTTCTTCAAAGTAGGGGGATTGGTGCTCAGAGCAAAAGTATTTGACAAACTAATGCATTGAGCATGCTGGCATGAGCAAGCCTTATATGCACTCCAGGCAAGGTAGGGAGAGAGTCGGGATATACTCAACAGAAATTGAAATAGAACAATCTTGTGTATTTCTCTCAAGAAAGCCAATAACCTGTTGAGGAATGTGTGAAAAAACATCATTCTCTGACTCGTAAGTTCCATGTATAACAGCAGGTAAACAGGACTGACACTGGGGGGCTCAGTTACAAGGTTTTATGGTGACTTCAATTCAGTCCTAGAATCTTGTGTGAAATTACAATGTTTTATTTTGAAAAGTAATTTAACAACATTAAAATACTCAACATGGGAAAATATTTTGAATTCCTCACGCTTAGATTTTAAAAGTTTATTTGGAACTAAATATAAGATTGGAGGAGTGATGAGGCCATAAGTTTTCATTTCTTGGGGCCTTTACATATTTTCAAGTCTCCTTGTGTGAGATGTTTGTAATTTAATGTGGATATTATTTTTACAAAGTTCGTCACACACAGTTTCAACTTAAGTTTATCGCGTTATAAAACAATGGTCTAAGAATGACTAGGTATCCATTTTTATCTTGAAGGGCAAACAATGCCTAAGTTAATTAAAGATAATTAACTGTCAAAATTCACACCCAAGAGTGCATTAATTTATCAGCTCAAGCCTTCCCTGCTGATTTCTTACTGTGTCTATAGAGCTGTAAGATGTAATTTTGTTTATTTTCCTTAAACTACTTGGTAACTCCTATAATAAAACAACCGGAGAAACCTCTTATAGAAGACATGATTTTTTAAGATTTTAATTTATATCCTCTTTTAATATTTAAGATAATTAGCTATTGATTTAGTAATCTGTAGTCTTTCATTTTTCCTGCTCTATGGAAACTGAAAATCTCTGCCAGTAATTAAAAGGACACTATTGACCATTAAGACAAATCTGGATATTGTCAAGTATTACTATGCTATATGTTTACTTCAGTAAGCATTAGTTCTCATTTAGACCATTCGGTTATCAGTAGGGTACTAATGACAATAGCAAGTAGGCAAATATGTAAAAATGTATCCAAATATATTTATTGAGGTCCTACTATGTAGCAGGTTCTGATCTAGGTACTGGGAATACAGCAGGTTGTGAAACAGGTAAAGATGTCTGCTTCCCTTGAATATATATAATGGGATAGGGAAGCAGTAATAAACTACGAATGTAATAAACCAGTAAATCACATGGGATTTTAAGAGTCAATAATTGCTATGAGGAAAAAAGTGGAGCACAGAAGAAAATGTGAGAGTTCCAGAGGATGGGGAGAGGCTGGAGGGCAAGTTAGAGTACAAAATACAAAACAGGTGAGGGTAGGCCTCATTGAGTGAATGAGAGCTGAGCAAAAAGCTGGAGTGGGGAGGCAGGGAGCCAAGCACAAAGTCCAGGAAAAGAGAGTTTCTGAGAAAGAAAATGGCCATGCAGAGGCCCTAAAAGGAGAGTGATGGGCATGATCATGGAAAACCAACGAGGCCAGTGTGGTCCAAGTAGCCTGAGCAAGTAGGGGTATAAATTTGATAGGGCCAGTCTCCTGAACGCAATTTGACTTTTTTTTTGGAGAAAAATGGAGAGTCTATTACCAGATTAGACCAAAGAGTGAAATGACTTAAGTTTTAAAAACAATAGATTTTTGGTGGGTAGGGAAGGGAGGAATGGTGGGAGAAAAGGAGGCTATGGAGAATATGGTGTATGGCTGTGGAGAATGAAGTAGGCTTCGTGGTGAAGGTGAAATGTTGTCCAATTCTGCATATATCTTAAAGTTAGGAGAAATGAGGTCATCTGATAATAAGTTGGATGTATAGTGTGACAATGAAAGATAAGAGAAGGATCGCATGAGCAGCTCAAAGAACACTGTATCCGGAGATAGAGATGGCTATGAGTAGGACAGGCTGTGATACAAATGTAGTAATTTCACTTTGGTATTGATTAATATCTGTGGATAGATAATGCTGAAATTTGGGAGAGAGGTCTAAGCTGGCGACATGAATATGGCAGTTGTGGCCATATTGATGGTATTACAAACCCTAAGAAAATGAATTGGATCACCAGAAAGCAAACGTAGGTGGAAAATTCCAAAGATCAAGTCCTGGAGCTCTCCAGTGGTAAGAGGTTGGTGAGGAAAGAAACAGTAAGCCAAAGGAAGTGATGCCTGAGGGAGAAGGAAAACTGAGATATGGGAGACAAGTGAGTAAATTCTATTCAGTAGAAGTGAGTGATCATCTATGCCAAATGCTTCGATGGTTGAAATAAGATCAATGTTGTAAATGTAAACATGTGACTGAAAAAAATTAGAGGCCATAGGAAGGAATGGTCTTTGAAAATGGGATCAAAGAAATGGGGTCTGCATTAGTTTCTAATTGATACTATTACAGATTGCCACAAATTTAGTGACTTAAAATGGCATAATTCATGTATTAGTGTTTTGGAGGTCAGAAGTCCAAAGTGAGACTCACTGTACTGAAAGTGTCAGCAAGACTGCATTCCTTCCGGAGGCAAGACTGCATTCCTTCCGGAGGCAAGACTGCATTCCTTCCGGAGGCTCTAGGACAGAACCCATTTTCTTGTCTTTTCCTGGTTTTGGAAACTACTTGCATTTGTTGGCTTGTGATCCTTCTCCTCTATCTTCAAAGCCAGGATGGTTAGGTTGGGTCTTCTCATGCTACTATCTTTTGCTTTCTTCTAGCTCCCTCTTCCTTTTTTAAGGACACATGTAACTGCATTGTGCCCAGCAATACTATCCAGGAAAATTGCTCTATTTTTAAAGTTAACTGATTAGCAATCTTGATTTTTATCTACAAGTTTAATTACCCTTTGCCACATAACCTAAGATATTTATAGGTTCTAGGAAATAGGATGTGGATATTTGGGGATAAGGAGGTTAGGTTTTTTTCTGACTACAGCAAGATGACAGCTGGAAGAGAAAGAATCAAGAGAAAAATGTTTTCTTAATATAATGCAAATAATAGCATGTTTGTATGCTGGGGGTAGTAATCAAATGGATAAAAGAAAAATCAATGTAGGAGAAAAATAACTTATTGGAATGAATAGGCCTAAGCAGATGGCATCTGTACATGAGTGTAGAAATTAACTTTAGTAAGGAATATAGCTATTTTATCTATGACAACAGGCAAGAAAGGACAATATAAGGGTGCAGACGCAAGCAGATCGATGAATGTGGTGGTGACAGTCTGGGGAAGTCATCTTCACTCTAATATTACTTGTGAAATACTGAGCAAGGTCACTGGTGGGGAGTGAGGATAGAGGAGGAGATCATCAAGTTTTAAGGAAGGAATATAGAAAATAATCTTAACTGAGAGAAGAATGAATGGATTGAGAAGGTATCATATGCTTGCCTGGCACCATTAAGAAATTTCACTTCGAAATTCCTGGATATGAGTTTTTGATAAAACCAATTAATAACATGGAGCCTTTCTTTAGGCATTTTCAGCTTTAAATTTTACGAGGATGTGGTTTTGTCAAGCTTGCCAACCTTGGAGAAAGGCAAGGAATAGAAGCGGAATATGCAAGGGAGAGATGATGCTTGACCTTGACCTCTTAACTGGGAAGATGGGAAGTGAGGTCATCTAGTGGATGAGGGGGCATGAATAGTTGGTAGAATCAAAAGACTCGAAGCCTCCTGAGGTAGGGAATAAAATAACTTTGAAGTTGAGGAACTACACGCTAAGACCAGACTTAGACAGCGTGTATTGAGTCAGTGTCATGTGACTGCTTACACTATTTATGGCATGACATTATATAAGATCCAATAAAAGTATGTAAGTAATATTTTCTAAATATATTAACTTCCTAATTAACTTTATCCTCATAAAGTTAGGATATCTGCTAGGTGATTTCTAGTATGTTTTCAATTGAGCCTCACAAGTATGTATGCAGAAGAACTTAGCACTATTCTTTACAGAAGACTGATGCAATAGGTTCAGACTTGCCCACCCAGCAGCTAGGAAATTCAAAATCCTCAGTTCAATTTCAGTAATCCATCTTTTAATCCCTCAAAGTGTTTTATATATTTGGGTCTAAAGGAGTGTCTCTTTACCTTGTAACTCGTTGAGTCTTATGATTTCTATTAACTTTTAATATTGACTTGACTTGAGGGATTACTACTTATTTTATCATACGTAAAATGTGATTTTTTTTTTGTTTTCACTCATCAGGAATTTTATGAGGATAAAGTTAATTAGGAAATTAATATGTTTAGGAAATATTATTCATACACTTTTATCGGATCTTATATAATGTCATACCATAAATACAATAGTGTCATTCTATTGGAAACCAACAAAAATCCATTCAGATAAAGTACCTGGAAAAAGATATGTTGAGACATTTGGGGACAATTCAAAACTTTGGGTAATAAATAATAGTTATGACTTTTTTGTGTTAGTTTCTTTAAATGGGAGAATATTTTGGTTTAATTTTTAAGTCTCTCAGAAATACAATAGTAACTACAGGTGAAATTATAATATATTTGAGCTTTGCTTTGTGCACTTCAGCAAGAAGCTAACAAAGGGCTGGGCATGGTGGCTCATGCCTGTAATTCCAGCACTTTGGGAGCCTGAGGTGGGCAAATCACCTGAGGTCAGGAGTTCGAGACCAGCCTGGCCAACATGATGAAACCCTGTCTCTACTAAAAATACAAAAATTAGATGGGCATAATGGCAGGTGCCTGTAATCCCAGCTACTCAGGAGGCTGAGGCAGGAGAATCACTTGAACCTGGGAAGCGGAAGTTGCAGTGAGACGAGATCGTGTCATTGTATTCCAGCCTGAGCAACAGAACAAGACTCTGCCTCAAAAAAAAAAAAAAAAAAAAAGGCAGCAAACAAAGGTTGCAGCATGAGTGTGGAGGGGTGCTGGTGGTCAGGGAGGGGTGGTAAATGGAGGGCTATAAGAAGCCGAAGAGCAGAAAATTAATGTCTGCTGAAATTGGGTGATGTGTACATAGGGGTTCTAATTATTTTATCTGTAAATGTTTAAATTTTTTCATAATCAAAAGCATAATTCCTAAACTATTTCACATAGATATGTTCATTTTCATTAATTCCCCATCTGCAGGGATGCCCTAATTTTAAAACTTTCTTTCCTTGGGAGATGATGCTAGAGGCTGAATATGGTCAAGAAATTGTTCAGGGGTAAACTCCATAGATACCCTCTACTGACTATGAAAAGATAATTATTTACTGCAGATATAACAATTTGAGATGTCACAACTTCATGAATACATTTTCTTGTTTTTATTCCCTTTGAAATATTTGAAGAACATCTCTAAGAGTCCCTCAGTCAATCAATGATTCGCTGTCATTTCGGTGCTAAAACTTAAAAATACATCACCTTTGGAGGAGATGACGAAATGTATCTCAAAGATGGATGCCATCATTTGGGCTGTGATTGATTCTTTAAAATAACAGTCATCTCTTTTGGTGCTCCTTTAATTTGATGGTGGATTAATATTGTTTGACCAGATGATAGTAGCCATCAATCTACTTTGCTTCCTGTGACTGAAATGCTTTCTCATCTCTAGTAGGCTGGGGTCAATACTATGCCCACGTAGTCAGACCCAGCTTTCTAAATAAAAGTTCCAATTAAAAATTATTTGACTTGGAGAGAAAAAAAGAAAACTCATAAATAACCCTTCTGGGTCAGTATTCCATTTGTTCAAAGTATGAATTCCACGAGCTTAATAGCCAATCATAGTACTTAAAAGCCCGAGAAAGTGGCCTATTGATTTGGAAATTAAACATCTGCCAATAACTTGAATGTACTTTATGTAACAAAATGATAAAAATGTTTTAGTCATTTAATTTAAATCTCACATCAAGTGCATATTACTCATTGTGTAAGTTTTAAGCTACTCGATAAAAATCACAAAAAAATTAAATGAATTCTGTAGGACATTGGTTATTTTTTTAAAAAGCAGGTTTACAAATACATTTATCTCTATTGTGAGCATGATTTTGAAGGTCAGGAAATACAGCTTTTCTAGTGTTACATTTTATAAATTTAGAATATGCGATCTATACCAAGAAATTACTAGAACTCATTAATATCTTTACAAACCATCACAATAGTAAACATGTAATTCTCTAACAGTGGCCCATTAAAGTTTAGTACATATTAATCCTTGTGGCTAAGGATATAGTGATCAGGGATGACAAATACTTCTATGACCAGGAGAAGTGCTTTGACTAAAGTCTAAAGATATCCACTAGAATGCAGTTGCAGATATAATGAGAATTTTGAATGTAGTATTTGCGATTATCTATTCTACTTTTGTTTTAGGTGATACATATAAAAATACTAAGTTATATGTAAATCCAAGGAAGTTCTGACTTGCATAATCTCAAAGGACCTGAGAACCTACAGTCATTGAGAAAATAATTGTTGGATGCATTGGGTTATGATTTTTTTTCATTCTCCCATCGCTCTGCTATTTCTCTAATTGGAAGATATCTATGTATAATTACATCTTTAGTGAAAAGTAATTGTAATTCTTATCATTGGTTTTTAACAATGAGCTTTTTTCTCTAATACATAGTATGTTTTACATTTCATGTAGCCACTGGGTATAGTAAGAAGGAAATCAAAGCAAGATTTTAAACTTTAAAACTAATAAAGTAGAAAAAAATAAAACTGATAAACATTAAAAGTTATGAAAGAAACACAAAGATCATTATCCCAATTTAGAAAAGCAAGAATTCTGAAACTACTTTTAGTAAGAACAGAACAGAAAAGGGAAATATCTTATAATTTTAGAATTCTTTACATATTCTCTCTCCCTGTTTCTCTTACCCTTTTTGTTTCTCTCTTATTCCCACCAAAGGCTTTGTTAATTTATGATAACCTTTAAATCTAATATTTACTCATCAAATAAAACTTTAATATTTACTATCACTGCATGACTCAGTAATTTGTCAGTATCCTTGTAATGTTTCTAAAAAATGCCTGCGTAGTGCTCACTAATGATAAATGAGAAAACAGAAGGTATTTTTTAAAGATACTTGCCTAAGATATATACATTTTCCAGAGTATTCCTAGTGAAGAAAGACTGCTTGAAACAGTTCAAAAATCTTTGAAATAAAGCCATTAACTCCAGCTGCATTCAGTGTATCTGTAGACATTGGACCTGCGGTGGAATTGTGGAATTAGCTTTTACTGCTGGTTGACATTCTTTATACTAGAGATACCAACATGGGCCCTTTATCATGGGAAATAGCAACATTCAATGGCAGATATATTGAGTGCACCTTCGAGGAAAACTGAGCAACTCGGGATTGTGTTGTGGGCCCTGGTCATGCTTTATGTGTACAGACGTCTATCTTCTGAGGAAAATTTGAGTTACAACCCTTTTCTTATCTAAAATGAAAGGAATTAAAGGAATTGAAGATTGGCTTACTCAGGGCCAAGTTTGGTTGTATTTGAGAAAAGCATATTGTGTTTCATTTTCTCTCATGAGAAAACTGAAGTTTTAAAAGTTAAATACTGCTGAAATTAGTATATTTTAGTGGTTAAGAGTTTAGATCTGGGTGTGAATTATAGGGATGTTCCCTCATTACTGTATGACCTTGGGCAAAATATTGAATCTGAGAACTTTTGTTCTCTCATTTTCAAAATGATTATGATTATGTGATAATGATTATAACCAATTCGTTGAGTTTCTGTGAGGATTAAATGAGACAAACTTGTAGAGCACAATTCCTAGATCATGGAAATACTGGAAAAATGTAAATTACTATTTTTAACTCAAGGAATATCCAGTTTTTCAGCTTTCTGGGGTCAGTACTAATTTTCCTTTCCCTATTGAGTCATTGGAATCATCGTGCTGTATGACTTCTAGAAACGTGGCCTCCTCTTGAGTATTCGGAAGGCCTTGGGGTGGCACTAGAAATGGTATTCTAGCAGGGGAGCTTCTGGAAGCTGCTTGAACATCTTGGGCTCTTACAGCTCCCTGTACCCCACTTTGAACTCAAATGTATTCACAACTCCTACTCTTCTACCCCAAGGCTAGCTAAGACAAAGCTGACTCTAATTTGACTGATACCAAACTTTACTCAAGAGTTGAATACACAAGAAGAGGGTAACACAGAAAGGCAAACTTAAATTTGGGTATTAGACGTCTTTGCTCTCAAAAAGGTTCTAGCTCACTGCCTCTCACCCGACCCTCAGCCTGTCACCTGCCATGAGAGCTTCTCCTCATCAGATAGACAGTAGCTTCTTCCTTCCCCCAAATCTCTACTCCTGCTTCACGGGAAAAACCATGTACATTTGACCCTTTGCATCTGTGTATTCCACATCCATAGATTCAACCAACTGTGAATTGAAAATACTGTGGGGAAAAAAAAAGAATGGTTGCATCTGTACTGAACACATATAGACTATTTTTTCTTGCTACATGAGGGAACAATGGTAACTATTTACATATCATTTGCATTGTATTTGGTATTATAGGAATCTAGAGATGATTAAAAGTATACAGGAGGACGTGTGTAGGTTATATGCTGATACACCATTTTATATAAAAGGACATTAGCATCCTTGGATTTGGGTATCCACCAAGGGTCCTGGAAACCATTCCTCTGTGGAAACTGAGGGAAGATGGTATCTGCAGAAATTTAGCCGAAACCCTTAATTGATTACTCTGGAATATTTGCTATTAGAATATATCATGGTCCTAGCCGTTCCTACTATCCTAAGATAGTATTTGTACAAATGAAGGGTTATTTGAGTGATCTTCCTAAATTAAGCATCTACCCCAAGTGATTTCCTATTAACTTCACTAAAAACTGCAAACAATTAAGTTTTTTTTCTCCTACAAAGATTTCTGCCTCACCTGGGATCACAATATTCTTAGTAGCAGACACAATAGTAATCACTTTTCTTATAAATTATTTTTTATGTTAAAGTTTGTCAAGAATTTACAAAAGAAAGACTGCACGTAGTAGGTAGCACTTGCCCTGGAGGCTAGATACACCCCCACCCTTATACCTCGAACCCACAAATCAAAGCCACATTCAGAGAAATAACTTTTGAGATCTAGAAAAACGAATGGGTTTGGAGTAGCAAATGAGTATCAGCTATATACATTTCAAAAGAGCAGATGGCAGTCCTCCAGCAATTCTGGCTTGCCCTACACGGAGTAGCCCCTTATTCAAAATTAGAAACTCTTTCACCACAGCTGCCTGAATTTCTCTCTTCTGGTTTTTGGATAACTAGACTACTCTTTTGGAAGAGATAATACTGATGGAATATCTGCCATCGTAACTGAGTGTGAATTAAGGGAAAAATAGATCGTCTGTCTCAACAGATGATGGCTTGTACTGGGTTGGAAAGGTAGATCATGCAGATTGCTTTGGGGAAAGACAACATGGGCACTGGAAAGAAGAATTTTTTTTTTCTAGCTATAGGATTGGTCGCTAGCAAAATTGTGAAGTAGGTGAGATTTGGTTTTATAGTATCCTCTCACCACTTCACCAGAATTCAGCTTTCAGTGCCTCCCTTTGCCAGATTATTTACCTCTAGTATCTCTCTTCTCTTATTCTCTTCACATATCTACTTTCTAGCTTAATATTTGGAATCTAAACAACTCAGAATCCTTAATAGAATCCTTTGTAGGAAATAAATGTCTCATTTCGGCTGGGCTTACAGACTTCCAAGTTAGCACCAGTGTCCAAGTTGAAGGCAGTCTATACTTCTTAAGGGAATTTTCTTTTTTCATTATGCTAAGGAAACCTCATTTCTACTAGTAGGCCAGAGGTGGTAGTATAGCCTGGGATGCACAAGAAAATCAGAAACTGACCTTACCCCAGGCACAGAGGCAGAAACTGATGTCATCAGATCCTTGTGCTGCTTATTCCTTTTTGTTCTCATTGCATAACTCTTTCTCTGTTCCCATATTAATCTCAGGTCAGAAATAGGGCTACTTAAATTTTAGTACCTTGAGAGAGCCTGTTCTTTCTAACAGAAATTTGCATAACAAAAATTACTGCAATGGGTTTCTTATATTTATAAATCTTTGAAAATAGAGATGCTGACTCCTTTGAAACAGTAAAGCACATACTAGACATATTCAATATAATTAAAACAAGTAAAATCCATAAAATCAGGATCTAAGCCAGTCCCCTTGACAAGTCACTTTCATTTAAAGCCTTCCCATTTAATGTTGTTCTTTTAAGAAAGATGTATTAGTAAGAAATGCTGGTGGGGGAAACCACAATCAAAAGCAAATGCAGTGAAATGATTGAAGATGCATTCTTCAATCTGTAGGGTTTACTAGGATTACTTAGGCTAGAGAAAAATCCATGAAGGTCATAATGACATTTTTATCATTTTAGACTCATGTATAACATTTTTTATATTGTCTTTGCAATACACATTAAATTTTTAAAGAGTGAGCTGTTACTTTTAAAAGCAATGATTTAAAAATTTATCAGTTCTACCTTTCTGTAGTTTAACAAGAATTTTTACCTCCAACGTTTAGAAATCAACCAAGAATTTGTTTTTGAAACTGCTAATGTGCTTTCTACAGGTGAAAAGTAACAGGTTTGTACCAATGTATTTTTAGCTTCTAAGAATGTACAGTTAATCAGCAATAAATGAAAAGAGTATCAAGCTGATGTGACATACATACAACATATCAAGTAAGCTAAGCATTCTTAGTAAGCTAAGCATAGTTTTTCAGAAGCTATGCAAATGTTTGCTTGGAAAACTGATAAACAGTCTTGAGCAATAATAAAATAAATGGCTTTTATTGGGTGCTTATTATGTCCCAAGCACTAGACCCAGTACCTCACATATCTCTTTTAAACCTCACAGCCAGTTGGTGAGACATGGTGGCACACACCTGTAATCCTAACTCTTCGGAAGGCTGAGGTGGAAGGATCACTTGAGGTCAGGAGTTTGAGACCAACCGCCAACATGGCGAAACCCTATCTCTACTAAAAATACACACGTGCGCGCGCATACACACACACACCCAGACACACACACAGCCAGGCTTGGTGTCATGTACCTGTAATCCCAGCTACTTGGGTGGTTGAGGCATGATAATAGCTTGAACCTGGGAGGCAGACGTTGCTGTGAGCTGAGGTTGTGCCATTGCACTCCAGCCTGGGTGACATAGCGAGACTGTCTCCCCCCAAAAATAAATAAAATAAACTTCACATCCAGCTTGCTGACTTGTCAGTACCTATCTGGCACTAAATAGATGTTTTTGAAGAAGAGGCAGCAGGTAGGCTGGTCAGGGGATCTCAAGGAAATATTCAAGGTACAGGTTAAGAAAATATTTATCAGATTAATTTCATAAATTCAGAAAATCTTGTGGAATAAAAAACTGCCCAAAGTGGCAAAACTCTAAGTGATAAAGATGCAATTTATCTGTAAATCTGTCTAAGGCCTAAGTCTATGCTCTTTTGACCAGATATTCCATACTTTTGTCTTTATACCTATATTAGCACATCTTCAGAAAATAGGTAGTTTCAGGCGAGATCCAGCCATGAACTATGATAGCACACTAAATTCCATACAGTAAAATACTAATACTGATCTGTACAATAGGAGAACATGTTTTAAGTGAAATTCGATTATGAAATACATGAAAACAGGGATCACTTAAAGACTGCTACAAATGCCATTGGTAGCTCCTTATTGATTGTGCTTAAATACACATTGGTGGCTGTTATTCAAGTCAGGGAGACAAATCAAGACCACAGACAACTGAGGGGTAGGGAGATATTTTTCTGTCTCGCCCCACCTTTTTTTTTTTTTTTTTTTTTTAAGACAGGGTCCTGCTCTGTTGCCCAGGCTGGAGTGCAGTGACATGATCTCTGCTCGCTGCAACCTCCTCCTCCTGGGTTCAAGCGATTCTCCTTCCTCAGCCTTCTGAGTAGCTGGGACTTGTAGTCATGCCACGTGTAGGCACGCCACCATGCCTGGCTAATTTTTTGTATTTTTGGTAGAAACGGGGTTTCACCGTGTTAGCTGGGGTGATCTCAATCTCCTGACCTGGTGATCAGCCCACTTTGGCCTCCCTAAGTGCTGGGATTACAAGCATGAGTCACCGCGCCTGGCTTTTTCCCCTTCTCTTTAAGTCTACGTTAAGAATCAGTGCAGAACCACATTTGAGAAAAACACTGCCCTTTGGTTGGTTTTGTTTTTTTTTTTTTAAATGTATAGGTAATCATCTTTCCCTCACCAAAAGAGAACTTGGGAATATGAATGTATTCTTTTAAGAAGGAAACCAGTTCCTAGCTAGTGTGAGTTACTGGAGGGAGAGAAGCAGAGAGAGAAATCAGAACTGGGTGATGGGAGAAAGAACAAACAGGAGAGGAAAGGGAGGCAGGAGGAGAGGACTTAGGAGTTACTGGGTCAGACGGGTCACCGTGGAGAGGATGGTTGGACCTGACCCTCTGACTCCACTTCTTGACCACTGCAGGGTCCTTATGGTCTTCTCTAGCAACAGGCAGTACTAGGACGAGGGTCAGATCTCTGGGAGGACACCTAAAGGGCGAGAGCTTCTCTAATTGTTACAAGCTCTAAGAAAACTGCTCACTTAACCTTAGATCTCACAAAACCTCACCTTCTTCCACCCTCACTCCTTGTCTGTTCTGCACTTGTCGCTTTGTCTATAATATTCCTTCCTGAATAACTTTTAACCAAAAGGCATTAAACTTCCACTCAAAGACTCCCCCCACCTCCCGCTCATAACACCGAAGTATGGTGTATTCTCTCTTCCCTTTTTCACAAAGCCCCCTGTGACCACCTCCTAGGGCCTAATCACTGTGTTTTATAATTATGTATAGACTTGTCTATGTTGACAAACTCTAAGCCCCAGGATGTGCATGAATGATGTCTGTTATTTTCATTCTTGTCCCTCTGAAGTATCTTCCTTATCATACAATTGATGGTCAGAAAATATTGATTAAATATAAAAGAACTAAGAATTGAACATGAACTAGGGAAGTGGGAGAAAGGCCAGGAGATAGCCACTGTTGGGCTGGCTGCTATTCACAAACTGCCTCCCATCCTGTATCCCTTTCTCTCTCATGCTCCTCCCCAGACGCTGGTGCTCATGCCTTATTAAATGATGGCGTCCTTGTGTTCATGTCTAACCTACTAAGCCCACTCTCAAGGTTTTACATGATCTTGATTTTATCTTCTCTTACTCATCTCTAGACATTCTATTCCCTCTAACCTGTATCCCGTTTTCTTTAAGAGATAGGATTTCGTTCTGTCTCCCAGGCTGGAGTGCCACGATGTGATCACAGCTCCCTGCATCCTTGACCTCCCAGGCTACCGAGTAGCTGGAACCACAGGTGTGCCACAACATCCAGCTAATTTTTAAATTTTTTGTAGAGACGGGGTCTCCCTATGTTGCCAAGGCTGGTCTTAAACTCTTGAGCTCAGGTGATCCATCCTTCTTGGCCTCCCAAAATGCTGGGATTATAGACGTGAGCCACTGCACCTGGCCTAACCAGTACCCTTTGCTCCATTCATCATGAATTCCTTAGATTTCCTGTAAAAGGACTGTGCACACTCTGCCTAGGTCCCCCAGCTTTCCATATTCTTTTTGCTTGAAATACTTGCATTGTTCTCTCTTCTCATTCTTTTACCTTCCAGCATCTATTCAGTCTTCAATACTTCCATCTAATTTCCTCTGCCACCTCTAGACTATCATTATAGCTATCAATGTAGGTGTAGTTGGTTTGTATATTTTCTCCCTAACCAAACTGAGTAGTGCATGCAGCAGGACTGGAACCTACCTCTTCCCACTTAGCCTAGCCCCAGCATTCCCAGTTGATGCTCTGTAATTGCCTGTTGAATAAAGGAATGCCTTTCTCCTTCTCCTGTCTTCTTTGGTAGAAAGTCCTTCCAATATCTGAATGAATCTGCCATCCCTGGAGCACAAGTCTATAGAGATCATTTAGAGATGTGTGTTCAACTATATTTGTTCATTTTAATTAATAACCCTGGAATGTCAGCAAGAGGGTTTGTGTATCTGGACAGGAGGGAGAAGTCAAAGGAAGGTCTAGTCATCTATTTTTAGTAAGATTACCATTTCAGGGATGGAATTAAAGACTGGGTGCCTACCGGCCAGCTGTGCTAAAGATTAGTTACAGTCTCTCTTGGTTTTTGTTAAAAGTTCCAAATGAGACATGGAATTCAGACTGGAGCTGTATTCAGTTCAGCCGGGAGCTGAAACTTGAGAGATAAACTTCAGTATGAAAAAGAAACAGCAAGAAAACATACAAAAATGCTATTAGCAGCCACTCCAGAGTTCTATATTATTTAATTTTGCCTTTCTGTATAACATTTTGTATTTCTACGTTTTACTTGTTTTATATCTTTTTTAGTAGATGTAATTAGAGATTTCAAACTAAGTTTTGCGTGTTGAATCTAGAGTTGCAATATCTTTTTCTTCAGGAAAAAATCTTTGGAAACTTCAAGAGGCTTATAAAAATTTTTCTATAAAGAATTAGATGATTAGTTGCATGTAATGATAATTAGACATCCAGATGTGTAATTTATGGGTTTGGCCTTTTAGAAATTAGACTTTATACTGTTTCACTTATAACTATAAGCTTCTACAGATGCAGCAAAATGCAGGATGCCACAAACACCACTAGACCTGGACTGGGTGCCCAAAGGTCTTGGCTGAATGTGAATTAACTAACTTTGTAAAGGATGACTGTTTACATGTACTGCAACCTTTAATTTCTTCAATTTGTAGAATTCTAAGTGAATAGTCCCTAAGATATCTTCAGTATTTTAGAAAGGTACAAATAGCTTGGACCAAAGAAAAAATTGGGCAAAAATGTCAGATATCAGAGAAATGACCACCAGTGGCCAAAAACATTGCATTTTAAAATGTAAAGCTAGCTTTGTTCCTTGTTTCATATGCGTGGGGAAATTAATGAGAGGGAGAAGCCAATGGGAAAGAGACTATTGAGCATATGCCAGTATATTAGCTGGCAGGTCCTCCACAAAGGATGTTTATATGTTTTCTCATTTGACCCATGTAAGACAGTAGGGGTAGGTGTCAGTATGCCTGTTGGCAGACTGGAAAACAATTTTTCCAAAATATTCCAAAAATATTTATATGTTAGCACATGTGTATATATACATATATGCCTGTGTGTGTGTGTGTGTGTGTGTGTATACACATATATATGCATGTTTCTCTTCACCTACTATGTAGTCTATTCTTTGAAGGCAGATTATACACTGGGGATATTATCATTATCTCCAAATCTCCAAATAGTGGGAGCCAGCATCTGGTAGAACCTTTTTTTTTTTTTTTTTTTCTTTTGACAGAGTCTCTGTCACCCAGGCTGGAGTGCAGTGGCGCCATCTCGGCTCACTGCGAGCTTGGCCTCCCAGGTTCATGCCATTCTCCTGCCTCAGCCTCCTGAGTAGCTGGGATTATAGGCGCTCGCCATCACGCCCAGCTAAGTTTTTGTATTTTTAGTAGAGACGGGATTTCACCGTGTTAGCCAGGATGATCTCGGTCTCCTGACCTCGTGATCCGCGCCTTGGCCTCCCAAAGTGCTGGGATTACAGGCGTGAGCCACTGCGCCCGGCCAGGATCTGATAGAATCTTAATATTTGTTCAACGAATAAATGGTTAAATGGATGATATACTGATGACTTGTTGGCTTTGGAAATTACCTTTATCTCAAAGTACAAAATCGCATTTCTCTGAGTGTCTTTTTAATTGAGGTAAAATTTACATAACATGAAATTCACCATTTTCGAAGTGAACCTTCCAATGGCATTTAGTTCATATATTCCCAGTATTTTGCCCCCACTACATCTATCTAGTTCTAAAACATTTTCATCACCCCAAAAGGAAAGGCTGCACCCATTAAGCAGTTGCTCCCGACTATCCCCTGCCCCTGCTAACTACCAATTTGCATTCTGTCTTCCCATTGATTTATCTATTCAGGATATTCTAGATGCAAATGGAATTATACAGTGCGTGACTTTTTGTGTCTGGCTGCATTCACTCAGCTTAATATTTCTGAGGTTCTTCCACACTGTAGCATGTATCAATTCTTCACTCTAACACCTGAATACATGCTGAATAACATCTCATGGCATGTATTTACTACACTTTGCGTACTCATTCATCCGTTAACGTGTATACTTGGGCTATTTTCAGCTATTGTCTTTTGAATAGTGCTGCTATCAATGTGTGTGTGCATTTGTATTTGTTTCAGTACCTGTTTTATTTTTGTTGTTGTTGGGTATTTACTTAAAAGTGTAATTACTAGTTAATATGGTAATCCTCTGTTTAACTTTTTGAGAAACCACCAAACTGTTTTCCATGGTGGCCGAAGCATTTTCTTTTCTCACTGGGAATGTATGAAGGTTCTGGTTTCTCTATATCCTTGCTAACACTTATTTTCTTTGTCTTTTTAAAAAATGTTAGCATCCTTGATGGTATGAAGTGATACATTATTGTGGTTTAGATTTGCATTTGCCTAATGACTAATCAGCTTGAGCGTATTTTCAAGTGGTGGCTGGTCACTTCCGTGAGATTTCATAGAGACATTAGAAGTCATTAATAAAACTCACAAAATAATTTTTTTCTATAATGAATTTTAGAGCTATTTTAGAAAATGTCATTGCTACAGATCTCATACTTAAACCAGAATCTTAGAGCTATTTTGGACATTTTCTTCTGAAATCCTACCATCCAGACAAGCAGCAAGTCCTGTTACAATGCCAACATTACTTGAAATAACTAGACCTTTTTTATATTTCTACGATCACTAGCATAATCCAGTCCAACATGATCTATCTTTCTAGCTGTTACTTCGAATTTCATTATTTGCCTTACTTAATCCATACTCCACACAACAGCTAGAATTTTGATGAATTCAACCATGACAGTCTCCTCCTTAAAACCCATCACTTTCCTCACATTGCACTTAGAAGAAGAAATAAAAGAAAGCTCCATGCCACAGATTATTATTATTATAATAGGTGATAGGTATTACCTATCATCCCAACCACATATAAAACCACTCTTTTCATGGATACTGCTTTCCATCAAGTCTGGCCTTTTATCAGTTTCTACAACATAACCTAGAGCATTTTCAGATACTGTTACATTGACCTGTAAAATCGCTCCCAAATATCACATGGCTAGATCATTCTATTTTCTCTTAAATGTTACCTACCACCTTAGACAAGCTCTTGCTGGCCAGGCTATCTAAGATGTGTTATTCTCTATTGCAACAACACATTTATCACCTAAAGAGTATTTTTCTCCCCTTCAAATTGTACTTAACTGTATTTGTACTTATTTTCTGCCTTTACATATTAGACATAAGTTTATTCATGGTGAGGATGATTTCCCTTTTTTGACCATGCTCTGATATAGTTGATAACCATGTTATTAATGAATGTGTGTGTATTCCTCATAAGTACAAGAGTACTTGGAGTTCAGTGGGGGTTATGTACAAATGCCTGTATTTTCTTCAGAGGAAATTACTGAAAAAAAGGTTCATAACATGTTATCAGTAAAGAGTAGTACTGTATTCTGCGTGCTACATTTCTACAGAAGAATATGAGCCTCCTATTTCCTTGTCAACAATAAAATAATCCTCTTTGCAACCCATGGGCTGTACTGAGTGGCAGTGATGTGCCAAGTAGACAGAGGGGAGGATAAAGGAGAGGAACAGAACTGGTTAAGCGGAGAACGAAAGCTCATTCTCTTATCATGGTCTTCGCACAGCTTGTGTCTTGCCATTCAAGAGTCAGTACTTTATTTCCACCTCTGTATCTGGTGAGCAGGCTCCAGACCTGTTGACATTAAAATCACCCATACAGCTGTGGAAGAAACATGATTAAATTGTGTTAGAATAGCTCAGCCTCTTTCTGACTAATAGAAAAGAAATAGTCCGGAGGCCATCATGGATCCCTGAAATGCCTGTAATCGGAATGCTACACTGCTGCAAATGCAAGAGGAAAACTAAGTTTATGCAAGCAAGTAGAACTCAGTATTTCATGATGTCGAGTTGAATGTATCTGCTAGTTGAAAATCTAGACTTTTTTCTACTATATGATGAAAGTCTTGCTTGAACTATATAGTCATTTGATCATTAATTTCCATCCTATGTATATTCTAAAAACATGGATCTTATTCCACTGCTCCCTTCTATAATAATGGCTACTTAGAGAATGTGAAAAATGTATTTGTAGTTTTTAATAGTAAGCTTACTAAATTGTTGTGTCACCTACTCAATCCATACTTCAACAAACTAAAATAATTATTTATTTCCCAAATGCTTTCAAGAGCCCCGTGTCCATTGATACTATCAACCATAACTCTCGGATATAGGATGGGAAGGTTTAAATTAGAATGGTAGGATTTTCAGTTTTAAATTGGCAATATAGCATAGGTATTGTAGAGTCTAGTACATGAAGAAACTGCAGGGATCAAAAGACTTGACTAAGTGTGTAAGTCAATTAAACTGTAGGCGTAGAAAACTAAAATCTAAGCAGATCTCTGGAAGAGAATTTTAAGAAAACATGTGTGTACAGGTATACAGAGAAACACATACTGAAGACTTTCTAGAAATGATTTACCTTTTTAGAACCTGAAAACACATATACATAGATATTACAGAGGTAGTTTTCTAGGATTTGGGTTAAATGATAGCATCTTGGTTAATATAGTCTACTAAGAAAATGTTTATACTTTTTAACATCAGAAATTGAATATTTCTATACTTTTAAATGCCTCCATAATTAGACTTCTATTTTGTTGACATTCTGTTTACCTTTAGAAGCACCTAAACTCTGTAAACTTCCAAAGGTGCAATAACATTATCAGACTTAGTGATGTGATTTCAATCTTAAGAAATCATGCTGAAAGATATGTCTTTAGGTGTGATCACATCTTTCTTAAGGATATTTTTTCTTCTCAAATTTTACACAGGTTACTTAGTCTCAGAAGTGATCTTAGATTATATAGTCAGAACACAATGCTTATAGGAACGCAAGTAAATCTTATAGATCTTCCAATCCCTTAAATCTTTAATAGCGTAAGTAGTTTATTTACCTTCTTTTTATACTTGATTACTTATTTTTCTACCATTGCAGACTAATTTGTACTTCACTGAGACCATTTATTTTTTAATAATGTTATATTTTAGCCTTTTATTTTATTTATTTACAAATATATTCCATATGCCTTTATAGAGATTCTCCAAATTTTAACATTTTATGTAACTACTGCACAACAAAACAATCAAAACCATGAAATTAATTTTGGAAACATTCTATTTACTAATCTCCAGGTCTTACCCAAATTTCACACATTGTTCCAGTAATGTCTTTTCTGTTCTAGTTTAAAATCCAGAATCCCATACTGCATTTTGTTTTCATATCTTCTTCTTTTCTTCTAATCGAGGGCAGTTCTTCAGTCTTTTTTTCTTGAGTCTACAATTTTGACATGGATTCACTAGTTAATTTATAGAGTGTTCCTCAATTCGTAGTAGTCTAACATTCCTTATGATTAAAATAAGATAATGTAGCTTTGGGCAACAATATCAAAGAAGTGATTTTGTATCATCTCTGTTTACCTAACTCCTTTCTCCAACAGTAAGTATCTGGATTACATTAACCACATACTTACTATTTTATTTTTACTTATTTGATATTTAAAAATAAGTCCTCTGAGTTTTTATGACATTTTTCTTTTTGAGGGGAAAGAGTTGCTGAGGTTTTTACAACATTATTGAGATGTAATTTATATGCCATTTGTTAACCAGATTCAAGTAGGCAGTTTACTGATTTTTTTTTTAGTATATTCACAGAGTCGTACAGCCATCAATATAATTTAATTTTAGAACTTCTGTTATACCAAAAAGAAATCCCCACTTACTACTGTGGGTCCCCATTCTGAACACCTCCTTCAATCCTCAGCCCCATATAATAACTGATTACTTTCTATTAAAATAGATTTCCCTATTTTGAACACTTCATATAGAGGAAAATTTGTGGTCTTTGGATTCTTTCAGTTAGAATAATTTCAACATTTACTCATGTCATATAGCATGTTTCAGTACTTCATTCCTTTTCATTGCTGAATAATATTCCCTTGCATTGCTAGTACACATTTTGTTTATCCATTCCTCAATTGATATTTAGGATGTTTCAACTTTTTGACTTAGGAATAATGCTATGAGAGTTCTTGTAAGAGGTATTCTTTTTTTTCCACCATTTTTTCTTGTGGTAAAATATATAAACCATAAAACTTACTATCTTAACCATTTTTAAGTACAGTCAACTCTCCATATCCACAGGTTCATGACTGAAAATATTTGAAAATAAAAAATTAAAAATAATACAAATTAAAATATATAGAAACTATTTATATGGCATTTACATTATGTTAGATACTCTTAAGTAATCTGGAGATGATTTAAAGTATACAGAAGGACAGGCATATATTATATGCAAATATACCATTTTCTGTAAGGTGCTCGAGCATTTATGAACTTTGGTATCTGTGTGGGGTCCTGGAACCAATCCCCCACAAATACCAAGGGGGAACTATGTACATTTCAGGGACGTTAAGTACAATTCTATTGCTGTGAAACTATTGTCACCATCCATCTCTAGACACGTTTTAATATTGCAAAACTGAAACTCTACACCCATTAAACAACTCACCATCCCCCCTTTACCCCAACCCCTGGTAACTATCATTCTACTTTCTGTCTCTATGATTTTTGAATATTCTAAGCAATTCATTTAAGTGGAATCATAAGGTTTTTGTTTCTTGAAAAGCTTATTTTACCTTAGCATATTTAAAGCTAAGTAATAATTCATCATATGTATATACTACTGCTTATCCATTCCTCTGTCAATGGACATTTGAGTTTTGTACATATTTTAGCTATTGGAAATGCTGCTATGAACATGCATACACCTCTCTTTGAGGCTCTGCTTTCAGTTCGTTTGTGCATATACCCAGAAATGGAATTGCTGAATCATACAGTAATCCTACTTTTAAGATTTTGAGTAATTTCCTGCCCCTGCTCTTATTTGGTTACTATTTCCATGGTATTTTCTTTTTTTTTTTTAATCATTTTATGGTCAACTTTTGCATGTCTTTGAATCTAAAGTGAGTTGCTTGTAAGCAGCATATAGCTGGATAGTAATTTTTTAAAAATCCATTCTGCCAAACTGTCTGTTGCTTGGATAGTTTAATATATTTGCATTTAAAATAATTACTGATATGGAGGGATTTACTTCATTTTGATATCTGCTTTCTATATAGTATTTTGTGCCACCTTTCATTACTGATGTATTTTGTATGTTTTTTTGGTAGTGAAACACTTAAATTAATTTCTCGTTTCCTTTTGTGTATATTTGCTGTTTCTTTGTGGTTAACAGGGATTTCACTTAACATCCTAAAGTTATAACAGAGTTGGAATTTTTACCAGCTTAACTTTAATAGCATATAAGACAAAACTCTAATAAAACTCTGCTCTTTTAACAACTTCATCCCTACTCCTTTTAGTTGTTGTCACAAAATTATGTTGTTATAAATTGTGTGCCCCAAAACATCAGTTGATATTTTTAATGCATCAGTTGCTTAAATTATATATGAAACAAAATATGGAGTTACAAATCAAAGTTATAATAATACTTTTAGACAAATGGTTGTTTAATTATTAAAGATTTATTAGTCTCTTTAATCATGTAGAAAGCTAGAAGTGAAATTGCATACCATCATTACAGTAATATTAAATTTTACAACTGGGCACGGTGGCTCACGCCTGTAAATCCCAGAACTTTGGGAGGCTGAGGTGGGTGGATTAGGAAGTCAGGAGATTGAGACCATCCTGGGCAACATGGTGAAACCTCGTCTCTGCTGGGGGAAAAAAAAAAAAAAAATTCCGGCGTGGTGGTGCGCGCCTATAGTCCCAGCTACTCAGGGGGACTGAGGCAAGGGAATCCCTTGAACCCAGGAGGCGGAGATTGCAGTGAGCTGAGACTGCGCCGCCGCACTCCAGCCTGGTGACAGAGCGAGACTGTCTCAAAAAAAAAATTAGAATTGCCCACGTATTTACCTTTACTGATATCTTTATTTTTTCATATAGCTTTGAGTTACTTCTAGTATCCTTTTATTTCATCCTGCACAAGTCCTCTTAGTATTATTTTGCAGAGTAAGTCTACAGGTAATACACTTTGTTCATGTGTGAATCTCTTAATATCTCCCTTAGTTTTAAAGGACAGTTTTTGCTGGATATAGGATTCTTGGAAAATAGCTTTTTTTTTTCTTTTAGCACTTTAAATGTAAATATATCACCCCACTGGCTTCGGATGTCCAAAGTTCTGATGAGAACTCTGCTGATAATCTCATTGAAGACTCCTCGTATGTGAGGAGTATCTTCTCTCTTGCTACATTCAAATTTCTTTGTCTTTGTCACTCAGTATGGGTCTCTGAATTCATCCTACTTGGAGTTTGTTGAGCTTCTTAGTTGTTTCTATATCTTTTATCAAATTTAAAAAGTTTTCAGCCTTATTTCCTCAGATATTCTGTCTCTTTCCCTTTCTTTCTACCCCTGGGACTTTCCCAATATACATGTTGATACTTGATGGGTTTCACAAGAAACCCATAGGTTTCTTCCACTCTGCTCACTTTGCTTCAGTTTTTTTTCTCTTTCAGTTTCTTGAATATGATAATTTCTTATTGTCCTGTCCTCAAGTTCACTGACTCTTCCTCCTGTTGAAATAAGTCTTTGAGTTTCTTCAGTGATTCTTTTTTTTTTTTTTTTTTTACTTCAATTATTGTAGTTTTCAGCCCTAGAATTACTTTTTGGTTTCTTTTAAGATTTTCTCTTTATGGATATTTCAGTTCCTTGAGTATCATTAAGATAGTTGTTTTAAAGTATTTATCTAGTAGATCTACCATGAAATCTTTTTTAGAAAGTTTCTGTTCCTTTACTTTTCTCTTTTAACGATCTATACTTCTCTATTTCTTTGTATGCCTTAAGAAAAATGCCTTGTTGAAAATGCCTTTTCGAAAACTTGACATTTGAATCTAATAATGTGATATTCTGAAAATCAAATTATCCTTTCCCAAGGTTTGCTGTTTTTTGGGTTTTTTTTTTTTCACTTTTGTTTGTATGATGTTGTAGTCTGTCCCTATAGTGAACATCATATGAGGTGTAAACTTAAGATCTTTCAGGATCTTTTGAGGTTGTTCCTTTCTCTAGGCATGTGCAGTGATTTCCTTATTTTTGCTGTGTATGCAGTTGCTTTTGAATGTTCTAACTCCAAAAATGGTAAAAAAGAAAAATGAGGGGGGAGGGGAAAGAGCACAGACACGTTAAGTCAGAAGTTGCATGGCCAGAAGAGGAGGGGTTTGTGGAAAGGGAATGTGGGAGGTACAACAATGGCTACCCATCTCTGTGTCAGGACCTCCATGATCAGAAGCAGTACTCAACAGTCAGAACACAGATCCACAATGTTTTGGGGGACAGATGCTTTATTGTCTACCGTGGCTCCAGCAAGCTGAATGCAAGCTGGGCCAGGAATATGCACATGCTACTTAATACTGGGCTAAGGGGTAGATTGGTAGCAGCTGATAAGAGTTAAAGTTGATTAAACTTCAGTTTACTACCTAAGATTTCTCCTAGGAATTGCAAGTCTGCAATGGAGTCCAGAGTTCCAAAATAGTTTTATCAGACAGATTGTGACAATGTAATTGTTCTCTAGGTGGGCATACAGATTTCTGGTGCTTCTTATTCCACTATCTTCTCTTAATCTTCATGCAACCATATACTTTTATTTTGTTGACTTAATTTCCATAATTTCAGAATTGCTAGAGCAACTTGATAATTGCTAACTGAGATTTCTATGGCAAACAGATGTACTAAGTTGAATATAATATTTGCGTATCATTCTTTTTGTATTTATACTAGGTACACAGACTTGACATATTGTTTTCCCAAGTTACTTAGGTTTGTTTCTCTACCCTCCCCTATAAGTGTGGTTATGTTTTTTATTTGCAATAGTCTTATTTTTTATTTTTTATCTTCAATTTTGGGTCTCCTCACATTCTGGTTGATTTTCATTTTTATGTATTTGAGTATGTAAAATACCACCATGGTGCTAAAATCAGAATTAACTAAAGACGTAAATTCAGGGAATTGTCACTGCCCTCTTACCCATTCTACCTCATTGCCATTCTTTCATTTTACCTTCCATTTCCACCCTCTTTAGTTCTTCATTTAGTTTTATTAGGTTTTGGTTTAATCTTCCTAAGTAGATTCTTTTTTTTGCACTAATAATCAGGTGCATATATATTTTATCTCTACCTTTTTTTTTTTTTTTTTTTTTTTTTTTTTGAGTTGGAGTCTTGCTCTGTCACCTAGGCTGGAGTCCAGTGGTGCAATCTCGGCTCACTGCAATCTCTACCTCCCGGGTTCAAGCGATTCTCCTGCCTCAGCCTCGCAAGTAGCTGGGACTACAGGTGCATGCCACCATGCCCAGCTAATTTTTTGTATTTTTAGTAGAGATGGAGTTTCACTGTGTTAGCCAGGGTGGTCTCGATCTCCTGACCTCATGATCCACCTGCCTCAGCCTCCTAAAGTGCTGGGATTACAGGTGTGAGCCACAGCACCCAGCCAAAAGCTACTGCTCTATAAATATTCTTTGTTTTGCCATCTTTTATTACTTTAAACGTGTCTTGTAAATAATTCCATTTCAGTCCACTGAGGTCTTTTTTCAGTTTTGTATTGGTCTATCATACTCCATTTTTCAAACGTATCATCTATTATTGACCAGTCTACCATGTGTGGTCACTTGGAAGAGTTCTGTATTTTTGAAATTACAAACAATGCTGCAATAAATAACCTTGTGCAAATATATTTTTGTGTTATTGAGAATGTATCATAAGGGTAAGTTTCTAAAAGTAAAATTGCTGAGTCAAAAAGTAAGTACCTATGCAGTTGTATTAGGTATTGCCATATTCTCTAGCAGTGTATGAAAATGTCTGATTCTCCAGTAATCCCACAGAAACCGTTTTCATGTTATAAAAGAAATTGCCAGTCTGAGAGTTAATAAATCATATCTCAATATTAATTTGTATTTCTCTAAATATCAGTAGTTTGAACATATTTTGATAAGCCTAAGGGCCATTTTATTAAACTTTTTTGTTAATTGTCTGTTCATATCTTTTTCTCATTTTTCTATTGGGTTTTGATGGTCTTTAAGTTTTAAAAATTGTATGTTAGGGATATAAACCTTTTTTCCTGGAATATGTGCGACAAAATGTTCTCCCCTATCTTCAGTTGTCTTTTATATTTATTGGTGATGTTTTATGTAACGCAAAATATTTACATAGTCAGATTTTTCAGTCTTTCTTTTCATTGCCTCTGGACTTTCGGGTCATAATTAGAAGACGTTTCTACACTGATGTTAAAGGGGAATCCATGCATAATTTCTTCTATTACTCTTATGGTTTACTTTTTTTTTTTTTTTTTACATTTTGATCCATTGTTCATTTGCAATTGATTCTTATATATGGTGTGTGGTATGATCATAATTTTGTTTTTGCAAATTAGTTTTTGTTCATAGATTGGTTTTGTTTGTAGATCGTATGTTTTTGAAAAAAGGCCCAGTTGTCCCATTAATATTACAAGGTCATCTCTTTCCTAGTAATTTGAGATGTCATCATTATTAGATATTAAAAGTATCAGCCAGATGCTGTGGCTCACGCCTGTAATCCCAGCACTTTGGGAGGCCGGGGCGGGTGGATCACGAGGTCAAGAGATTGAGACCATCCTGGCCAAGATGGTGAAACCACATCTCTACTAAAAATAAAAAAATTAGCTGGGTGGTGTTGCACATACCTGTAGTCCCAGCTACTTGGGAGGTTGAGGCAGGAGAATCACTTGAACCTGGCAGGCAGAGGTTGCAGTGAGCCTAGATCGCGCTACTGCACTGCAGCCTGGCAACAGAGCAAGACTCTGTGTCACATTTTATATATATATAATATATAATATATATAATATATAGTATAGATATATATAAATTTATTATACAAACAAATAAAAATGTATCATATAATATATGTAGTCGGGGCCTATATGTGATTTTTAAATTTTTGTTTGTCCATATACCACTAACAATATTGTTTTAATTATAGAGGATTCATGGTGTATTTTAGAAACTGTTAGAGTTAGTAACCCTATGTAGTTTTCTGTAGCCTTTTCTATTTGTTCATGTTTGCTTTTTCCATATCAACTCTAACTCTAGAAAATGTGTTTTGGGATTTTTATTGGAATTTCTTAAAGTATACAAATTTACCTAAAGAAAAACTCATTCTATTATTATTATTATTTTGAGACGGAGTCTCGCTCTGTTGCCCAGGCTGCAGTGCAGTGGTGCAATCTTGGCTCACTGCAAGCTCCGCCTCCTGGGTTCATGCCATTCTCCTGCCTTAGCCTCCCAAGTAGCTGGGACTACAGGCGCCCGCCACCACGCCCCGCTAATTTTTTTTTTTTTTTTTTTTCTTTTTTAGCCGAGACGGGGTTTCACTGTGTTAACCAGGATGATCGAGGTCTCCTGACCTCATGATCCTCCCGCCTTGGCCTCCCAAAGTGCTGAGATTACAGGCGTGAGCCACCGCGCCCGGCCAAAACTCGTTCTTTTAATGTTAAACCATTCTATCCCAGAATATGCAATGCCTTCCCATTATTCAGGTCTGCTTTGTCTTTCAGGAATACATTAAAGTTCTTCAACAGATTTTTGCACATTTCTTGTTAAATTCATTCCTTAGTATCTACTCCTTTGTTTGTGAAAACATTATTTTTCTGTATGTAATTTTGTATTCTGCTCTCATAATGAATGTTTGCTTGAGTTAATTTTATCATTGATTGATTTAGCTTTTCCAAGTATAAAATCAAGTGTTTGCTAAGAGATTTTTTTCTTAATTATCAATTTTATAGCTCAATTTGATATTTGTTGTCTAATAAAAATGGCTAATACTCATAAAGCCATCTTGACTAGTAATAGGGGTAGTTGGCATTTTTGCCTCTTTCCTGATCTTAGGAAACATCTTAATGTTTTCATATTAAGTAAGCATTTAAGTGTTTAAGTATTTAAGTAAAATAATTGATTTGGGGCTGAAGATGAACATGATCATGTATATAGGAAGTATCATACAATTTCTGTGTTTTTGAGTTTTTTAAAAATCAGAAATATATGTGTTCTTTCAATAGCTTTTCAGTATCCTTGGAACTATGTCTTAAAATATATTAATCTATATGATATAATATCAATGGATTTCATAGTATTGAACCAATCTTACAGTTCTAGGGTAAATCCCACTTTGTCATGGTGTATTTCTTTCTTAATGTAAAGTCTACTTACTGTTTTGTTTACTATATTTGCATTGCTATCCATAGCAATATTTATTGCTTTCTTTTTTGGCACTGTTTTTATGAAATTGAGATATTATATTAGCTTTATAAAGAATTAGAAGGTTATACTTTCTTTTTTTTTTTTCCTTTGGAACAACAAAGCACTAGATCTTTCTAGTTCACAGAGGGTTGGTAGAAGTCCTCTGAGAAAGCATCTTGATTTTTACTTTCCTTTTCTTTCTTTTTTTATGGTGCAGTTCCTTAATAATCTTTTCTGCTGTTTTTTTCTATGGAAATGGGCCTCTTTAAGCTTGCTATTTCTAATAGGATTATTTTTTGTAAGGTGTTTTACTTGGGAATTTCGTCAAATAAATATTATTTTTTGATGAATTGTCTGCAGAGTAGTCTTTGATGGTTTTTAAAACTATTACTGTTTTTCAATGACTATTTTGCCTCTTATTTTCTCTATATGTGATTTCTCCCTTTCTTCTTGATCAGGTTAGATGTTGATTTTATTTTTTTCAGAAGGACAGGCTTTACATTTATTAAGTTACTGTTTTTCTGTTTTCTCATTCATCATAGCTCTTATCTTTGTTACGTCCTTTCTTATACTTTCCTTTGGCTTACTTTGCTGTTCTTCAGTTGTTGACATCTTTTTTTCTACAATTTATATCATCTGTAACTTTTTAATCAGATCATTTTCCAACAGAAATTGTTCAGATCAAACTAGACATACCTCAGTATGAATACACAGAATACACAGTAAAACATGTTAGAAAACATCTCTCTGTTGAAATTACTCCAAATAAGAGAATGATATCTTTTAGTAAAGATTTTACACCATCATCTACACCTCTGTATTTAAAGATCTGGGGTAGGGGAGGACAATGACTTTTCTTTTTAAATTTTTTTTTTTATTATACTTTAAATTCTGAGATACATATATAGAACGTGCAGGTTTGTTACATAGGTATCCATGTGCCATAGTGGTTTGCTGCACCCATCAACCCATCATCTACATTAGGTATTTCTCCAATGCTCTCCCTCCCCTTTACCCCCACCCCTCCCTGTGCCCCCAATGTGTGATGTTCCCCTCCCTGTGCCCATATGTTCTCATTGTTCAACACCACTTACAAGTGAGAACATGCAGTGAGTGTTTGGTTTTCTGTTCCTGTGTTAGTTTGCTGAGAATGATGGTTTCCAGCTTCATCCATGTCCCTGCAAAGGACATGAACTCATTTTTTTTTATGGCTGCATAGTATTCCATGTTGTACATGTGCCACATTTTCTATATCCGGTCTGTCATTGATGTGCATTTGAGTTGGTTCCAAGTCTTTGCTATTGTGAATAGTGCTGCAGTAAACATATGTATGCATGTGTCTTTATAGCAGAATTATTTATAATCCTTCGCATATATAACCAGTAATGGGATTGCTGGGTCAAATGGCATTTCTGTTTTTTTTATTATTATACTTTATGTTCTAGGGTACATATGTACAACGTGCAGGTTTGTTACATATGTATACATGTGCCATGTTGGTGTGCTGCACCCATTAACTCGTCAATTACATTAGGTATATCTCCTAATGCTATCCTTCCCCGCCCCACCCCACAACAGGCCCCAGTTTGTGATGTTCCCCTTCCTGTGTCCAAGTGTTCTCATTGTTCATGAATAGGAAGAATCAATATCGTGAAAATGGCCATACTGCCCAAGGTAATTTATAGATTCAATGCCATCCCCATTAAGCTACTAAATGGCATTTCTAATTCTAGATCCTTGAGGAATCGCCACACTGTTTTTCACAGTGGTTGAACTAATTTACACTCCTACCAACATTGTAAAAGCATTCCTATTTCTCCACATCCTCTCCAGCATCTGTTGTTTCCTGACTTTTTAATGATTGCCATTCTAACTGGCGTGAGCTGGTATCTCATTGTGGTTTTGATTTGCATTTCTCTAATGACCAGTTATGATGAACTATTTTTCATGTTTCTTGGCTACATAAATGTCTTATTTTGAAAAATATCTGTTCATATCCTTCACCCACTTTTTGATGGGGTTGTTTTTTTCTTGTAAATTTGTTTAAATTCCTTGTAGGTTCTGGGTATTGGCCCTTTGATGGATAGATTGCAAAAATTTTCTCCCATTCTGTAGGTTGCCTGTTCAATCTGATGATAATTCCTTTTGCTGTGCAGAAGCTCTTTAGTTTAATTAGATCCCATTTTTCAATTTTGGCTTTTGTTGCCGTTGTTTCAGTGTTTTAGTCATGAAGTCTTTGCCCATGCCTATGTCCTGAATGGTATTGCCCAGGTTTTCTTCTAGGATTTTTATGGTTTTAGGTCTTATGTTTACATATTTAATCCATCTTGAGTTAATTTTTCTATAAGTTGTAAGGAAGGGGTCCAGTTTGTTTTCTGCATATGGCTAGCCAGTTTTCCTAACACCATTTATTAAATAGGGAAACCTTTCCCCATTTCTTGTTTTTGTCAGGTTTGTCAAAGATCAGATGGTTGTAGATGTATGTCATTATTTCTGAGGTCTCTATTCTGTTCCATTGGTCTATATCTCTGTTTTGGTATCAGTACCATGCTCTTTTGGTTACTGTAGCCTTGTAGTATAGTTTGAAGTCAGGTAGCATGATGCCTCCAGCTTTGTTCTTTTTGCTTAAGATTGTCTTGGTTATATGGGCTCTTTTTGGTTCCATATGAAATTTAAAGCAGTTTTTCCTAATTCTGTGAAGGATGTCTATGGTAGTTTAATAGGAATTGAATCTATAAATTACTTTGGGCAGTATGACCATTTTCATGGTATTGATTCTTCCTATTCATGAGCATGGAATGTTTTTCCACTTGTTTATGTCCTCTTTTATTTCCTTGAACAGTGGTTTGTAGTTCTCATTGAACAGATCCATCACATCCCCTGTAAGTTGTATTCTAGGTATTTTATTCTCTTTGTAGCAATTGTGAATGGGAGTTCACTCATGATTTGGCTCTATTATTGGTATTTAGAAATGCTTGTGATTTTTGCACATTGATTCTGTATCCTGAGACATTGCTGAAGTTTCTTATTAGCTTAAGGAGTTTCGGGGCTGAGATGATGGGGTTTTCTAAATACACAATCATGTCATCTGCAAACAGAGATAATTTGACATCCTCTCTTCCTATTGGAATCCCTTTATTTACTTCTCTTGCCTGACTGCCCTGGCCAGAACTTCCAATACTACGTTGAATGGGAGTGGTGAGAGAAGGCATCCTTGTCTTGTGCCAGTTTTAAAAGGGAATGCTTCCAGTGTTTTCCCATTCAGTATGATACTGGCTGTGGATGTGTCATAAATAGCTCTTATTTTGAGGTATGTTCCATCAATACCTAGTTTATAGAGTGCTTTTTAGCATGAAAGGATGTTGAATTTTGTCGAAGGCCTTTTCTGCATCTATTGAGATAGTCATGTGGTTTTTGTCATTGGTTCTGTTTATGTGATGGATTTTGTTTATTGATTTATGTATGTTGAACCAGCCTTGCATCCCAGGGATGAAGCCAACTTGATCGTGGTGGATAAGCTTTGTGATGTGCTGCTGGATTCAGTTTGCCAGTATTTTATTGAGGATTTTTGTGTCGATGTTCGTCGGGGATGGTAACCTGAAATTTTCTTTCTTTCTTTTTTTTTTTTTTTGGCTGTGTCTTTGCCAGGTTTGGGTATCAGGATGATGCTGGCCTCATAAAATGAGTTAGGGAGGATTTCCTCTTTTTCTATTGTTTGAAATAGTTTTAGAAGTAGTGGTACCAACTCCTCTTTGTACCGCTGGTAGAATTTGGCTGTGAATCCATCTGGTCCTTGGCTTTTTTTGGTTGTTAGCCTATTAATTACTGCCTCAATTTCAGAACTTACTGGTCTATTCAGGGATTCAACTTCTTCCTGGTTTAGGCTTGGGAGGGTGTATATGTCCAGGAATTTATCTTTTTCTTATAGATTTTCTAGTTTATTTGCATAGAGGTGTCCATAGTATTCTCTGATGGTAGTTTGTATTTCTGTGGGATCAGTGGTGATCTCCCCTTTATCATTTTTTATTGTGTCTATTTGATTCTTCTTTTTGCTTCTTTATTAGTCTAGTTAGCAGTCTATTTTGTTAACCTTTTTGGAAAACCAGGTCCTGGATTTATTTATTTATTTATTTATTTATTTATTTTTTGAAGCGTTTTTTGTGTCTCTCCTTCAGTTCTGCTCTTAGTTATTTCTTGTCTTCTGCTAGCTTTTGAATTTGCTTGCTCTTGCTTCTCTAGTTCTTCTAATTGTGATGTTAGGGTGTCAATTTTAGATCTTTCCCACTTTCTGATATGGGTATTTAGTGCTAGAAATTTTCCTCTAGACACGGCTTTAGCTTTGTCCCAGAGATTCTGATACGTTGTGTCTTTGTTCTCATTGGTTTCAAATAACGTATATATTTCTGCCTTAATCTCGTTATTTACCCAGTAGTCATTCAGGAGCAGGTTGTTCTGTTTCCATGTAGTTGTGCAGTTTTGAGGGAGTTTCTTAATCCTGAGTTCTAATTTGATTGCACTGTGGTCTGAGAGATTGTTTGTTATGAATTCCATTCTTTTGCATTTGCTGAGGAGTGTTTTACTTCCAATTATGTGGTCAATTTTAGAATAAGTGCAATGTGGTGCTAAGAAGAATGTATATTCTGTTGATTCGATGTGGAGAGTTCTGTAGATGTCTATTAGGTCCACTTTTTCCAGAGCTGACTTCAAGTCCTGAATATTCTTCATAATTTTCTGTCTCAGTGATCTGGCTAATATTGACAGTTGGGTGTTAAAGTCTCCCACTATTGTTGTGTGGGAGTCTAAGTCTCTTTGTAGGTCTCTAAGAACTTGCTTTATGAAGCTAGCTCCTCCTGTACTGGGTGTGTATATATTTAGGATAGTTAGCTCTTATTGCATCGATCATTTTACCATTATGTGATGCCCTTCTTTGTGTTTTTTGATCTTTGTTGGTTTAAAGTCTGTTTTGTCAGAGACTAGGACTGCAACCCCTGCTATTTTTTGTTTTTTGCTTTCCATTTGCTTGGTAAATCTTCCTCCACCCCTTTATTTTGAGCCTACGTGTGTCTTTGCATGTGAGATGGGCCTCCTAAATAGAGCACACCGATGGGTCTTGACTCTTTATCCCATTTACCATTCTGTGTTTTTAATTGGGCCATTTAGCCCGTTTACATTTAAGGTTAATATTGTTATGTGTGAATTTGATCCTGTTATGATGCTAGTTGGTTACTTTGTCCATTAGTTGATGCAGTTTCTTCATAGTGTCAATGCTCTTTATATTTTGGTATGTTTTTGCAATGGTTAGTACTGGTTTTTCCTTTCCATATTTAGTGCTTCCTTTGGAAGCTCTTATAATGCAGGCCTGGTGGTGACAAAATCCCTCAGCATTTGCTTGTCTGTAAAGTATTTTATTCTCCTTCATTTATGAAGATTAGTTTGACTGGATATGAAATTCTGTGTTGAAAATTATTTTAAGAATATTAAATATTGGCCCCTATTCTCTTCTGACTTGTAAGGTTTCTGAAGAGAGATCTGCTGTTAGTCTGATGGGCTTCCCTTTGTGGGTAACCTGACCTTTCTCTCTG
>NW_012099765.1:2653831-2685266 GCF_000951045.1 Mandrillus leucophaeus
CAGTAGTCATTCAGGAGCAGGTTGTTCTGTTTCCATGTAGTTGTGCAGTTTTGAGGGAGTTTCTTAATCCTGAGTTCTAATTTGATTGCACTGTGGTCTGAGAGACTGTTTGTTATGAATTCCATTCTTTTGCATTTGCTGAGGAGTGTTTTACTTCCAATTATGTGGTCAATTTTAGAATAAGTGCAATGTGGTGCTAAGAAGAATGTATATTCTGTTGATTCGATGTGGAGAGTTCTGTAGATGTCTATTAGGTCCACTTTTTCCAGAGCTGACTTCAAGTCCTGAATATTCTTCATAATTTTCTGTCTCAGTGATCTGGCTAATATTGACAGTTGGGTGTTAAAGTCTCCCACTATTGTTGTGTGGGAGTCTAAGTCTCTTTGTAGGTCTCTAAGAACTTGCTTTATGAAGCTAGCTCCTCCTGTACTGGGTGTGTATATATTTAGGATAGTTAGCTCTTATTGCATCGATCATTTTACCATTATGTGATGCCCTTCTTTGTGTTTTTTGATCTTTGTTGGTTTAAAGTCTGTTTTGTCAGAGACTAGGACTGCAACCCCTGCTATTTTTTGTTTTTTGCTTTCCATTTGCTTGGTAAATCTTCCTCCACCCCTTTATTTTGAGCCTACGTGTGTCTTTGCATGTGAGATGGGCCTCCTAAATAGAGCACACCGATGGGTCTTGACTCTTTATCCCATTTACCATTCTGTGTTTTTAATTGGGCCATTTAGCCCGTTTACATTTAAGGTTAATATTGTTATGTGTGAATTTGATCCTGTTATGATGCTAGTTGGTTACTTTGTCCATTAGTTGATGCAGTTTCTTCATAGTGTCAATGCTCTTTATATTTTGGTATGTTTTTGCAATGGTTAGTACTGGTTTTTCCTTTCCATATTTAGTGCTTCCTTTGGAAGCTCTTATAATGCAGGCCTGGTGGTGACAAAATCCCTCAGCATTTGCTTGTCTGTAAAGTATTTTATTCTCCTTCATTTATGAAGATTAGTTTGACTGGATATGAAATTCTGTGTTGAAAATTATTTTAAGAATATTAAATATTGGCCCCTATTCTCTTCTGACTTGTAAGGTTTCTGAAGAGAGATCTGCTGTTAGTCTGATGGGCTTCCCTTTGTGGGTAACCTGACCTTTCTCTCTGACTGCCCTTAACATTTTTTCCTTCATTTCAACCTTGGTGAATCTGGCGATTATGTGTCTTGGGGTTGCTCTTCTCGAGGATTATCTTTGTGGTGTTCGCTGTATTTCCTGAATTTGAATATTGGCCTGTCTTGCTATGTTGGGGAAGTTCTCCTGGATAATATTCCGAAGTGTGTTTTCCAACTTGGTTCCATTCTCTCCATCACTTTCAGGTACACCAATCTTAAATGTAGGTTTGGTCTTCTCACATAGTCCTGTATTTCTTGGAGGTTTTGTTCCTTTCTTTTCATTCTTTTTTATCTAATCTTGTCTTCCTGCCTTGTTTCATTAAGTTGATCTTCAATCTCTCATATCCTTTCTTCCACTTGATCGATTTGGTTATGGATAGTTGTGTATGCTTCACGAAGTTCTCATGCTATTTTTTCCCACTTCATCAGGTCATTATGTTCTTCTCTAAACTGGTTATTCTAGCTATGAGTTGCTGTAATCTTTTATCGTGATTCTTAGCTTCCTTGCATTGGGTTAGAACATGCTCCTTTTACTTGGAGGAGTTTGTCATTACCCACCTTCTGAAGCCTACTTCTGTTAATTCATCAAACTCATTCTCCATCCAATTTTGTTCCGTTGCTGGCCAGGAGTTGTGATCCTTTGGAGGAGAAGAGGCATTCTGGTTTTTTGGATTTTCAGCCTTTTTGTGCTGGTTTTTCCTCATCTTCATGGATTTATCTACCTATGGTCTTTGATGTTGGTGATCTTTGAATGGGGTTTTTGCATGGACATCCTTTTTGTTGATGGTGATGCTGTTGCTTTCTGTTTGTTAGTTTTCCTTCTACCAGTCAGGATCCCCTTCTCCAGGTCTGCTGGAGTTTGCTGGAGGTCCACTCCAGACCCTGTTTGCCTGAGTATGACCAGTGGAAGCTGTAGAACAGCAAATATTGCTGCCTGCTCCTTCCTCTGGAAGCTTCATCCCAGAGGGACACCCACCAGATGCCAGCTGGAGCTCTCCTGTAAGAGGTATCTGTTGACCCCTGCTGCGAGGTGTCTCCCAGTCAGGAGGCATGGGGGTCAGTGACCCACTTGAGACAGTCTGTCCTTTAGCAGACCTGGAGTGCTGTGCTGGGAGATCCACTGCTTGCTTCAGAGCCAGCAGGCAGGAACGTTTAAAAGTCTACTGAAGCTGTGCCCACAGCCACCCCTTCCCCCCCACCCAGGTGCTATGTCCCAGGGAGATGGGAGTTTTATCTATAAGCCTGTGACTGAGGCTGCTGCCTTTCTTTCACAGAGGCCCCGCCCAGGGAGGAGGAATCTAGAGAGAGTGTCTGGCTTCAGTGGCTTTGCAGTACTGTGGTGGGCTCTGCCCAGTCCAGACTTCCCAGTGGCTTTGTTTTCACTGTGAGGGGAAAACTGCCTACTCATGCCTCAGTAATGGTGAACTACCCTCTCCCCACCAAGACTGAGCATCCCAGGCCGACTTCAGACTGCTATGCTGGCAGCAAGAATTTCAAGCCAGTGGATCTGAGCTTATTGGGCTCCATGGGGATGGGATCCGCTGAGCAAAGTGATGGCTCCCTGGCTTCACCCCCCTTTTCAGGGGAGTGAATGGTTCTGTCATGCTGGTGTTCCAGGTGCCACTGGGGCAGGAAAAATAACTCCTGCAACTGGCTTGGTGTCTGCCCAAATGGCCATCCAGTTTGTAATTGAAACCCACGGCCCTGATGGTATAGGCACCCAAGGGAAACTCCTGGTCTTTGGGTTGCAAAGACCATGGGAAAAGTGTAGTATCTGGGTCAGATAGCACCATCCCTTCTGGCACAGTCCATCACAGCTTCCCTTGGCTAGAGGAGGGAGTTCCCTGACCCCTTATGCTTCCTGGGTGAGGCAACACCTTATCCTGCTTCTGCTTACCCTCCCATAGGCTGCATCCACTGTTTAACCAGTCCCAATGAGATGAATCGGGTACCTCAGTTAAAAATGCAGAAATCGGCTGGGCGCGGTGGCTCAAGCCTGTAATCCCAACAGTTTGGGAGGCCGAGACGTGTGGATCCCGAGGTCAGGAGATCGAGACCATCCTGGCTAACACGGTGAAACTCCGTCTCTACTAAAAAATACAAAAAAATTAGCCAGGCGTGGTGGCGGGCGCCTGTAGTCCTAGCTACTAGGGAGGCTGAGGCAGGAGAATGGCATAAACCCGGGAGGCGGAGCTTGCATTGAGCTGAGATCCGGCCACTGCACTCCAGCCTGGGCAAAAGAGCGACACTCCATCTCAATTAAAAAAAAAAAAAAAAAAAAAAAGCAGAAATCACCTGCCTTCTGTGTTAGTCTCACTAGGCGCTGCAGACCAGAGCTATTCATATTCCACCATCTTGTGTTGACATCTTTTGAGCCAGATATTTTATTTATTCTGAGAACTGTTGTAGTGCTAAGAATTTTTTTGTTTATTGCTTTAAATGAACCCATAGATTCTAATATGTAGTGTTTATATTTTTAGAAATTTTATTATCTCAGTGTTTTCCCTTTTTACCCAAGTCATTTAATAGATGTTTTGTTTTATATTGTTTCAATTAAAAAGTTTTTGTTTTTGTCAACGTCTACTTTTGTTGCATTATGATCAGAGTTGTTTTTAATGTATCTGCCTTGAAATTAGAGCTATTTTTAGTGTCACCTATTAGTTTACTTGAAAACAAGTAAAAACAAGGACATAATAAAATTGGTACTTGAGAAGGTAATATTCTCTATTTTAAGAATGTAAATTTCAAAATCTATGCATAGATCTATCTTATTGAGAGTTTTTAACATGAAGGGATGTTGAATTTTATTGAAAGCCTTTTTCTGCATCTGTTGAGATAATCATGTGGGTTTTGTCTTTGTTTTTTCCCCCATTCAGTATGACATTGGCTGTGGGTTTGACATAAATAGTTCTTATTATTTTGAGAGATGTTCCATCAATAACTAGTTTATGGAGGTTTTTTTAGCATGAAGTGGTGTTGAATTTTATCAAAGGCCTTTTCTGCATCTATCGAGATAATCATGTGGGTTTTGTCTTTAGTTCTGTTTATGTGATAAATCACATTTATTGATGTGTGTATGTTGAACCAACCTTGCATCCTGGGGATGAAGCCTGCTTGACCATGGTGAATGAGCTTTTTAATGCACTGCTATATTCAGTTTGCCAGTATTTTGTTGAGGATTTTTGCATTAATGTTCATCAAGGATATTGGCCTCAAGTTTTCTTTTTTGTTGTATCTCTGCCAGGTTTTGGTATCAGGATGATGCTGGCCTCATTGAGTAAGGGAGGAGTCCCTCCTTTTCAATTTTTTGGAATAGTTTCAGTGGAAATGGTACCAGCTCTTCTTTGTACCTCTGGTAAAATTCAGCTTTGAATCAGTCTGGTCCTGGGCTTTTTTTGGTCAGCATGCTATTTATTACTGCCTCAATTTCAGAATTTATTAGTGGTCTATTCAGAGATTCAGTTTCTTCCTGGTTCAGTCTTGGGAAGGTGTATTTATTCAGGAATATATCCATTTCTTCTATATTTTCTAGTTTATGTGCATAGAGGTATATATGGTATTCTCTGATGATTTTATTTCTGTGGGGTCAGTGGTGATAATCCCCTTATCAATTCTGATTGTTCATTTGACTCTTCTCTCTTTTCTTCATTAGTCTAGTTAGTGTTCTGTTTTATTAATTATTTCAAAAAAACAGCTTCTTGATACTTTTTTTTGGTTTGTTTGTTTTTCATGTCTCTTTCAGTTCAGGTCAGCTCTGATCTTGGTTATTTCTTGTCTTCTGCTAGCTTTGGGGTTTGTTTGTTCCTGGTTCTCTAGATCATTTAGTCATAATGTTAGGTTGTTAACTTGGGAACTTTCTACCTTTTTGATGTGGGCATATGGTGCTAAAATTTCCCTCTTAACGCTACTTTAGCTGTGTTCTAAAGATTCTGATACATTGCATCTTTTTTCTTAATGGTTTCAAATAACTTCTTGGTTTCTACCTTAATTTCATTATTTACCCAAGAGTCATTCAGGAGCAAGTTATTCAATTTCCACATCCCTTCATATTAAAAACTCTCAAACTAGGTGTTGAAGGAACATAACTCAATAAGAGCCATATATGGCAAATCCACAGACAATATCATACTGAATAGGCAAAAGCTGAAAGCATTCCCCTTGAAAACCAGTACAAGACGTGGATGGCCTCTCTCACCACTCTTATTTGGCATAATATTGGAAGTTCTGGCCAGGACAATCAGGCGAAGAAAGAAACAAAGCTGTTCAAATGGGAAGAGGGGAAGTCAAATGATCTTTGTTTGCAGATGACATGATCCTATACCTAGAAAATCCCATCATCTCTGCCTAAAAGCTTCTTAAGTTGATATGCAACTTCAGCAAATTCTCAGAATACAAAATCAATGTGCAAAAATCGCTAGCATTTCTATACACCAATGACAGGCAAGCTGAGAGTCAAATCATGAATGAACTCTCATTCAAAATGACCACAAAAAGAATAAAATATCTAGGAATACAGCTAAGAAGGAAAGCGAAGGACCTCTTCAAGGAGAACTACAAACCATTGGCAAAGAAACAGATGACACATACAGAAAAACTTTCCATGTTTATGGATAGGAAGAATCAATACCATGAAAATGGCCATACTACCCAAAGTAATTCATAGATTCAATGCTATCCCCATCAAACTACCATTGACATTTTTCACAGGATTGGAAATAGTATTTTAAAACTCATCGACCCCCAAAAAGAGCCTGAATAGCCAAGACCATCCTATTCAAAATGAACAAAGCTGGAGGCATCATGCTACCTGACTTCAAACTTTACTACAAAGCTAGAGTAAACAAGGAAGCATGCTTCTTGTATAAGAACAGACACTTAGACCAATGGAAGAGAATAGAGAACTCACAAATAAGACCACACACCTAAAATCATCTGGTCTTTGACAAACCTGACAAAAGCAATGGGGCAATTATACCCTACTTAATAAATGGTGCTAAGAGAACTGGTAAGCCATATCCAGCAAATTGAAACTAGAGTCCTTCCTTACACAATATACAAAAATCAACTCAAGAAGGATTGAAGACTTAAATTATGTAAAATCCCAAACTATAAAAACCCTAGAAGAAAATCTAGGCAATACTATTCAGGACATGGGCATGGGCAAAGATTTTATGACAAAAACATCAAAAGCAATTGAAATAAAAGCAAATATTGATAAATGGGATCTAATTAAACTAAAGAGCTAATAAAACTAAAGAGCTTCTGTACAGCAAAAGAAACTATCAGAAGTAAACAGACAACCTACAGTATGGGAGATAATTTTTGCAATCTATCCACCTGACAAAGGTCTAATATCCAGCATCTACAAGGAACTTAAACAAATTTACAAGAGAAAAAAAAAACATTAAAAGTGGGCAAAAGACATGAACAGACACTTTTCAAAAGAAGATATACATGTGACCAAGAAACATGAAAAAAAAACTCAACATCTCTGATCATTAGAGAAATGCAAATCAAAACCACAGTGAGATACCATCTCACACCAGTCAGAATGTCTCTTATTAGAAATAAAAAAAACAGCAGATGCTAGCAAGCTTTTGGAGAAAAAGGAACACTTTACACACCCACCAACAGTATAAAATTAGTTCGACCATTACGGGAGCCAGTGTGGCAATTCCTCGAAGACCTAGAGGCAGAAATGCTATTTGGCTCAGCAATCTGATTACCCAGGGGAATGTAAATCATTCTACTATAAAGATGCATGTGTGCATATGTTCATTACAGCACTATTCACAATAACAGAGATGGAATCTACCTAAATGCCCATCATTGATAAACTGGATAAGACAATGTGGGGTGTGTGCGTGTGTGTGTGTGTGTGTGTACATGTATAAATGTATATATGTATATACACACACACACATACCATAGAATACTATACAATCATAAAAAGGAACAAGAACATGTCCTTTTGCAGGGACATGGATGTATTTGGAAGCCTTTATCCTCAGCAAATGAATACAGGAAAAGAAAACCAAACACTGCATTTTCTCACTTATAAGTGGGAGCTGAATAATGGGAACACATGGACAATTGGAGGGGGACACCACACACTAGGGGCCTGTAGGAGGATTGGGGATGTGAGGAGGGAGAGCATCAGGAAGAATAACTAGTGGGATTCTGGGGACTTAATACCTAGGTGATGGGATGATCTATGCAGCAAACCACCATGGCACACGTTTACCTGTATAACAAAACTACACATCCTACCCATGTACCTCTGAACTTAAAAGTTGGAAATCCAAAAGAAATCTACCTTTATGATTATACTGTTTAGGTGCTACCTCTTATTCTTGCTGTTATATCCTTTCCTGTTCACATTATGTGTCTTGGGCTGAGCGTGGTATATGAAAGTCTCCTATTCCTCTACTGTTAGTATGTTTCTCCTGCCTCCCATCATCTGTAATTTCACTTCCTAATGGCTACTGAAATTTTTAAGTATCATATCTTCATTGTGAATTCTGACTTACTGTATCTAATTTTAGTTTGCCTCATACCCGAATCAGCCCTTCTTCTTTTTTATTGTCTCACAAATCCTATGAAATACTTGCTTGGCTACAAAGAAAGCATACTAATTTGTATATAACAAAGGTTCTGCCTTCATTGAACTCCTAGCCTCCCTCCATCACCCAGGGGATAGATGAATCCCTACCTAATTATGTAATAAAGGTGAGATTATGAAAGGTATTATAAAAATAAAGGCATAAATTATATGACTACAAAGGCTTCTGGGTATTAAGGTAGTACAGTAAAGAACAAGAAACAGATTGCCCAATAATAGGCTAGATCCTTTTTTAGCTTTTCATAGGAAGAGAAAGTATTGACTCCTCAACCCCCTCAAAAAACAAAAGCAGCAACCTTGGAATAAAGATTGCCAGCGGTAAGCACACTGTCAGAGTAAATTATTAATTCAACTTACAATGTATCTGAACAGAAATGAAGAAATTATGAATTGGGACGGAGATAAGCAAATCATGGATTGTGGCAGAGAACTCAAAGATATCTTAGAGAATCATCATTAGGTCTATAAGGCTGATTGGACTTTGCAAATGTCAGAAAATATATAATTACAAAGTAGGAGTGGTTACTGAAGAGAGAATTGAATAAGATGGGAGAGTTTATCAATCTCAATATTTTATATATGTTTATGATAAAACTTATTTAAGTAGATATTTTAAGTTTTTTATATATATACACATAACAAATGTTCCGTATTTATATAGATTCATGCTATGATATCATCACAAAGTTAATGTAACTAGTAGGAAAATAGGAATAGATCCAGTTAAAAAATATAAGATATCTTTAAAAGGTGAAGATTAAAAGCTGTTTGTATCAAATGGGAGGCATATGTGCTCCAACATGGAGGTATAGACTTCCCAGGTCAAGGAGAAGCAAGGATGACAGTGGGCCTATAACGATGCGCTTCGTCATTCATAAGGGATATCTGGTTCAACCTATCACTGTTCTGGAGAATCTGCCTACATCATTGCCAGCTCTTCTGTTGCAAGTAACTGTTACATAACATTCCCGGCAAATCTCTTGTTTACCACAAGGGTGGGTGAATGGCAGGTAACCCACCTAAGTGTGCTCTCTCCATGGCTGGACTTGTTTTGCGTCTTGTTCAAGTATATAGATGAAAAGGCAACTATATGAAGAGGTTTTTAAAATATATTTATTTTTTCCTTTAATACAACAATATATAAAATTAGAGAACATAAAAATTAAGCATGCTATGGATTAGTACTATAAAATTATGTTTAAGTGAACACATTTTAACATCTTCTAGGTGTGATTTTTTAAAAGAAAAAATGATATCTATGAATATGAAACACAATGGAACATAGTTTATATTCTATTTGAAAATGTTTTTAAGTGATATGAAGTAAATCTATACATAAGTATACTTTGCTAACTTTATTTTCTACTGAAAAATGCATTCCATATTATTAAAAGAGGCTTAAATGTTAGAGTTTTAAGGTGTATCTAAAAGATGTCAGTGGTAGTTACTATTAAATATTTATGAGCCCACTAGTAAGGACAAATCATTTTCTTAATCTATTTCACTAATAGAAATTATTTATAAGTACATCATTAATTATTTACATTTTCCTGGTATTGTGTTTGCATTAATAATTCAAATATATATAATCATCTATTAAATCATCTAAATATGATTTAACTTCATTTATCTTTTGTTACACAAATAGCAAGTTGATCATTAACTATAGTCATACAAAAAAAGGTATGCTACTATCACAAACTTGGATATTTAGAAAGAGTAGTGACAATAGCTTGCATATCTGTCTTTTCCCTCAATATGTGGTTTAATTAATACTCTTAAGAAAGTTTTTGGTTTCTGACCTGTAAGTCCACCAGTTACTATGCACCCTTGAGGTCCCTGGCATGTAGAAAGCAAGTTTCTTTCTACAGGCTGCCAATTAACTCCGTGACCTCAGAGTCAAATGCCTTTTATACAGCGGGTAAAGACTTTTTATTTATTGTTGTTCTCTGGGACACATTAAACATCTTCATTGAGAAAAGATTTCCTGCTGAACAAAATGCTTATCATGACAACTTTGTCCCCTCTGATATATCATCATAACACCCAGAGCTCCTAGAGTTTCACAGTCTTGTGGTTACATCTGGAGTTATACCAGAAGATAGTATTATAACAATAACTTCGCCTACAATAATTTTTTTTCCCTTGAGAAGCCTTTTAGGAAAGTCTTAACAGGCTGTTCAGAAAAGACTCAATGTTTAGGGTACTGGGGGGAAAGGCCAAGTTATCAACTGATTCTTTTTTTTTTAGAAACACACTTTATGTATATTATATGTTTGATAATGAGTCAAGGTATGGGCAAAAATAAGTGTATTTTTTTTGTAAAAATACAGGAATTGTAAAAAATCAGTGTAAAAATATTTGTGCTGCAATCTCTGATTGCTATCCTCTGTTACAGACTATTATGTGCTTAATTGTATCTTTCCAAAATTCATACGTTGATGTCTTAACCTCAATATCACAGCATGTGACTGTACTTAGAGTGTTGAGGCCAGGCACACTGGCTCACGCCTGTAATCCTAGCACTTTGGGAGGCTGAGGTGGGTGGATCTCCTGAGGTCAGGAGTTTGAGACCAGCCCAACCAACATGGGAAAACCCTGTCTCTACTAAAAATACAAAAATAAGCCAGACGTGGTGGTGCATGCCTGTAATCCTAGCTACTCAGGAGGCTGAGGCAGGAGAATCGTTAGAACTTGGGAGGCAGAGTTTGCGGTAAGCTGAGATCGTGCCGTCGCACTTCAGCCTGGGCAACAAGAGTGAAACTCTGTCTCAAAAAAAAAAAGTGTTTAAAGAGGTAAAATCTGGACATAAGCATGGGTGTTAATCCAATGTGACTAGTGTCCTTAAAAGAGGAGATTAAGACACAGACACACGCACACAGAGAAGACCATGTGAAGACATAGAAGGAAGGCAGCCATTGGTAAGTCAAGAAGAATCGTGTCAGAAGACACCCTCTCTGTTGACACCTTGATCTCAGAATTTTAGCCTCCAGCACTGTGAAAATCGATTTCTGTTGTTTCAGGTATCCCGTACTCTGTTTCGACAGCCTTAGCAAACTAATTTATCGACCTTTTCTCATGCACAAATCCCAGTTCGTATTCTGGGCTTGTAATTCCAATTGTTTAGATCCAGTGTCCTCATATGGGACACTTGAAGCAAGACTTTAAGACAATGGTTTTTCCTGGTTTAAAGAGTAGTAGCAGAGGGAATTTAGAGTCCAAACTTTAATTGCTTACTATTTTGGCTTTGAGCAACAATACCATTTGTAATGCTTAGTTTAAGGAAGACAGTTTATGCAAATAACCTTTTTGAATGCTTTATTAACAGTCTTTCTCCAACCTTTCCTGATAGCCTGAATACCACTGTGTGTTCAAGCTAATCTGAAGGTTAAACCTCCCTGTAGGGTTCTAAAAGAAAGCTTTGACATGGCCCCAAACTCAGAATCTTTGGGAAAGAAATTGCTATTTTCATATTTTCAGAAACTTGGTCTAATGCAAGAGATCTGTATATCTATCTCTACATTTATATCTATATTAATTCTATAAATAAGCTCATGGAATATCCCAAGTAATAGAGACCTCAGTTTTGCTAATTTAGTGGCTTGTTCTCTGATAATCTTGACCTTGATACCTCTATAATTTTTGAACCTGTAATTAGACATGCTAAGTATGCAAAGCTATTTACTGATTTCCAGTTATGCTGTTTCAGGTTACAAATGTGAAAAAAATTAACTGCTTCCATAGCAAGATGACCCAAGGGGCCACTTTAGGACAATGGGAGCTACTGTGCATAAGAAACAGGGCTGATGGCAACATGTATATCTTTTTAATTTGAGGATTATGTTGGAAATGAAACATAGTCTCCAAGGTGAACAAGTGCTTTTGCTAGAGTACTTAACCCTAACTATGAAACTAGCATAAATTACCTGATCGTTATTAACTGGTGTTTAACTTCTCTGCACTTTTAACACTTATATTGGAAAGTATGTTCTTAAAAAAAAGTATTCATGGGTGATTAGAATGCCCTTTTCTTTTATATTTAATGTTTTAAAATCATGTACATTGAGTACCCACCAACATATCAATTATTTAGTCATTACAAACGTGGGTGAGAAGTCACTACAGTGGTAATGAGGACACAGTCCAAGCGTAAAAGGAAGTTCCCTAAATTGCAGCAATGAGCTATGGAAATGATATTAAATTGTTCATTTCCAAAAAAGATTTTCATGGCGATTCCCTAAACTAGATGGCAACATGGAATATGCAACAGCAGCAAATACACTCAGAGAGCTATGGCATTTGGGAAATCATTCTGTTGTATCGATAGGAAGTTATTCTCTGAACTCTCCTCCAATTTTTGAATATTTAATGACTGAGTGCTATTTAATTGGGGAAAGTTCTTCATAAGACGGTAATGTGACCCAAATTTCTGAAAGAAGAAAATGTTTTACTCCTTCAGGAAGTCATTTCTAGACAGAACTCTTAAGAGCATAGCATAATGAAGGTGGGACTCCCCGTAAATCTCTGGATTTGCTTAGGTAATATCACAAATATAATGAAACAAGCCCTCTGTCCAGTAAAAAAAAAAAAAAAACTATTTAAAAACCTAAAATTGCTATAAACATTTCCAAGTCTCACCAAGATTCTTCTGGAGAAAATAAAACAATCATAACCAAATACCTGGATAAATCAATATGACAGTATTTTATTGTGTATATAAATAATGGAACATTTTCAATGCAGTCATTCCTCTGGGCCACTGAGAAAAGAGGCAATGATGACATTAGCATGCAACCAAATAACATCCTTCAAACAATATGTTTTTCAATTTTTTTTTTTTTGCTAAAAATTATTTCCAGAATTGTTAGCAGATCATTTCAGCAGATAGTGGTAGAGTGAGTGGGGAAGAAGCAGCCACAGAATATGGTCTTGAGAAAACAGGGATCCCAGCCAGGCACAATGGTACCTACCTCTAGTCCCAGCTACTCAGAGGCTGAGGAGGAAAGATTGCTTGAGCCCAGGAGTTTGAGTCTAGCACCTGGCTAATCTTTTATTTTCTTTTCATAGAGACCAAGTCTCACTGTATTGACTAGTCTGGTCTCCAACTCTTGATCTCAAGCAATCCTCCTGCCTTGACCTCCCAAAGTGCTGGGATTTCAAGTGTGAGCCATTGCACCCAGATGATACCTACTTTTAAGATACAAGTCTGATTTTTTACATTAAAAAAGCCAGAAATTAAGATTTTAATGTGAATTTCCCAATTTGTAAGTGTTGGCCACTCATAATTATTTAGTGTATAATGGCAAAGCCAACACTATGCTAGCTAAATAAAATATGCATAAGCCAAATCTGGTCTATGGGCTACTAGTTGAAGACCACTGATTTACATTAATGGGATACATATATTCCCATAAAGAGGGCTAAATATAATTTATAAGCATGGAGTGTGTATGTGCATGCGTGTATGTGTATGTGTGTTGGGTGGAGGGTTGAAGAGAGAGCTGTCATCTAAATTATATAAAATCAAGGTGATTATAATCAGAATAGTTTCTGAATAATGGACTGATAAGAAGTCCATCTACAAATTAGCAAGTACAGGTAAATCCAAGAAGAATAAATAGCAACAATCCACTGAGATTGAGATGTAATATATATATATATCGTCTATATAGAATTGATTAAAAGATTCTATATAGCATACAACCTTCAGGAATAAGAATCAGAAAAAGTCAGCTTTAATTTTGATACTACTACTTGATCACCACTACCTTTATTACTTACTACCTGTTATCACACTAGGTGTATGTCATTGTTTTCAGTATTTATATGCATTATATAATTTAATCCTTATAAATCAAGAAGAGGTGCTACTTTATCCCATTTTAGAGTTCAAGAAAATAAGTCTTAGAGAGGTTAGGTCATTTATCAACAAAGGTAACTATTTCACATTTTTTCCTTGCAAACTGGTAGCCTATGGGAGCAAGATGTGTTTCAGTTACTCTTTAGAAGGTGTTTTGTTTTGCTTTATTTTGCTTTTGTTTATATTTTATTTTATTTTATTATTTTTTGAGATGGATTTTCACTCTTGTTGCCCAGGCTAGAGTGCAATGGTACAATCTGGGCTCACTGCAACCTCGGCTCATGGCAACCTCTGCCTCCCGAGTTCAAGTGATTCTCCTGCCTCAGCCTCCCGAGTAGCTGAGATTACAGGCATGCACCACCACACCTGGCTAATTTTGTGTCTTTTAGTAGAGACAGGGTTTCTCCATGTTGGTCAGGCTAGTCTTGAACTCCCGACCTCAGGTGACCTACCCACCTCAGCCTCCCAAAGTGTTAGGATTACAGGCGTGAGTCACTGTGCCCAGCCGGTCAGAAGATTTTAAAAATTTGAGGTTTTCAGATACCATTTGAATAGTTACACACTTCCCAGGTCTTCATTATCCACACATTTCTTGTGTTACATCTAGTGACATCACTCATCAGTGTTACATGAGCCTCATACTCTTCTCCTTACCTCTTTCTAACCTCCTCTAAAAATTGCCAGAAAATTAAGTGCTATGAAGTGGCAAATGCATCTAGTCTGTACATGGCATCTGATATCGATAAGTTTGCTTCCCTTCTTGGAATATAATTCATCCCCTCCAAATATCATGTTGAAATGTGATCCCTAATGTTGGAGGTGGGGCCTAGTGGGAGGTTTTTGGGCCCTGGGGGTGAATCCCTCATGACTGGCTTGGTGCCCTCCCTGTGGTAATGAGTGAGTTCTCACTCTTAGTTCACAGGAGAGCTGGCTATTTAAAAGAGCATGGTATCTCTTTTGCTCCCTCTCTTGCTGTGTGACACACTGGCTCCCCTCTCCCTCCTGCCATGATTGGATGCTCCCTGAAGCCTCACCGGAAGCATATGCTGGCACCATCCTTCATGTATATCCTGCAGAACCATGAGCCAAATAAACTTTTTTTTAATATAAATTACCCAGTCTCAGCTACTCCTTTATAACAACACAAAACAGACTAACATACCTTGAAATCATGATACTTTTGGACACTGTTATTCTTTGGGTAATATTGGGAACTAGCCTTCAACTCTCTTAACCCCTTTTTCTTTTAAAACAGACTTGAGGATAGGCAATCCTGTACAAGTTTCTAAAGAAGGAAAATGATGTCATTACTGACTAATACAGTAAAATGAATCTAGCTAGTTGAATTTCAGTATAGTGATGTGCATCTGGCTGAGCTTGAATTTAAAGCTATCATAGGTTTTATACTATTATCTTTACAGCTTTATCTTTTCAAAGCTAAGTGGCTATATGTGTGTGTGTGTATATATATATGTATATGCTAATACAATTTATGCATACATGCTTTATGTAAGTGCTTACAGATAACCTTCTGATGGTACAATCAACATGTGCCTCTACATTTCAGACTTGAGACTTCAGGGTTTTAGAAGCTCATTGTGACTTGGTACCAGTTTGGAGAATTAGGGAGAACGTAATGGTTTCTTATTCTTAAGTTTTAAGTTGCTTTGACACTGGAATTGATGAGAAATAAGTCAATTTCCAGACAGAGGGGTTAAAGTAGGAGTGTTAGTTTTGTATTGCTGTGTAACAAATCACCACTGGTTTAAAGACTTAAAAGAACACTTGCCGGGCGCCGTGGCTCACGCCTGTAATCCCAGCACTTTGGGAGGCCGAGGCGGGTGAATCACAAGGTCAGGAGATCGAGACCACGGTGAAACCCCATCTCTACTAAAAATACAAAAAATTAGCCGGGCACGGTAGCGGGTGCCTGTAGTCCAGCTACTCAGGAGGCTGAGGCGGGAGAATGGCGTAAACCCAAGAGGCGGAGCTTGCAGTGAGCTGAGATCTGGCCACTGCACTCCAGCCTGGGGGACAAAGCAAGACTCCGTCTCAAAAAAAAAAAAAAAAAAGAACACTCATTTATTATATATTTTTGTAGGTCTAGAAGTCTGAGTATGGATTAACTGGACCTCTCTGTACAGGGTTTCATCAGACTGCAATAAATGTGCTGACTGGGGGTGCATTTTCATCTGTGGTTTAGAGTTCCCATGCAGTCTTTTAGGGTGTTGGCAGAATTCATTTCCTTCCAGTTGTATCAGTAACATTCCTGTTTGCTTACTAGTTGGGTTCTCATCTACTAGAGGCAGCCTAGCCTGCTGTTCTGTGCCACGTGACCCTCTCCACAATGCAGCACCTGGTACCTCTTAGGCCAACAAGACAGCATCTACCACAGCTTTTAATTTCTGCCTCCTCTCCTCTTTGACCTCCAGGTTCTTTTTGTAAAAAGACTCACTTTATATCAGGGCCACCCTTACTCAAAGAGAGGGAGTCATACAGGGTGTGAACATCAAAGGGCCAGGAATTTGGAGCCATCTAAAGATTCTACCCCATACAGTAGGAGAATTAAGAATCTTGCCATAGGAGCCCCACTAAAATAATTGTTAGTGCTTTTTTTTAAGTTACTTTTGCCAGGAATAAAATGAAATAATGTGCGTGGCTTTGATTGCTCCATGGCTCCATGAGACTCATTCACACAGATTTGAAAATCTAACATTGTCACTGTTGTGTAGATCTATTTATATAGACTTAAAAAAAAAAAAAACATAAAATAGGATTCTAAAATAACATTGTATAAAATAAGTTTTGCCATGTCCAGAATGTCTACTGAATATACCTATTTTTCTGTTCTTTAATTCATATTTAAATTTGATTAGACTTGGCCCAAATAACTTTCTGGGTGGTAATATACATTCCACATGGGCTTAAACTTAAATATTTTATCTAGTAAGCGAGTTATATTTTACATGACACTTTGAATAACCACTATTGATTCTTGATTACATTAATATCTATATGCTGCCATAAACAATGTTTATGACACTATAATTGATAACACTATTAGTGCTACCTACTTGTAGGACCTGCAATTATATTGCTATAAAGGTAATTTATAGTTAGAGGAATAGTATCTAACTTGCATTTTAAATCCATAAAGCAATGTTTTTTTCACCAAAAATGGTGACTAAAGTAATTCTTTAAAATATTTTGTTTAATTGGCAAGGATAGTAACTGAATTTTTTTTTCCTCTTAGGACCTGGCCAATTTACAATTTTTTGTTACCTATTTCCTCCATTATTTTAAAGATTATCCTGATATGAGTTGGTTAAAAAAGTGATATTGATGGTTTTTGTTTAGCAAATCTGTGATTTGGGTGTCTTTGATTTTTTTACCTGGTAAATAACTAATAGATATTTAATAGGCAATGTTTTAGAATTTTTCCTTGGGTTTATTTATAATGTAAGTAGATGGACTGTCAACTTTTGAATTGATATTCAGAAGCTTATTTTTCTTTTTGGCTTGCTTTTTTGGAGAGTATTAAATGTTATTTCTATAGAATAACTTACCAAAGAATAATTTTTTTAAAAAGTGCCTCCCTCAGTGTGTAAGAACCATTTTAGTCTGCATGAAAATCATAGTATGATTCTGAGAAAATACGTGCTTGAATAAGGTAAATAAAACTTCAGAGCCTTCTTTACTTTAAAGAATAACAGCCTGTCTGATCATACTCTTCTCTTACGAGAAACACTCTGAAATTTTTCCTACCATCCCACAAATGATTGTTTGACCTAAAAAAAAAAAAATTCTGATTTTTCTTTTCAAAAGCTATTTGAGTATTTTACACTGCAATGTGTTCAATAAATAGCTATGATATATTATAACAACAAAAAGTGTACCCTTTCCCCACCCAAAATACACCCATTCTTTCCTCTTCTGAATGAATATATCCTAATAGAATGCCTTTTAATTTTCATCTTAATTTCAAGAAATCACAGACCAAAATAATGAGGTCTTAAAACGATGAGATGATTAAAACTTTACACATATAAACCTATGCTACCTATTCTATTGGTAGTTTCATTGGTTGGTTATTTAGCTGACCATTTTGATCAAATAATTTTGCTGATTTGGAATATACATTTTCCTCATCCCACAATAAATGTATGCACATGAATTTAAAAACATACATAATTTTAAAAATTTCAAATGCTTTTCATCCCACCTCAGTTTGATAATAAATGTTATACCTGAGATAAGACTTAAAATCAATTGTTTTTTGTTTTGTTTTGGGCTTGTTTTTGTTTTTTAACAGTCCTGGGGCAATAGCAAAAAATTGGAGAGATGAAGAAAGAATTTTAGCCAATATTTAACTACTGTAAAAATCACATTTTGCTTTGATTTCGTTTTTTAAACTCTAACTTGTCAATTTCCAGGAAAAGCAGAAATGTACAGTAAAATGCTCACAACCAAGTCTAATCTCAGCGTAAAACTTACTGTCAGCATGAATAAAATTCTTGTGCTATAAAAATATATGAGTATTGATTGCCAGCTCTAAGAGTTTTCACAAATTATTCACAAAACACAAGAAAGAACCTAAAGGAAAGTTGAATGTTTATTTTCTGTGATACAAAACAAATAGATTGGTAGCAAGATTAGAGGATACAATAAATAAGAACTTAAATAAAATTAACATTTCCAAAAGGAATTGGTGAGGTTAAGTGTCTGGAACTGTCTGTTACTCCAAATTTATGTAGCAAGGGTTCATTAACTTCAAATGAGGGGATTCATACTCTGTTTAATAAGGTATCACATGGAGTTCCTTTCCATTTACAGTATGTTCTTAAAGGTGAAAACAGCAGGAAAACGAAATTACTTCATTTACCAGAATTACAGCTTCTTTTGTATAAAACTTTAATCATTTTATATATGACAACCTTATGCTTAATGTTTTTAGAATATTCTTCATAAAACATTATTTAGCAAAAGCATACTCTCCCACTGAGCACATTGCTCCTTTCAATGGCTGTACTAATCTAGTTTGAATATATGCGGCATTTAATCTTAATTATGATGCCGAAGTCTATACAATGTTAATTATTCATTTCACATGCTCCCTCCACTTTATTGTAACTCCTAATTTGCTTAACAAAATGTAGCTTTTAATTAGAACCGTGGAATTGTTGAGGCAAGGTGCTGTTCTGAGTGTGTGCATGCATGTGTATGTGCAAGTGTGCACACTTTCCATTGGTTTGAAAATGCATAGGGGAGAAGCATAGTATAGAAGTAACAGAAGACAATTATTTGTAATTCAGAAGATAAAAATCCCTGGTAGGTGTAATTTCCTTCTTAGGTAACTGTTTCTTGGTTTCTTAGAGTGGAAAAGGAAAATAGAGATACCTGGTTGCCATTTTAATAATGGACAATCATTGGGCTGTAGTTAGTGTGCACATGTCTTTAAATATTGGCATGGCAGATCACACACACACAAAAACACATGCCAAGAAAATTAGCTGATCAGGTCTTTTTTTAATCCATGTCTTCAAGAATATCTGACTGAAATAGTGTACTAGTAATGTTTATGTATTTATTCAACTCATGATATATATAACACAAAATAGTTTGTGAGAAAACTTCAAAAAGTGATATTTGTTTAAAATGCTTGATATTTTTCAATGTTTCCCTAATTTTTGTTATTTTGTGGATTTTAACATTAATTTTAATATACTTCAATAGTTTTTATTTAAAAGGTTTAAATTTAAAATAAGTAAAACTTTATATTCCTGCTTTAAAAAGAAATCATTATTTTAAAATAAATTGAAAATTACTAAAGTTTTTTCATTCACGGTTTATCACCATACATTCACCAAAGGACCCATTCCACACCTATTTAAACAATGTACACACCAACTTAGAATTCTAGGAATGAAGCCAGATATCTCTAAAATTATGCCCTGGGTAAGCTGTACATAAAGACAAGGGATTATAATGTTTTGTATACATTTACTATAACTTTTGTTTAAAATATACAACAAAAAAGCCCATAAGAAAGATCAAAATGATCCCTGTTGGTAATTCTGTATACTAATATATCATATACAAAAATGATGTTATGGTTGTGAAATAAAATTTTAAACTGATTAATTGTATCTAGATAGCTATTATCTTCCAATTGGATGGTCGTATTTTTCCTCAAAAGAAAAGCTAGATTGACTTATGAATGCATAAAGATATAGAATATCCTAATCATTCTGATAGTATTCCTTCCTAATAAATATGTTTGGCAAGTGAATTAGCCAAAGGAATTAGTTTTGTCATTAATTGGACTTAAGGCATGAAATTAACAACTGCATGCTTCTGATTTCTGTGGTCATATCAACTCTTAGTGTAGTCTTCATCTTCTTACAGGACACTGCTTTACTCATTAAGTTCCTTTTTTAAAAAGTCAAGCATAATTATTTAAAATCTTCTGTTTCATTTCTAATGTGTGTAATAGGTACAATGTATTAAGCTGTCCTTTAATTTTACAATTACCCATATGGTAGGTACCATTATTATTCCCACCTTACAGATGAAGAAATTAGGAATTTAGGAGAAATGAATGACATCCAAGATCATCTAAGATTTCAACCCAGGCCTGACTCCAGAGCCTGTGATCTCAACTGTGTGCTCTCTGCCTTCATTTGGTTATAACCTCAGTTCTGTGTCCACTAACATTCAGTGCAACCAAACTCTGTTTCTAAAGACGGGACTCTGATCTGGATCTCCATTCTCCTTGGACCCCTATATTCACTTATACAGGGTTTAAATCTTCATCTTGTATCAAAAGAATAGCTGGGTTAAAGTAAGCGACTACGAATGATCGTGAATATTGGTACTGTTTGGTAAAAATTTTAACAATGAAAAAAAATTGAGAGGAGAGAAGGGGTAAATATACCCTTATTTAAGAATACTATGTGTATTCACATATTAAAATTTTGTTTTTGATGAGAAAACACTTTTCTCCGGTTACTTTTTGCTTCACTAAATAAGATATGAGACTGTATGATATTTGTAATAATGGTTAGGTGCACAGAATCTGCAGTCAAGCTGTGTGTGTTTCAACTTCATCGCTGCTGCTTACTAGCCTAGAAGGCTCCAGGAGTTGACACAACCTCTTCAGTGCCTCACTTTCTTCATCTGTAAAATGTGTGTAATATTTCTTACCTCATAGAATGGCTTGAGGACAAAATGTTTTACTAGATGCCAAGTGTTATAAACAGTAACTGAAACATTGTCCTTTGTGCATAAGTGTTTGCTTTTACTCATAGAATCTAAGAAGCCGATTTTAAGGAATGTCTAGATTTTAGGAGACATTAAAATGTTAAAAGAATGTCTCAGATTTTATGAAATACACTATTTTTAAGGTATAAACTGCTAAGATTAGTCCACATACAATATCTCTTCTCTGCCTTAAGACTTAGAATTCGAAGTCCATATGTCTTGTTGCAAAGAAGTCTATTTTTATTTATTGTGTCTGTTTTAAATATCTTAACAATGTTTATCAAATTGTTCATATAAAACTTCTGCTTTCAAGAAACATGAACACAAAGAAATGGCTAATGATATTGAGGGGCATTATCTGAATCAGTTTTTATATATACTCAAATCCCCTAGATAATGACAAAGCATCCACTTATGTTTTTTTCTTCATAAGTCACATAAGCCTAGCATCACATAAAATTTAAAATTCCTGGAAACAAAGCACAAAAGATAATAACTTTGCTTATTTTTATTTCCATCCTCTATGTGCGACTCACCTCATAACCTTGTCTTAAGAAAAAAGGAGGGGGATTCTTTCAAACTCTGCTTATAATCTCATCATAACTTTTTCCCATTGTATTCTCTCATAAGCTTTTCTATCTCCTTAATAACTATTTAGTTTTGCTTCTTTCACTCTGCCCAGTCCAAGAGACTATCTAACTAATCTTGAGATGTGCACTTAGTGCTGAGTACCGTAAGTCAATTTTCTTTTATTGAACTTTAACACCCTGGGGAATTCCCAAAGATTGTGAAGCTCTGTGGCGCTTTTCTGAAACATAAGCCTGCCCACCCTTTCTGTCCCTGTCTTTGAAATGAAAAGCTCTAGCTTTGTGGTCTGAATTTAGTTCTATTCACTGTCTCACCATCACACTGAGCTGCCTCTGAAGTTTGCCCCCCATGTAGTTCTAAGTTCTAAAGCCACGTGGTCACTGTCTTTTCTGAGCTGCTTTTCCTGCCTCCTCTTTGGTGTCTCTCGGCTTTGCCATTCTGTTTAGGTATCACCCAGGATACCATGTTCTCTCTGATGTTTTCTCAGTTGACCTCCAAGTCTGGGAGGGCCTTGCAACATGTTTCTTCTTCTCTGTTTTGTTGCCAGGGATGATTTGGTAGAGAAATGTGTGATTGAAATAGAATGCTTTGCTGTGTTGCACCGTGTCAGAAAAACGCAGGAAAATTATGTCTGAAAAGTTTTCAGTGTTTGTTATCCCGTATCATCCTCTTCATCTCTATATGTAATCGTAATTACTCCCCATTTTTACCAGTGCAGAGAAGTAATTTACTCGTCGTCACATATTACTTGACAGAGCTGGGGTTTGAATATCATTCTCTGGAATTTCAATGCCTGATTTTCTTTTCTACGATGTAGTATTGCTTCTTGAATATTCTCCTACTTCATTTGTCCTTCACTTAATACAGCAGTTTCTGATGAGGACTTGGTTATTGTGTCACAGTATATATTATGGTATTTATAAGTATTTGGTTAAGGAACTCAAAAAATAACTATATATGAGTTAATGAGTATATATAATAATTATACTAACTTTGTTTGTTTGTTTGTTTTAAGATATGGGGTCTTGCTCTGTCACCCAGGCTGGAGTTCAGTGGGGCAATCATAGCTCACTATAGCCTCGAACTCCTGGGTTTAAAAGATCCTCCCTCTTCAGCCTTCCAAGCAGCTAAGATTATAGACACACCTCACCATGCCCAGTTAATTTCTTTATTTTTATTTTTGTAGAGACAGGGTCTCACTATGTTTTCCAGGCAGGTTTCAAACTCCTGGCCTCAAGCAATCTTCCCACCCTGCCTCCCAAAATGCTTGAATTATAGGCATGAGCCACCACGCCCAGCCAAAATGATAACAACTTTTAATCTATTTAAGTAGAGATATTCATATTCCTTGATATTTGGGGATCTAGATAATGATTTATTTATTTAACACATACATATTGAATGTTTGCACTCTTTTGGACTCTAAGGCTATAGCAGTGAGGCACCGTCCCTGTTCTAGTGGACCTTACATTCTAGTGGAGGAGACAAACAATAAAGCAGTGAGTTTTTCTACAGGGCCATCTCTGTAGGACTGTCAATCACAGTAAGTGCTTCAAAAAACAGGCAAGTAGGATAACATCTGAAGTAGAGTGATAGAAGTATTGCTGACCAGTTTTATGCCAACTGTGTGAGACTAAAATATGTGAAATAATTGTGTGCATGATGTAAAAATATCTAGAAGATTATTAATGTAGAGAGTGACTCTAGGCTCTGAAAAGGCTTCTGCAAGTTATTGAAGGATGGCAGTGTAGTTAGGAATGCAGATCTTGGCATCAGACAATCCTTTTCCATCACTTTGTAGCTGTGTATTCTTGGCCACATTACTTAACTCTATGAGCCTTATTTTTCCTTACTAATTAAATGGGGGTAACAGCGCCCCTCCAAGCGTGCCGTAAAAATTGAGAGTGACTATAGGTGAAGTGCTGGCATAGTTCTTGGCGCATAGTGAGTTCCGCTGGAGTAGCAATGTTAGTGGCAGAGGTAGTAGTTGTAGTAGAAATTATTGTTGTTATCAATATAGCTTTGAAGACCCACTGAGTATTTCTTTTTTTTATTGAGATGGAGTTTCGCTCTTGTTGCCTGGGCTGAAGTGCAATGGCGCAATCTCGGGTCACTGCAACCTCCATCTCCAGGGTTCAAGCTATTCTCCTGCCTCAGCCTACCCAGTAGCTGGGATTACAGGTACCTGCCACCACACCCAGCTAATTTTTTTGTATTTTTAGTAGAGACAGGTTTTCACCATGTTGGTCAGGCTGGTCTTGAACTCCTGACCTCAGGTGATCCACCTGCTTTGGCCTCCCAAAGTGCTGGGATTACAGGTGTGAGTCACCGTGTCTGGCCAGTGACCCACTGAGTATTTCTATGCTTTCAATTTTTCACGTGCTTCTTTTTTTCCCCAAACTCCTCATAGATGTAGGAATTGTAAATAATATATTTGAAGCACTTTGTATGAAGACAAGTTTTTTCCATTGTTATCTGGGGTGCCAGAAATAAAACCTAATTCTGGAGGTTTTCTAAGAGCGGAATTTCCATTTTACTATTCAGTGGGAGTTCTTGCTTGGAGATGTTTTCCAAAGCCAGTCCTAACATATTGAGTTTCCATCTGAATAGCTGCCAGAGACCAACTAAAGAGAGGAAGCACATCTCACAGTGCCTGGAGCTCCAGGAGGTGCTCAGGCCCTGCCACCCACATGGGGCTGTCACCAGCTGACACCCAGTACAGAGATGATATGAACACCCATGAGTCAATTCCCTCCTGTCTCAACAAAGCAATAATGGGCAGCTCTCTGCTGTGCTCAACAACTCTACACATACAGGCACCTCTCCCATGCCCATAGGTTTGCCGTAAGATTTCAGTTAACATTTTGCAGGCATAATATGCTAGGGTTTTTTAAATAAATAAGTTAAAAATCTCATTTTTAATCATCTTCCCACCTGTACCTGTTTGGTTTACCCCAGAACTCCTTTAGGGAAGTTTGAATTATCTTTAAAAAATATCTCACCCCTAAGTGTCTGGTCTACTGTTCCTCACACATTAGAAATTCCCTAATTATTCCTGGTTAACTAACTGCCTGACTAGGTGCTCTATGCCTTTTTATTGTTAACTGACTACAATTAATTGACTAATTAGAACACCATTGGTGATATTAACTCCTCTCATGATCATAGTAAAAACATTATTATCTTAATTAGGCTTTTACCAAAAAGACTCTGACATTTTTTTCTAATAAGTTTTTCCCTACACTCTGGTTAAAATAAATACAGAAGTTAAATATGTAAAACTACATTGAAATATGTTGGAACTAGTAAAAATAAAACAGCTTGTTTATTAACCCTTCCTCTCTCCTCCTCCTCCTCTCTCTTGCTTCCTCTCTCCCTTGCCTCATTATAAAAATGTTTTACTGGCTGGGCACAGTGGCTCATGACTGTAATCCCAGCACTTTGAGAGGCCGAGGTGAGCAGATCACAAAGTCAAGAGATGGAGACCATCCTGGCCGACCTGATGAAACCTCGTCTCTACTAAAAATACAAAAATTAGCCAGGTGTGGTGGCACGTGCCTATAGTCCCAGCTACTCGGGAGGCTGAGGTAGGAGAATCACTTGAACCCAGGAGGCGGAGGTTGCAGTGAGCCGAGATTGCGCCTCTCCACTCCAGCCTGGGTGACAGAATGAGACTCCATCTAAAAAAAAAAAAAAAAAAAAAAAAAAAAGTTTTTCTTTAATAATAGATAGCTTTAAATATATTCAGAAAATACAATCTTTGGGAATCCTTTGCTTTGTTAAGAAAAATGAATGGAGCTTCTCTTATTCCAACAGAAAAGTAAAAGATAATATGCACAGACCTGATTGAAATGCTGTTTGTTTTGCTTTGTTTTGTTGAGGTGTGTTGTTTCTTTTTTGTTGTTGTTTAAGCAAAGTGTTAACTAGAAGACACTCCAGGATTCACAGTCCTCCAATATTACTGTGTCCAGCAGCACTGGAGCCAGCAGTGGCTTTCTTGGTGGTGACACACCATGCCACTTTACACAGGGTGGGGGTGGGGGGCTGAGGTTTCAAGTCAGATTTAGAGACACAGGCATTGCACTGTCTAAAAATAGAAACACTGTATAAGTGATATGCTCATTAACTTTGGAAGGACCCATGCTAGCAAGCCCAAGGAAGGACTTTGTGACTAATTAGAATGAAAAAAGTTTCAAGAAACAACAAAGTTGAAAAGCATTTTCTGATTTTTTTAATGTGTCATAGAAGGAAACTATATGATGGGAACAATAATTTTTACACATTTTTCTAACATATCATCATTTTACATATTTTTGTCATAATTATTCAAGTATTTTATACACATGAAGATGTTGGAAAAGGGCGCCTAGTGGAAAAGGATGAATGTCTTAATGCTCTTTGGGATTCAAGTCACAGAAACCTACTGGCCGTTGTTTACACAAAAATAAGGAATCTGCTATTAAATACAAGGCTAGCCCATGGAATTGGAGGGCAAGAAAGATACTTCCACCCTAGGAGAAACAGAACGAGACTCCTTTAAGTTGCATAGTCTTACATCTTTGTTTCATCTATTCTCTGCTCTTTGCACTGTGCTTGAGTGGCAAATCTCTACCCCATGGTTCCAAGTAACCTACCTTTAGTTCACGGGCACAGCAACACTTGACCTGCCTCTGTATGTCCAGTTTCACCTCAGAAAGAGGAAATGTGATTGTGCTCTCCTGGGGCAGGTATCCAGCCCTAGTCCAGTTGAGGATCTTTACAGGGCAGGGCCATGGGGTAAAAAGTAGGGTTGCTGGAGTCTACCTTATATGTGGGGGTATAATTCTCATAGAAAAAGGAGGCCTTGTCTGGGAGTGCACTCCAAAGATACCTACTACAAAAGAGACGAATTGGTACATGAGACAATGGTGAGAAGGAGAACATGAGTGAGCTTTCATGTTTGAAATAGTCATAGAATTAAGGCAGGGAAGGATGTCTGCTGGATACTATTGTGTTAGAAGTGAACATTTAAAATGGCTTTTGTTTAAAATTTGATTTAAAGACCCTGTCAAACCCTTTGAGATGACTTATAAATATCTAATAAGGTTGTTCTTTCCCTCAACTGTATAAATGACAAGAAACCTGTGGTATGGACATTTCTAAGAAGTATAATTACCATTATCACTATGAGATGTGTTCTAAGGTTAATGATCGCTTCTTGGGATTTACTATCCCTGACTATACCATTGAACTATCATTTTTCTTCCCACTAATTTATAGAAAATTGCTTAAAGTTTGAAACCAAAATGTCTAATTAAAAAAATGATTACTCAGCTCAGATGAAATATATACTACTGATGTTTGTCATCTGATAATGACAGAAATGGCTAACAATGTAAATACTATTCTTATTTATAAGAAATAGCTATATTTGTTATTTTTTATAAAATGAAAACTGAAGAAAAATAAGGAAACACTCTCAGAGTGGTTTAGGAGGATAACTGAATTCTCTAAAATTTAAAATTTGAAGTTATCACTTTAAAGCTCTTTGGTTATCATTTTCCCAATGAACTTATTCAATATTATTAATGATGATACCTAGTTGAATTCCATCTCCTGAATGTTATTTACTCATGCTCTCTCATATATTTTCACTTTAAAAGACTTGAATTGAGATATACATATATTATTGATTTCTACAGTGAATTTTTAAATACATTATTTAGAAGTCCCAGAGAATTTTTTTCCTAATGAATCAGAATTCAACCTGCAGAAGAGAAAATGAGTGATTAAAAATAGCCCATACATTTGTTCTCATAGTTTATAGTATACTCATTTTAATTTTCAAATGGTATAAATACTTCATTCTACCCTTTTGTACAAATGAATGATAGGAACTATGACAAATTAGCAATTGTGCCAGTGACTTTGAAACCTATGAATAGAGGGTATTAGATAGTTATCAATTTCTGGTTATCACATTTTTGTTTTAAATCTAATTTTAGGCTGCCACAATCGCTTATTTAAAAATTCTATGCTTTAGAAGAGCACATTTTCAAGAGTTACAAGAATTTTTTTCTTTAAAATACTCTGGTTAGTGCTGGATTAAATATAATATTTCAAGTTGGTCAAATATTTCCCAAACTTTTAAATTGTCAGAGTTTTAAAAGGTAATGTTGTTCAGGCTTATCTAATCATTATCTTAATTAAAGGAGAAGGAAAATCTTAAATTAATGTCATGATCAGGCCAGTGGTTATAAGTAAATTATTTTTTTTTTTTTTTTTTTTTTGCAAATATGAGGTCTCTGTGTCCACAAAATCTGTCTCAGATTGACTCTTTCCTTGACAGTAGAGAACTGAGCAATGATACTGATTAGCAGATAAAAGACAGTTCCTGAAATCTTGAGGTATGTCTTTAAAAATAAAATTTTAAAATTTTATTTGAAAGTTATTCAAAAACAGTTTATTTCTACTCTTACTGAATGCATCATTAAGTACTCAAAACTTGTGTTTGCCCACAGAATATTCTCTTGAAATAAATTTAAATTAGCATAAATGCTCTTCGTATATGATAATGGCTCAAGAAATGAAAAATTAATTGCCATTACACTTCATATGATATTGTGACTGTATTGGTTGTATCACAATTGTATGGGAAAATTACTATAACCTTCCTTATTCTCAATAAAAATATAGTTGTTTTTCTAGATGTATTAACCCTGAGTAAAAATTATCTTTAAAAAACATAGCACTGTCAATGATAGATAAGTATGTATTGATGTTTATGAAGAAATTATTTTGTAACTGGCATAGTTTGGGGAATAAAAATAAAAGACCAGTAATGGAAATTTATTTCAAGAACTAATCTCCTCTGCAATGCTTTATTTTGCAAAATGGCTTCCAAAATTATTATGTCAAAGAAGATTATCACATTTTGTGTAATTCATCAGCAATTGACCTATTAACTCTAATTGTGCTTCCCAATTATAGTAATGCAAAATGATGTACTAGAATATATAGTGATTTTAAACATACCTAAGCAAAAAGCTAGGGGAATAAAAATGTGCTGTGCAAATTATTCTACACACACACAAAAAGACCAGATTCCATTGACTTAGTACCTTTGCCAGATTTTCTGGGTACAGAGTCAAAAATTCTCAGCTTTATAATTTATAAATAAAAAAAGTTTGATATAATGTAGACAAAACATTCAGGTGGATGATCACATTTTTCACTTTACTTTCAGAACTTTAGCATTTTGTAGACAAAAATCTCTAAGTAAATTTGGAGAGTGGAACATTTTTATTAGAGCTGATATTTCTTATGCATTGTATTACCAAACTTAATCATCCTGCCATTTATAAAGTTAGAAGTACTCTAATATTATCTATAGCGATCTAAAAGAAAACCACGCACCCTCAAATTTTGAAGTATGCCTAATTTTTGTCTTAGTATAATAGATTGTAATATTTTCAAATATGTCTTTTGTTGAATGACTCATTCATATTTGAACTGCCTGCTTATGAAAGTTAGGAACACAAGTTCCTGAGTAGAAAATGGGCAACATATTGGATTTGGCACCAGCATATAATAGTGCCCTTTTCCGTAGCAGTGGCAGAACTACTGAATCAACATAGAAGTTCAGGCAGAATACGTAAGTGTTTATTTCTCTTGTCAAAGGAATATATATTAAATGTTACATTTTAAACTTTATGTCCAACTCTAATACCCTCCACAGAAAAATTACTGGAGTAATTTCTATGCTCTCCACTCATTCTTTCATTCATTGATCACGTATTACTTAAAATGTGGTCATATAGTACCTACCACAGTTAACAACATGAATTTGATAGCTAGACTGTCTTGAGTTTGGATCTCAGCTTCACTTCTTGCTGTGAGATCTCTGTTCCTCCATTTCCTTATCTGCAAAATTTGAGGATATAATAGCACCTATGTGTATTAGTTTGTTCTCACATGGCTATAAAGATACTATCTGAGACTGGGTAATTTATAACAAAGAGAGGTTTAATTGACTCAAAGTTCTGAGTGGCTGGGGAGACCTCAGGAAACTTAAAATCATGGTGGAAGGCAAAGGGGAAGCAAAGATCTTCATGTGGAGGCAAGAAAGAGAGCCTGCTAGAGCAGGGAAAATTGCCTTATATAGACATCCGATCTTGGGAGAACTCACTCATTATTATGAGAACAGCATGGGGGAAACCGCCCCCGTAATCCAATCACTTCCCACCAGGTCGCTTCCTAAACACCTGGGGATTACAATTCAAGATGAGATTTGGGTGGGGACACAAAACTTAACCACATCACTATGTTATAGGGTTGTTGTGAGCATTCAATGTGTACAGCCCTTCAGACTGTGCCTGGTTAATAACTGCTGTGTAAGTGTGTTATTGTTATTTTTGTTACTGTCTGACTACAGATATTTAGATGTTAACTGGGTCAGTGTTTTAGGAGGCAGGGCCAGGCGCGGTGGCTCATGCCTGCAGTCCCAGCACTTTGGGAGGCCAAGGCGGGCGGATGACAAGGTCAAGAGATTGAGACCATCATGGCTAACACGGTGAAACCCCGTCTCTACTTAAAAAAAAAAAAAAAAAAGCCAGGCGTGGTGGCAGGCGCCTGTAGTCCCAGCTACTCGGGAGGCTGAGGCAGGAGAATGATATGAACCTGGGAGGCGGAGCTTGCAGTGAGCGGAGATCACGCCACTGCACTCCAGCATGGGCAACAGAGCAAGACTCCGTCTCAAAAAAAAAAAAAAAGAAAAAGAAAAAGAAAAATCTCTTTATGAAAGATGTTATAATGGGAATAACTAGGGTAGTGAGCAGAATGCCAGGGTGATCACCATGGGTAGGAACTCAAAGCAAGGCCTTTTAATAGAAACAACCAGAAAGATGACACTGATAGAATCGTTGAGACCAGGAGGATATTGTCATTCATAAGAAAGACCAAGAAGAAACTTTTAGAAAGAAAGACTAGAAGTAGCAGTTCTACATATGGGGGAAAAACAAGCTTCCAGGATGTAAGGGAGGGCAGACAGTGTGACTGAAAACAAGTTCATGGTGATGAGAGCTGGTGAGAGAAGGAGGAAAACCGCGTCAGTCCCGTTGTGCAAGCCTTTGTAAGGATTCGAATTGTATTCTACTCAATGGTTGTGTTTCATGGAAAACGGATTCTGAGATTAAGTTTTGCAGGCAGGAAGTTTGTTGCTGAGCTCTGTAAAGAACAACACAAGTCAGAGCAAGGAAAATACCACTGGTGGAAAAAAGGAGCTGAATTGTGATGTGGTCACCACAAATGTCTCGCTCAGCTGTTCCCAAGGGGGGCTGTGGTGCTGAGATGGCTCTGTAAGTTGTCTTGCATTTAGGTAATGGGGCTGGCCCTTTATACCCCGACATCAAGCAGTCATTGCATCCTAGCTGTCCTCGGGAAGGGGGCATAACCTTAGGGATAGAGGATCTTCTGCCCTGTGTAATTCCTGGAGAGGGATACTGAGAGATTTTTTATTACCTACAGACTGTAGGATGAGCTCTTCCCTCCTGAAGGGTGACCTGGGAAGAGTAGCGCAGTGTCCACTATAAATGGAAGCCATTCCAGGATTTAACAGAGAAGTCAACTCCTAATTTATCCAGAAATAATCTTTGAACACCTACTTTGAGAGAGATTTTATACTGGAGCCTGAAAATACAATGTGTAAGTAAGGGGTGAAGCCAACCGTCTGGTGAAGAATTCGGTCAGATAGATGGACAGGACAGCACTGTGCAATGAATGTTATAAGAAATGTAGTTCAGCCGGGTGCGGTGGCTCAAGCCTGTAATCCCAGCACTTTGGGAGGCCGAGATGGGCGGATCACGAGGTCACAAGATCAAGACCATCCTAGCTAACATGGTGAAACCCCGTCTCTACTAAAAAAATACAAAAAACTAGCCCGGCGAGGTGGCGGGAGCCTGTAGT
>NW_012099765.1:2685686-2694590 GCF_000951045.1 Mandrillus leucophaeus
ATTTAACTCAGCATAGAGGTCAAAAAGGAGTAGGAGATAATGGAAAACCTCTGGGAAAGCATGTGGTATTTGAAACAGAACTTAAAAGATGACTGGGGATTATTCTCATAAAGGGTAAGGGTATATTCTGGGAAAAACATTAGCACTCACAAAATGCCAGCCATGAGACAAATATGAATGTAGTTCCTTATGGCTGGAGCAAGGAGTGTGATTCCTTAATGATTCAGGAAACGCTACCTAACATATCGGGAAAGAGGAGGAAGATCATAGAATGTGACAGCTGCAAGTGACCTGAGACATCTTCGGGTTCAAGCTCTTCCTTCCATAGATGTAAAAAGGGAAGCAAATATGCTCAAGAAATTGTTCAAGGTTTAACACTAATGAATGGCATACGAGAGATTAGACTCCAGGCCTGACATGTAATCTGAGAATCTACAAGCTTTTACCCGAACTCACTTAGCATCATAAGACATGCAGATGCAGCTGCAACACTTACCATAATAGGATGCACACAGCAAGGGTTTAATAAATACTTGATTAGGGATATAGATTGGTTGACATAGCCCAAGGGCTTTTTATTAATGAATAGGGTGGAGTCAGAGCATGACATTAGATTTACAATCTCAATATAATAAGGATGACTAAGCCACGTATTTCTTGGGTGTGAGAGAATACTAATTACACAACTGTGTTCTCCATAGTGTATTTTCTCTGGTTTAGAAGTCTGTAGGAATTGTTTTTTTCCCTGAAGGCATCTAGTAAGAGAATTACAATTCGTTACAATAGTACGATTATTTACCTGTTGTTAAATTCTTCAGTACAACATCTAGATGAATTATCACCAAGTATCTAAACTGTGTTTGAGAGCATTTGATTTGAAATGAGGGCTTTGTGTCATAACAAAAATTAACTTTTTGGAGATCCAAAAGGTAGGGTGGCCTCCTCCAGAGTAGCTAAAATAGGTGCAGCTGGAGGCTCCTAAGGCTTCCCCAAGAGACACAAGCCATAGTTACTGAGGTGCCAAGGACAACAAAACAGGCTACCAAAAAAGGACACCAAACTGAAAGTCTCGAGGGCAGATGTTCTGAACTGCAGGTGTGGGTTCCTATGGTGCTACTTCTCACAGACTCCGCTTGAGTGGGTGCCTAAGGAGATTTATTTACTTAAGGCTGGATAACAACCTCCTGAGCAGCCACTATTTATTGGAACCTATTCAACGTCAGGTACTCCAGTAGTTATGGTTCATTATTTTTTGCTCTCGCAACAGTTTTCTGAGATGGGTTTTATCCATCCTATATTATAGATGAAGAAATGGAGGGGCAGTGTGCTTAAAAAAACCTTCTCAAGGCTACACAGTGATTAAAAGGCATAAAACCCAGTCCATTTAACCCCAAAACTTATAATCCAAAGTGTCACAAGTGTGTGTGGGTTTATGTGTATGTGTGTGTGTACACACATGTCTCTATATTACATAACTTTACAATTATGATTTCATAGTTACAATTTCTCTATATTTTCCTCTTATGAAAAAGTATAAGCCACAAATCTTGATCAATGCTAACATGCAATACCAGCATTTTCAAATCTCTCTACTAATTCTAATAAAACCTAGGTTATGCATCCTCGATTTTCAAGCAAACAAAGATGACAGTATTAGTTCATGGGACAGCAGAATATGTATTTCACCAAGTCACTTATGTGCGGATATCCTCAAATACAAAGGCCTTGGGATTAAGCATATTTGGGAAGTGACTGGTAAAATTTTACTTCAAAGATTTTTTTCTAAATAAAAGGGAGTTAAAACTTCTTTAAAAAAAATAAAAAGCAAGCTTCCTTTCAATATTTTCCAGTGAAAAAATTCTTAGTAAACAAGGGAGACTATACATAAATCAGCTGAGTCTCAGTTGGAATTTTCCTTTAACAATAACCTGTATTTAATAAGCTGGTACCCAGAGTGCGTGCCATGCTGTTTCAAAGTGATAGCAAGACCGTGAGGAAGATCAAAGAGAAATGGTCATGGGATCTGAACCGCGAGACTAAGAAGGAGAATTGTATCTGCATGCACGCAGCTACTTTTGTTGTGCCTATACAGGGAAAGGATTCACTTTATTTTCTATGACTGCTTAAAGATTTTAATCCACACTTCCTTTCAGTAGCAGAGATCAAAAACTCCAGATATTGCTGGGTTATTGAAGAGAGAGACAAATATCTATTAGAAGAGAGGTGGCATCCTAGGGATTGTTCCAGGGAGGTTTTAGCACTAACGGGACTTAAAATGTGACCAGAGTAAACCTAAAGCAGCAATAGTAATGGTTGGGTGAGGATGCCAGCGAGTCCAATCATTCTAGCGCTGTTTAATAGTGATAATCACCTCCACATCCTCTAACTCTCCTAACGAATGGATACTTCAAAGATGTTCATAGACGACCCTTCCTTCTGTATAAAACTCTGTGTGCCCAACAGTGTGTAATGAACACCATTCTCACCAACATCCCATCAAGGTGAATTCAACCTTATGCATCTACAGAGTAGACAAATTGCTCTCCCTTTTTAGTGGTGGTTTGTGCTGCCTGGCCACTGTTCTTCCTGCTGTTGCTATGGCTGTGTTTATTGCTGGGATGGAGTTGGAAAGGTCACCTGCCCTCAGGCCTGTTAATTAACATCTGCTGTACTCCTCCTGTTTAAAAGTTCATCATTAAGTTGGACCACATTTCATTTGGTTAACAATGATCTTTAAAAGTAAATACATTTAAGAGTTCGGACAACGAAAACTTGAAGGAGTTTTTAGTCACACATGCTCTGGTAAGCATTAACTTAGCCGATTATTTTCTAACACGGTTGTTTATTGAAAATATGTCACTGAAAAATGGAAACCTTGGTTTGCAGGGAAGATACACCAATGAGAATGAGAAATAAACGTGAAGCACAGGGCAGTGACTTGAGAGGCAGAAAAGGGCTCCGTGCTTCTAGCAAAAAAGGAAGGGGCAAACACGAAACGTAGCAGGAGCTAATGGTAGGCATAATGTCCTATCTAACCTAAAATTCTGTTATTACAAGGAAATAATTCATCACACCTGCCTTCAGCTTTCATTTCAACTCTTAGTTCTCAGATATGGGGTTTCTGGAGAGAAGCTATAGTTATACTATTCACCAATTATTTATCACCATTTCTGTCAGCAGTTGCTTTTATGGTGTCATTCCAGGGAATACATGAAAAAGTTCTCTTAATGATTTCCTTAAAAGCTCTTCTGTCTTCCCCCGATATCTTAAAATTTTTAACAAAATCCTTTAATTCACACTTTGAGATAATTTCTAACATGAGTCTACTGTAGATGAGAAAACAAACTAATTAGGCTAAACACTATGCATTCATGCTAAAGTGTAAATGACTGATAACTCTTCCAATAAATGAAAAAATAAAAGAAGAACAATAGCAGGCAGTGCCAGAAGGGACGGGGGAATATAGAGAAAGAACACTAAGGACTGGAAAGATAAATTTCACTTACTTCCCAATTGTGCCTCAGGCAAAACTCGCCTATAAGTAGTTCCTAATGCTCCTGAGTCATAATAATGGTTATGAAATTTGGAGTGATTCTCTGACAGTGCAATTTGGCTTAGAAATCTGAAATATAGTCTTTATGTGAAGGGAGAGCCATTTGGATTCTTATATTAACACTCCTTCCCTCTCTCTTCTCAAAAGACAAATGCAATTTAGCATAATGAATAATCTCCTCTTACAAATGTATTTTTCCTTCTGAGTCTTCTTACAATTTGTCGCTTCTTGCCTACTTCGAGTATAATTGGAAGTATTGGCTATGAGAAGTAGCTGTTGGCTTGCACTTTATTTAGGCAGTATGCTTTATTATATACTTCACTTTAGTATAGTATATATTAATACTATAGTACATTGCCTAAATAAAGCCATAACTGTGAGTAACACTGCATTTCCCTCAGGGTTGTCTATCATGGGCACTGCTTTGAGATTTTAAAAAAATTCTCCTGGAAACTGACAGACAATAAGAAAAGAAGTGAAAGCCTCTGAAAACCTAGTTATAAGTTAAATACTTTGCTGTGGTTGCTGTTGGCCTTTTCTGGGGTTCTTTAAGGCACACTGTCCCCTCCATCAGTGATGGCTATGCAATTGTACATGACTTTCAGGAAATGAGCCCTGGCTAGTGGAGGGAAGAATGTAGAATTTTCAGCCAAACAGTTCTGAGTTCAGTATTTGGCGCTGCACTTACTAGTTGTATAACCTGCAGGAACTTATATTACCTCTCTGAGACTCTTTCCTCATCTGTAAAAATGGGGAGGCTAATGTGTCTTATAGAGGAATAATTATAAAATGTTAGAGTTAAAATCCAGTGGCCAGGGGTACCCAGATGTGCAGAGGAGCCTTGCCCAGGTCATGGCAGGCCAGTCTGTCTCAGTAAGTGACACTGACCTGAGTTACTGACCTGGTTGGTCTTGCTGCTGGTTCAGAAACTTCTTTTCTTGGACTTGTTACCTGTGGGTTGACTCCCATTATCAGCTTAAATCTATGTGCCTTGAGAGCTGTAAACAAAAAAAAAAGGCAAAAAGCCAAGGGAATAAAGAAACAAAAGAAAAAACGCCAACAAAAAAAACAAAAGCCTGCAACAAGCCAAACAAAAAATCCCCTAAAAAAAAACCAAAAAAAAAAAACAAGGAATAAAAAGTTGCCCAATAAAATAAAAAAAAAAAAAAAAAATACTATTTGTGATTCAAGTTTGCCTTTAGAAACTGATAACTTGCTAAATTTGTCTCTGTAGTAGGGATCTATGTCAAGTGGATGGCGATTCGAGTGGACCTATCATGGGCCACCACCTCCCTTAGATGTTGCCTGGATAGGATCTGCTGATGTTCTCATGGTGGTGGTAGTTTGTTCATTTGTTTATGCTCTGTGGATGAATAAACCCATTCTCTCCTCTGCCTGATTATAACTCTTCTCAGAATAGGATGCAATCTTGATTCAACTTCTGCCGATTCATTGCAATAACATCCCTTCTGTCCTGCATCCCGGAGATTCTTCCGTGTCACTTGTATCAGAGTGATAAATATTCCCGAATGTTGCATTCATGCATTTGCAAGAATATGCATGCCTTTGTAAAAAACATATCATATCCATTTTTTTGTGGATTTTGCTAAGTTGGTTCTCAAAATATTAGTTTACATCTATAATTATTGATGATGAGCTTGCACCATTGTCTTCATATGCCATTTTTAAAAATGAAGCAAAAATGCTTAGGACAGTATCTGATATAGAGAAGGCGCTCTGTGGTACTAGTGGCTATCAAAAGAGTTGTTATTTTTCTGTGGTGGTTGATGAAATGAGATTTTAATTCCCTACACTGAAACTACCACATATGGCTGATCTTATATGTGGGTAAATTAGGCAGCAGTGTAATATAATCTGGAATGAAAGGTCACTAGAAATTCCATTTATCTAAAACTCATGACTTCCCTGGTCTTCCGGCAATAACAAACACTCCTTCCCCTTAAGATGCTCCTTCTAAACCAACACATAGTCTCAAAGCCTCCTTATAAATGGTAGAGAATTAACCCGTGTTTGTGTTTGCTTAGTAATATCAGCCTCCGAAGCAGCACAGCTAAATGTGCTGTGATAGAAGTAAGTGCAAGCAATCCTAGTTAGACAGGTCTCACTCTATTACTTCCTGCAAGTTGCTTAATCTTTCTCTCAGTTTCCTAATGTATAAAGTGGAAAAAAATGATAGGAACTACCTTAGAGTTTTGTGGAAATTAAGATAATGCAGAGTGCTTAGCATACAGAGTTCCTGAAACATAGTGAATAGCCCAAAATGTTAACTTCTATTTTAATGATACAAATATGTGGTGGTGGTGGTGGTGGTGATATTCTGGTTATTATCCAGAGAAGGCACAAAGTCAAGAGATGGAGACCATCCTGGCCAACATGATGAAACTTTGTCTCTACTAAAAATACTATGAGCTAGATAATTGAAAAGAGCTGCTAAAAATGCCTTTTGCACAAATCTGATTAGTGTATCCTCTGCCCCATGATCTAAGGATAAATGCCTTAGGCATTTGATGGTTTTCATAGAAAAGACAGTTGAGAATTAGCTTATTAATATTAAGATGGAATGGTGATTGTTTCAACTAAGACGAGCTTAAGCAATGTTGGACAACAGCTCAGAGGCTACATGCCAAGATTGTTAGACTCCAAGATCTGGCCCTCTTCTCTGAAACTCAGAGTTGAAGACAGGGACATGCTAACCAAACAGGACACATGAAAGAGGCAATCCTCAGAATGCCAGTATATTAATATACCATAGGGTACACACCCATGAGCCAAAATGCTACGTCATCATGATCATCATTGTCTCATTTTGATCACACTAGGTGGGAAGTTAACTTGCAGAGGGAAGTCACCATGTTAACTCTCTAGGACAAATCACTGCTGCAGGAACCAGAAACGAGAAGTCCATTAGAGGAGCACATTCTCACTGAAGTCTGTGATTCAACATGGATAGACAGTGTATCAAAACCCCCTTGGGGCTTTTTCAAAATATTTTTACTAACCTCAGGCTATCCAGATTCAGACAACATTTACAGAGGATGAAATCCCATGATCTCATTAGACTCTCATGAACTACCAAATAAAATGACAACACTGATTGAGACTTGAACAAAAATAAAGAGAATTAGACAAAACCAGAGTTAAATGCCATAAGACAAATGAATCTTTTTGAGGCTGTCTTGCAGAAGAGACAATCTTGCGGATGGGTGTGAAACATTCAAAGACAATGGAGTGCAAAAATCTAAGAGGTGTGCATGGGATGTTTACTGTCTATTGTACCTGCCTCACTGAGAGCCAATCAAACGATTTTTACTTTTAAAAGATCACCAGGGCCAGGCGCAATGGCTCACGCCTGTAATCCCAGCACTTTGGGAAGCTGAGGCGGAGGGATCACAAGGTCAGGACACCGAGACCATCCTGGTGAACGCTGTGAAACCCCGTCTCTACTAAAAATACAAAAAAAAAAAAAAAAACCTAGCTGGGCGCGGTGGCGGGCGACTGTAGTCCCAGCTACTCCGGAGGTTGAGGCAGGAGAATGGCGTGAACCCGGGAGGCGGAGCTTGCAGTGAGCCGAGATAGCGCCACTGCACTCCAGCCTGGGCGACAGAGCAAGACTCCGTCTCAAAAAAAATAAAAATAAATAAAGTCAAATAAACATCTGCAAAAATTAATTGGAGGTGGAGGATGGGAGGAGCAGCCCTGATAGAACTGTGATCCATATTCATTGTGTACGATTTTATTTCCCCAATTTTTTTCTTTATAATATAAGCAGTGCTTTGGAAAATAGTGAACAGAAACGATGTTAACTACTGGCAGCTGCACATCTCATGCATGCTTCTGATTGTACATTGTTACCACCACTGTTTACTCTGTTTACTACTAATCACTATTTTCAGATTGAAAAAAAAAAAAAATGCCAGAAACAACCCCTTTTGGAGAGTAAAGTGCATGTAGCTCTTTCCTATCTTTTCAAAGAGTGAACTTCAAAAGTGGTAGGCTCATTTGTGAAGCAAATGTACAAATTCTGCCTTGGAGAATAGACATACCAATCTGTTTGAGAGAAGTAATATTGTAGCCAAAGGGCTAGGCACAGAATATGCCCTTGTGGGCGCATCTGGAAAATAGGTCAACAGGTTCCATATCTTAAAATGTTCCCTGCATATTTCATTAGAAAGCAATTTTTTTTTGTCAAACTTTTGTGTGTGTAAATTATATAATAGGACACAGCTGGTTGTATACCCCCATATATGCTGATACAGTGTTGTGTATAAATTGCTGCATAAAAACATGCCAAATGGGCAAAAAATACAACATGAACAAAATTATCAGATTAGATTGGCAGATGCTTATATTAAACATGTCTGTTTACATTGTGTATAAAAGGTTTTCATGGGCTTTGATTTTAGATTCAGTAGAGCATCTCTGTTTCTTTTATGAGATCTAAATTACGCTAGTTATTACCAGTTTTGGAAAATGTAAGTTAAATTATGGAAATAATCATATGCTTTTGCTATTTATTTTTCTCATTATAAATCGTAACACAAATGTAGTAATAATACATTCTAGGAGCGTATCACCAGTCACTCCTAACTAGAGGTAGTATCACTGGTAGCCCAATAGTCTGTCTTTTTGAAATCTTTAAAAGAAATAAAAATAAAATAATCACAATAATAAATTGTATCCTGGCAGCACAATTTACGAGATTCTTGTGGATACAAAATGAAATAAGGCACATCTTGAACCAAATCACATTATTGGGCTACTGATGGACAATATTTTAGAATATTTAGTTGTGTAGTCCCAAAACCAAATTTTTAAAAACTCTTTTAGTAATATAGCCTAATGTAGTCCAAGAAAGCATACTGAGACTATAGGCTTATATATAAAATACATGTATGCCCCCCACACATATATATATAGCATATATTTACATATATACATAAATATATATGCACATATCATCACCTTGTCCCAACTTAAAATTGTGTACAATGCGAAATCATTACCTATAACATGACAACATCAGGCAATGAACACACGTTTGTTTCCTATTAAGAAAGACTTCTCCCCGGTGCAGAGTGAGCATGAAAGCCTTTGATGTGCATTCTAGAATCAGATATTCTGTAACATCTATTCAAATGGCGCCTCTAGAATTGTTCTGACTTGCCAAATTTTCAAGTGTCTAGATTGAATTTCACTTTTCAACGTCCAAGTGCTCGAGGAGGATCTAAATTCCTGTATGGTATATAAACACCTGGAGTCAAGAAAAATATCAAATATTATGCACCTCTTGTAAAATCATTATTTGGAGTTCTTATTTAATCTATACAGAT
>NW_012099765.1:2694640-2698344 GCF_000951045.1 Mandrillus leucophaeus
TTTAGTAATATAGCCTAATGTAGTCCAAGAAAGCATACTGAGACTATAGGCTTATATATAAAATACATGTATGCCCCCCACACATATATATATAGCATATATTTACATATATACATAAATATATATGCACATATCATCACCTTGTCCCAACTTAAAATTGTGTACAATGCGAAATCATTACCTTTAACATGACAACATCAGGCAATGAACACACGTTTGTTTCCTATTAAGAAAGACTTCTCCCCGGTGCAGAGTGAGCGTGAAAGCCTTTGATGTGCATTCTAGAATCAGATATTCTGTAACATCTATTCAAATGGCGCCTCTAGAATTGTTCTGACTTGCCAAATTTTCAAGTGTCTAGATTGAATTTCACTTTTCAACGTCCAAGTGCTCGAGGAGGATCTAAATTCCTGTATGGTATATAAACACCTGGAGTCAAGAAAAATATCAAATATTATGCACCTCTTGTAAAATCATTATTTGGAGTTCTTATTTAATCTATACAGATTAAAAGGAATACATATGCTAATGTCTGGGCATTGCTGATTCATTTCTTCTTGAAGATTCATGTATTTATATTTCCATCTGTTTTTAACTCCTTTTAGCCTGAGAAACTTCATTAACATTTTTTATAATTTCATGTCTGCTGGCAGTGACATCTCAGTTTTTTCCAAGTTTATTTCTCTATTCTTTTTTTTTATTTTTCTTTTTTTGAGACGGAGTCTTGCTCTGTCACCCAGGCTAGAGTGCAGTGGTGTTATTTTGGCTCACTTCACCTTCACCTCCTGGGTTCAAGCAATTGTCCCTGCCTCAGACTCCCAAGTAGTTGGGATTACAGGTGCCCGCCACCACTCCTGGTTGGTTTTTGTATTTTTAGTAGTGATGGGGTTTCATCACATTGACCAGGCTGGTCTCAAACTCCTGACCTCAAGTGATCCACCCCCCTTGGCCTCCCAAAGTGCTGGGATTACAGGTGAGAGCCATTGCGCCTGCCCTCTATTCTTCTTGAAATGTATTTTCACTAAGTAGACATCTGGGTTGACATATTTTTTTTCTATCAGCACATGAAGGTAGTTTCAGTTGTGATACCTATCATTTCTAATGAGAAGTTAAAAGTCATTGAAATACAGTTGGCTCTTGAACAACGTGGATTTGAACTGTGCATGTCCACTTATACGTGGACTTTCTTCTGCCCTCTGCCATCCCTGAAACAGCAAGACCAACCCTTCCTCTTCTTTTTCTCCTTGGCCTACTCGACATAAAGATGGCAGGGATGCATAACTTTATGATAATCCACTTCCATTTAATAGTAAATACATTTCATCTTCCTTGTGATTATCTGAATGACATTCTTTCTCTAGCTTACTTTATTGTGAGAATACATTTTACAATACAAATAATACACACGATATTTGTTAATTGACCAGTTATGTTATCAGCCAACAATAGGCTATTAACTTTTTTTGAGAAATCAAAAGTTATATGCAATTGACTGCAGGGGCTGGGAGGATGGTCAGTGCTCCTAGCTTCATGGGTTGTGCATGTGCCGAGTGTAATTGATCTTATGTAAGATGTGTGTTTTCATTTGGCTGCTTCTAAGATTTATCTTTGCTTTTTGGTGGTTTGGTTATAATATGTTCAGGAATTTCTCATATTTATGATTTGCTTTTTTTCCTGCTTGGAATTCAATAGCCTTTATTATCTGATATTATCTGTAAATTTATAACTTTCACCAAAAATAAATTTTCTACTCTGTTCTATTCTTCTGAGGTTCTAATTACACAAAATTTAGACTTTTTAAAGGCCCACAAGTCTCTGAGGGACATTCATTTTATGATCTAATAGTTTTTATAGTCTTTTTTTTTTTTTTTTTAGACTGAGTCTGCTCTGTTGCCCAGACTGGAGTGCAGTGGTGCGATCTCGGCTCACTGCAAGCTCCGCCTCCCGGGTTCACACCATTCTCCTGCCTCAGCCTCCCGAGTAGCTGGTACTACAGGCGCCTGCCACCACGCTCGGCTAATTTTTTGTATTTTTAGTAGAGATGGGGTTTCACAGTGTTAGCCAGGAAAGTCTCCATCTCCTGACCTTGTGATCTGCCCACCTCTGCCTCCCAAAGTGCTGGGATTACAGGCGTGAGCCACTGCACCTGGCCTCTAGTCTTTAAATTGAATACTTCCTATTTATCTATACATTTATTGACTTTTTCTCTATTTATGCTATTAAGCATACCCCATAATTTTTAAATTTGTTTTTTAGAATTTTTATTTATTTTTGACAGTGCTTTATTTCTCTGAAAATTTTCAATATTTTATTACAAACCTATTACCCTTGTAAATTTTGAACGTAGTTATGATTCCAATATCTGGGTTATATCAATGTTGGTCTCGGTGATTGTCTTTTGCTTGAGAATTGGGAACATTTTCCTGGTACTTTACATGTCACATACTTTTGGAATATGTCTTAGATATACTGATTGCATTTTGTGAAAATTCTTCATTCAGATATTTCTCTGGAAAATGTCAAATTTTGTTTGCTTGTTTGGTTTTAGCAGGCAATTAACTTGCTTGGACATAAACTACAAATTGTCTTAAGAAGAGCAAGTCAAATTGTAGCTCAACTAATTTGTTCTTAAGTAGGCTGATTTGAGAATCTTCTGAGTCAGTCCCATGCATGCATTATCCAGTGGTCAGTTATAAGTTTTTGAAGAGTTTATAGACAATATGTGATTGTCTTCTCTCTGACTCTCCATCCTAGGATTTCCTTTTATTTACTGTGGTTGCCACAAAACACTTTTATTGATCCTTGAATCGGGAAAGTCTGTGTGTTTTCTTTTGGCATTTCTTTCCCCCTTGCATGAGGTTGGATGTGACCTGTCCTCGGACTTAAAGGTGTAAAAATGGTAACTCACCTATGATGATCCATTTTTCAAACTGCCAACTCTTCTCTAGAATTTTCCTTTTCATTTTGCAAGGCTTTTGATTCATTGATATTTCTTTATTATTCCCAATTTTATCACTGATAACTGTGGGAGAGTGAGATCTAAAAGGAGGTTGTTGGGCCATTCCAGAATCAGAAATTTTATCAAATACTAATGGTTTTATTTTTTCTTTTATTTTCAAGTGACATGAAATACATGTACATATTTATGGGATACAGAGTGTATTTATTTTTGAGTTCTCTATTCTGTTCCATTGTCTGTTTTTGTGTGTCCATTTTTATGCCAATACACTGTTGTTTTATTTATTTTAGTTTTGTAGTGTATTTTGAAGTTAAGTGATGTGATGTCTCCAACTATTCTGTTGTTGTAATGTTCAATATTACTTTGGCTATTCAGGGTCATTTTTGGTTTCATTTGCATTTCAGGATTGTTTTTCTATTTCTGTGAAGAATGTCATTGGTATGTTAATAGAAATTTCATTGAATCTGTACATTGCTTTGGGTAGAATGTTTTAACAATATTCTAACAATTCATGAGCTTGAATATTGTTCCAGATTTTTGGTGTCCTTTCAATTTCTTTCATCGGTGGTTTGTAGTTTTCCTTGTAGAGATCCTTCACCTGCTTGATTAAATTTATTTTTATATATATTTTATTTTTGTAGCTATTGTAAATAGGATTCCTTTTTTGATTTATTTTCCAGCTAATTTATTAGTTTAGAGAAATGCAGAGTTTTATTATTATTATTATTATTATTATTATTATTAT
>NW_012099765.1:2698604-2705503 GCF_000951045.1 Mandrillus leucophaeus
AAGAATGATGGTTTCCAGCTGCATCCATGTCCCTACAAAGGACACAAACTCATCCTTTTTTATGGCTGGAGAAATGCAGAGTTTTTAAATTGTTGATTTTGTATCCTGCAACTTTACCAAATTTGTCTATCACTTCTAAGACTTTTTTGGTAGTTTCTTTAAGAGTTTCTATATATAAGATTATGTCATTGATAAAGAGGGAAATTTGACTTTACCTTCTTCAATTTCAATGTGCTTTGTTTCTTTCTTTTGCCTAATTGCTCTGGTTAGGACTTGCAACACTATATTGAATAGGAGTAGTGAAAGTGGGCACCCTTCTGTTGTTCCAGTTCTTAGAGGAAAGGCTTTTACCTTTTTCTCACTCAATATGATATTAGCTGTGGGTATTTTATACATGACTTTTAGGGTGTTGAGGTGTGTTCATGTATGCCTAATTTGTTGAAAGGATTCAACATGAAGTGATGTTGAATTATATTAATTTTTTCTACGTTTTTTGAGATTATTATATGGTTATTCATTCTGTTAATGTGGCATATAACATTTATTCATTTACTTATGGTGAGGCATCCTTGTATTTCTGGGCTAAATCCCATTTGATCATGGTGTATTATCTTTTTGATATGGTATTGGTTCAGTTTGATAGTATTCTGTTGAGAATTATTTTTCCATGCATGTTCATTAGAAATATGGTCTTTAGTTTTTTTTGTTGTTGTTGTTGTGTCTGTCTGGTTTTGGTATCAGTAATATGGCCTCATAAAATGAATCAGGGAGAAATCCCTTCTTCTATATTTTTTGGAATAGTTTGAGAAAAATTAGTATTTAAAAGTATGGTAGAATTTAACAGTAAAGCCATTTGGTCCTGGGATTTTCTTTGTTGGGAGTTTTTTGTGTGTGTGTTTTTTTAATTGCAGTGTCAATCTTATTAATTATTGGTGTATTTAGGTTTTTTATTTCTTCCTGATTCAGTCTCAATAGGGATTATGTGTCCAGGAAATTACCGATTTCCTCTGGATTCTCTAATTTGTTAGCATATTGTTGCTCATAATAGTCTGTAACAATTCTTTGTATTCTGTGGTATCAGTTGTAATGTCTCCTTTTTCTTTTGTGATATTATTTGGGTTGTCTCTCTTTTGTAATAGTCTAGCTAACAGTTTAATTTTGTATACCTTTTTAAGAAACCAACTTTTTGTACTGTTCAATTTTTTTTATCTCTGTTTCCTTTAGTTATTCTTGTTCTCTATTATTTTTTTCTACTAATTTGGATTTGACTTATTCTTGATTTTCTCATGTCTTAAGGTTCATCATTAGATTGCTTATTCAAATTATTTCTATTTATTTGATGTGTTTATTTCTATAAACCTCCTGCTTAGTACTGCTTTTGCTATATCCCATCAGTTTTGGTATGCTGTATCTCTTTCAATTGTTTCAATATTTTTTTTAATTTACTTTTTAAATTACTTCATTGATCCAATGGACATGAGGAAGGATGTGATTTTAATTTCTATGTATTTGTATAATTTTCTTTTGTCATTGGTTTCTAGTTTTTGTTTGCTTGTTTTATGGCAGCACTTTTATTTTTCCTTACACAGGGATGTGTTGCTAGGGCCTAATATTCTCACATAACAATAGAAAACCATTGTGTACAAAAAAAACCTTACATAAATTAAAAGAATGAATACATTTACAGGTGTAAATGCAAACCACTGCCAACTCAAGGCAAGGAAAATTTCTAGTTTTATTCCTTTTTGGTCTGCGAAGACACTTGATATGATTTTGATTTGTTTATGTTGAGATTTGTTTTTTGGCCCAACATATGGTTTTTCCTGGAAAATGTTTCATGTGCTTATGAGAAGAATCTGTATTCTGTAGCAATTGATTAAAATGTTTTCTAAATATGTCTTAGGTCCATGAGATAAATAGTACAGTTTATATCTGATGTTTCTTGGTTGATTTCTGTATAGATGACCTGTCCGATGCTGAAAGTGGGTTGTTGAAGTCCCAAACTAATATCGGGTTGGGGTCTGTCTGTCTTTAGCTCTAACAATATTTGATTTGTATATGTGGTTTCTCAAATGTTGGTTGCATATATATTTACGGTTGTTATATCCTCTTGCTGAAAGGATCTCTTTATTATTATGTAGTGACTTTCTTTGTATCTTTTTATTTTTAGTTTTTTTCACTTACAGTCAATTTTATCTGATATAAGTATAGCTATTCTTTCCTGTTTTTGGTTTCTGTTTGCCTAAAATATCTTTTTCCATCCTTTCATTTTTAGTCAATGTGTGCCTTTACAGGTAAAGTGAGAGTGAGTTTCTTGCAGGCAGCATATAGTTTTCTCTCTTTGTTGTTGTTGTTGTTCTTTTAATTCATTAAGCCAGGTTATAATTTTCTTGTTGTTGTCGTTATGGGCAGAGTCTTACTCTGCCGCCCAGGTTGGAGTGCAGTAGTGCAATCATAACTCATTGCAACTTCCAAGTCCTGGGCTTAAGTATTCCTCCTACCTCAAAACCCTTAGTAGCTAGGACTATAGGTGTTTGCAACCATAGACAGCTAACATTTTGTGTGTGTGTGTGTGCGGAGACAAAGTCTTGGTACGGTGCACAGGCTGGTGGTCTTGAACTCCTAGGCTCAATCACCTAGTCTATACTTTTTAGTGAATTAAAACAATTTACATTCAAGGTTATTATTGATAGGTAAAAGCATACTCCTCTCATTTTATAACTGGCTTCTGATTGTTTTGTTCATCTTCTTTGTTTCATTCTCTTGTTGTTTATCTTTGTAGTTTGGTAGTTTTCTACAATGAAGTTGCTTAATTCCTTTCTTTTTCTCATTTATGTATCTGCTACCAATGGGTATCATATTTTTATGTGTTTTTATGATGATAAATATATTTTTTGCCTGAGGATGTAGGATTCTCTTAAGCGTTTCTTGTAGAATTGATCCAGTGCTTATCTGTCCCTCAGTTTTGGCTTGTTTGGGACTTTATTTTTCCTATATTCCTGAAGGATAGCTCTGCTGGGTTACAGTGTTCTTCATTAGCAATTTTCCTTTACTTTCAGTTATTTGAATATATCACCCCATTCTCTTTTAGCCTGCAATGTTTCTGATGAGAAATCTGCTCATAGTATAATGGAATTCCCTTATATGTGACTAGATGCTTTTCTCTTGCTGTTTTTTGAATTTTCTCTTTGTCTTCAATTTGTGACAGTTTGACTATAAAGTGCCACAGAGAGGATTTTTGTATTGAATTTGGGGATCTTTCAGTTTCTTGTATCTGGATGTTTATATTTCTTAAAAGACATGGAAAGTTTTCAGCTATTATTTTATAATGGACTTTCTATGCCTTTTCCCATCTCTTCTTCTAGAACTCCCAAAATGCTTGATAGTCTTGTATGTCATACAGGCTTTCTTCATTTTTAAAATTTTCTTTATTCTTTTTGTCTGACTGGGTTAATTTCAAAGATATCTCTTCAGTTTAGACATTCCTCTACTTGATTTAATATGTATTTTTATTTCATTCTCAATTGTATTTTTATTTCATTAATTGAGTTCTTCATTTTCAAGATTTCTGTTTAGTTCCTTTTTTTATATCTAACTATTGAATTTCTTATTCATATTATAAATTGGTTTTCTAATCTCTTTATATTGTTTACCTGTGCTCTCTTGTATTGCTCTGAGTTTTAATATGATCATTACTTTGAATTCTTTTTCAGGCATTGTATGCATTTCTTTTTCTTTGGGGTTTGTTACTAGAAAATTATCACTTTCCTTTGGAAATGTCATGTTTCCTTGATCTTTAATATTTCTTCCATCATTGTTTTGATATCTCTGCATCTGGTGTAATAGACTTTTTTTCTGTAGATGTGTCTATAGAGTCAATTGCGTAGGATACCCTGGGTAGGGTACTTTGTGCTTAGAAATTACACCATAGTGTAATGTCCAAATGATTTATTTGACTGTAATGAATGTCAGTGCTATGAGTTCCCCAGTGACTTAGGCTGTGATTATGGAGACTGTGGCTTAGTCTCTGCTGGTGACTGAGCCACTGAGTAAGCCATTACTCAGGTCTCTGGGTATATATGTGAGTACCAGCTGTGGCAGCAGCAGGCCCCAGGGGAGTTATTTCTTGGGTCCCTGGATGGTGTGCATGGGTGGTGGCAGTAGTAAAGTCTGGCCAGCAAGGCTGGTTCTTAGGCCCCCGGACAGTGTGCATAAACAACAGCAGTCATGGTGGGTTCTGTGAGCTAGGTGGACTGGTCTTTGGGTCACCAGACTGGGTACTTGGGTGTCTATGTGGCAGGCTGGGCAGGCTGGTCTTTGGTTTGTAGGTTCCCAGATGGTGCATGTTCATGTCAACTGGTTAGCAGACCAGTTCTTGGTCCCTTGGGTGGCACACATGGGTGCATGGTAGCCCCATTGCTGAAGGAATCAGGGTCACTATTCATGATGGTCGTAGGCAGGTGACTCTCAGGCTCTGGGTAGCATGCTATTCTGCTCCCTATGTCCTGGGGGCAGCCTCTTTGATGTGCCGGACTGCTTGTACTTTGGGGAGTAGAATGTTGCTTGGACTCAGGTACTGGATACATGATCATATGCTGGGTCTAGCTGGTGTTGCAATGCTGAGTGCAAGTGTGGGGATGTTGGTAAGGTTCCTGGGATGTGGGGGATACAGAGATTACTTGTCTTAGGGCAGCGTGAAGTCTGGTGTTGGCTTCTATTATTGAGTTTTAATGTTTAAACTATAAGCACAATGTGAGTGTATGTATTTAAATTTTTCAGATACTCCATCTTTGTTAAAAACAACTGAATTTCCTTTTGACCTAAATAATCCTTTGTTTAATAAATACAAATTAATAAGTTTCTGGCTACATTACTACCTGGAGCTTTATCCTTAATGAAATTCGTTTGTAAATATTTTCTATTCAGTCAGTAATAACTTCAAGTTGGTGAAATGAAAAATTATTTTTATAACACATTTCAAAATGACCATGTGTCAATAAACTAATCATACATCTGTGTGTCAATCAGGCACATTGTTCAGGGTACAAAGTAAATGTAAGGCTCAGTTGTGCCTATAAAATTTCCCGAAGAATCCTTAAACCTAGTGGGGACTAAGGGAAGAGATAATAAGAGACATAAACACATAGGAATTTCTCATGTCATGATGAAGTGGCAGAAGAAATATATAAACTAAATGCTATGACATCTTGCAAAGCAATACCATCATCAAGAAAAGCTTTATATGTGATGTTTTATTGTGATAACTGTTTAAGGACATGGGTTATTTTACACAGAAATATGATGAATGTATTTCAGAAAGAGAGAATAAGAGAAATGTGTGGAATGATCAGAGAAGAGGTATGAAATGCATTTCATTACAGCTTAAAGTTTTGTGTAAGAGTAGCAAGAGTTAGAAATGAATTAGATTGGGTCTAAATTTGTAAAGAGCTTATATTATGGGACCACTGTAAGCTTGGAGGGTCTATTGATTACAATTTGTGATTTTGGAATATTGATTCATCTCCAGAGTTCCAAGTGATTAGAGTTGGTAGTTATTAGGAAAGGAAAGAAAAGTTAGAAGATAATTGCAATACTTGAGGCTGAGGTTGAGTATTTCCACTTGAGGGTGAATTTGGGAATTAAAAGGAGGGAAGGGATGTTCAAGACATATCAGTAGTAGGTAGATAATTTAATAACTAAGTTGATACATAAAGAAAATGAGATCTTAGCATAAGTAGCTTAGTTTTAAAAGTTAAAAACAGGATGAGTTTAGTTTAAGAAATGTTGAATATGCAGTGATAGTAAGACATAATCAGCAAAGAGCTGGAAATAAAGACTGGGGTTGAGTATAAATACCATGGTTGGAGATACATATTTAGAGTTATCTGACTAATTATAATTAATAATAATTACAGCTAATATCGATATACTGTATGCCAGGCATTCTGCCAAGTGCTTTACCCAAATAACCTCATTTACTCATCAAAGACATCTATCTACGTCCTAATTTTTATTTTTATATTATATATGAGGAATCTGAGTTTCTGATATGTTCGTTTTTTCCAAGGTCACACAAATAACGGATCTATCTAAAATATAATCCTAGGAAGTCTGATTTCTTTTCTGATTCAATAGAAAATAGATGTTAAGAAATCAAAATTGATGTCAGGATCCTTTGAGGTTGTTGAGAGATGTGGAGTAAGGAAGAAAATAAGAGGGAAAATGAATGAAACTTAAATTTGGGAAGGCATGTAGAAAAGGATTTGAGGGATAAAAATGAGCAATCAGAGCAGCAGAAACAGCATAATCCAAATCATGATGGCCTGACTTTGAACTCCCCTCCCTTTTTTTTTTTTTCCTGAGGAGGTTGGTTGGGTGAAATAGGAGATTATTCTTTGTCCAAGTCTTTCTAAAATTCACATGGGCGGGTGGACTATTTTATCCCATTCTTTATGCTCTCTTACCCATCATTAATTCTGTTCTCGATGGCCTCTGTGAGCTTGCTCCTCCTGGTGACAGTGTCTGCTATGATGGCAATGCTATTGCCTCAGCTAGGCCCTTTCTCTCACAATCTGTGACTGGGGTGAGGCTATCATTTTAAATAAAATTTTATGGAAGTAGTTAAATAGTGGATTTCAGGATACATTTAAATGCATTTAAGTGTGCATTTCTTAATAGTCAAACAAACAGGTTTCTATCTGTGCCAAGTTCCCATATCTGAGTAGTTATCAACCTTGGTTCTGGACCTGAATAGGAGCAGCTCATCTCCCATCACAGAAGTCCTCCAGGCTGTTTCTCTATGGCTGGAATGCACTGATTCCTGACATCAAAGAAAAATGCTTTGTTTACTTGTTGGTTTGTCTTTGGTTTACTTTTTTTAGGAAACAGTGTTTAGGGAA
>NW_012099765.1:2705553-2709085 GCF_000951045.1 Mandrillus leucophaeus
ACATAAACACATAGGAATTTCTCATGTCATGATGAAGTGGCAGAAGAAATATATAAACTAAATGCTATGACATCTTGCAAAGCAATACCATCATCAAGAAAAGCTTTATATGTGATGTTTTATTGTGATAACTGTTTAAGGACATGGGTTATTTTACACAGAAATATGATGAATGTATTTCAGAAAGAGAGAATAAGAGAAATGTGTGGAATGATCAGAGAAGAGGTATGAAATGCATTTCATTACAGCTTAAAGTTTTGTGTAAGAGTAGCAAGAGTTAGAAATGAATTAGATTGGGTCTAAATTTGTAAAGAGCTTATATTATGGGACCACTGTAAGCTTGGAGGGTCTATTGATTACAATTTGTGATTTTGGAATATTGATTCATCTCCAGAGTTCCAAGTGATTAGAGTTGGTAGTTATTAGGAAAGGAAAGAAAAGTTAGAAGATAATTGCAATACTTGAGGCTGAGGTTGAGTATTTCCACTTGAGGGTGAATTTGGGAATTAAAAGGAGGGAAGGGATGTTCAAGACATATCAGTAGTAGGTAGATAATTTAATAACTAAGTTGATACATAAAGAAAATGAGATCTTAGCATAAGTAGCTTAGTTTTAAAAGTTAAAAACAGGATGAGTTTAGTTTAAGAAATGTTGAATATGCAGTGATAGTAAGACATAATCAGCAAAGAGCTGGAAATAAAGACTGGGGTTGAGTATAAATACCATGGTTGGAGATACATATTTAGAGTTATCTGACTAATTATAATTAATAATAATTACAGCTAATATCGATATACTGTATGCCAGGCATTCTGCCAAGTGCTTTACCCAAATAACCTCATTTACTCATCAAAGACATCTATCTACGTCCTAATTTTTATTTTTATATTATATATGAGGAATCTGAGTTTCTGATATGTTCGTTTTTTCCAAGGTCACACAAATAACGGATCTATCTAAAATATAATCCTAGGAAGTCTGATTTCTTTTCTGATTCAATAGAAAATAGATGTTAAGAAATCAAAATTGATGTCAGGATCCTTTGAGGTTGTTGAGAGATGTGGAGTAAGGAAGAAAATAAGAGGGAAAATGAATGAAACTTAAATTTGGGAAGGCATGTAGAAAAGGATTTGAGGGATAAAAATGAGCAATCAGAGCAGCAGAAACAGCATAATCCAAATCATGATGGCCTGACTTTGAACTCCCCTCCCTTTTTTTTTTTTTCCTGAGGAGGTTGGTTGGGTGAAATAGGAGATTATTCTTTGTCCAAGTCTTTCTAAAATTCACATGGGCGGGTGGACTATTTTATCCCATTCTTTATGCTCTCTTACCCATCATTAATTCTGTTCTCGATGGCTTCTGTGAGCTTGCTCCTCCTGGTGACAGTGTCTGCTATGATGGCAATGCTATTGCCTCAGCTAGGCCCTTTCTCTCACAATCTGTGACTGGGGTGAGGCTATCATTTTAAATAAAATTTTATGGAAGTAGTTAAATAGTGGATTTCAGGATACATTTAAATGCATTTAAGTGTGCATTTCTTAATAGTCAAACAAACAGGTTTCTATCTGTGCCAAGTTCCCATATCTGAGTAGTTATCAACCTTGGTTCTGGACCTGAATAGGAGCAGCTCATCTCCCATCACAGAAGTCCTCCAGGCTGTTTCTCTATGGCTGGAATGCACTGATTCCTGACATCAAAGAAAAATGCTTTGTTTACTTGTTGGTTTGTCTTTGGTTTACTTTTTTTAGGAAACAGTGTTTAGGGAAACATATTTATGTAAACGTATATGTTTTCCTAAATTCATATTTCCCTAAATTTGTCGGAACAGCCATTGGATTAACTTACCTGAAAATAAAGTTTGGAGATTTTTCTAATTTCTCTTCATACAAAAATATAGATCTTCCTTAGAATAACTGGACACTAGGCTTTAGGAGGTAACCAGTTAAATAATCAGAATAATATTCTTCTTTCACTCACCTAACTACCATCCCATTAGAAAGAGAGGGAGATTGGATGAAGCAGAAGGGGAAAGAGCTCCTCCATTGGTTTACTAAGTTCCATATAAGCAATGGCCATGGAAGTCCCTAACAGCCTCCCAGCCCCACTAACCCTGGAAAAAGCCATACCAAATTGAGACTTTTTTCTTAAACTAATGTCGTACTTGCCACCTGTTGTATGTCATTTTTAATAACAGTTACGAGTGGTAGTCCTGAAGAAGTAAAAGAAATGATGAATATGTGTATGAATGGAGTGGTCTAAGGTGAACTAATTCCTGAGTCTTGCTATCTTCATGGCCATGTTTAGTTTCCGCCAAAAAGGTTTGCAACTGCCCCCTGTAAAAGTACAAGCATGATGCGTCAGGAGCTTTTGAAAGGAAGTGCCAGATAATTAATGCCAAGTCCAGGATATTAACTAACTGGATCTGAAGAACAGGGACCTTTTCTTCTCATAATAGTCATCAAATACAATAGGTGGCATTTTAAATATTTAATAAAATATGAATAATAAATAACACTGTAAATAAAAGGTCAGAAGCTGGCCTAACACTAGGGAACTCGAACACTTGAGGGAACAAAACACTGGCATATTTATTCTAGGGAACTGCCCTCTGTGATCTCCAGGGGATGGTCTGACTGACCTGAAAGGTCTTTCCCATTTTTGGTTAATTTGGTTTTATGAAAAATATGCTTCTAAGATTTTTGTACTCGGGAGGCCCCAAGTCTTCATTAAATAAGAAAAATATTAAATTGTTTAATCTCCAGGGTCGTTTTTATGTTTACCTTTCAAGCTAAAATATTCAGGTCTCAAACACTGCTGGATTCAGCCCTTTGATTGTGGGTTGGTTCATTGGATGAAATGTTGTATCTTTTACATCTTTTCACTAGGGGAGACCTACTTGTTTAGTCCCTCTAGTATTTACTGTTCTATTTCCAGACTGAAGTAATCCTAGATGAAATGAACTCAGGAAAGAAAAGGAGTGAGTAGAATTTACGTAAGACCAAGAAAGCCAGTGGAAAAGAAAAGTGAATAGCTTTCATGTCAAAGTTGGAAAAAAAAAAAAAAAAAAGTAAAAATGAATGCATTACTTGCTATTAATTAGCAGATAGTCCAAATCTGAGAGTTGATTTTTGCAGTCCTATTTCACACAGTTGATGCAATTTTCCTCCTATTGCTTGTTTAGCACCATTACCAAGGTAGAAAGCAAATACTGGGATACTGAGAAAAAAAAATTCTTTTTAACTTTTGCTCTTTTCTGTTGAAACGTCTCATTTTGGGCTTCACCTTTGGGCTGCTTTGTCTTATGTGAAATAAAGTATTCATAGGTTTTACGTAATGGATTTATTTTTAAATGATATATTTCAACCTTAAGTTGCATTTAAACTCTATAGCAAAAACAGGATCTTTACTTCATTGCACAGATTTTGGAAAATACAGTTTACTTTGTGCAAGATGACTGGCAATTAATGCCCAAACAGGAAGCTTCTAATGAGTTTTCCTACCCATTTTAAATTAAGCTCAATTTAATACCAAA
>NW_012099765.1:2711935-2715126 GCF_000951045.1 Mandrillus leucophaeus
AATAACAGTTACGAGTGGTAGTCCTGAAGAAGTAAAAGAAATGATGAATATGTGTATGAATGGAGTGGTCTAAGGTGAACTAATTCCTGAGTCTTGCTATCTTCATGGACATGTTTAGTTTCCGCCAAAAAGGTTTGCAACTGCCCCCTGTAAAAGTACAAGCATGATGCGTCAGGAGCTTTTGAAAGGAAGTGCCAGATAATTAATGCCAAGTCCAGGATATTAACTAACTGGATCTGAAGAACAGGGACCTTTTCTTCTCATAATAGTCATCAAATACAATAGGTGGCATTTTAAATATTTAATAAAATATGAATAATAAATAACACTGTAAATAAAAGGTCAGAAGCTGGCCTAACACTAGGGAACTCGAACACTTGAGGGAACAAAACACTGGCATATTTATTCTAGGGAACTGCCCTCTGTGATCTCCAGGGGATGGTCTGACTGACCTGAAAGGTCTTTCCCATTTTTGGTTAATTTGGTTTTATGAAAAATATGCTTCTAAGATTTTTGTACTCGGGAGGCCCCAAGTCTTCATTAAATAAGAAAAATATTAAATTGTTTAATCTCCAGGGTCGTTTTTATGTTTACCTTTCAAGCTAAAATATTCAGGTCTCAAACACTGCTGGATTCAGCCCTTTGATTGTGGGTTGGTTCATTGGATGAAATGTTGTATCTTTTACATCTTTTCACTAGGGGAGACCTACTTGTTTAGTCCCTCTAGTATTTACTGTTCTATTTCCAGATTGAAGTAATCCTAGATGAAATGAACTCAGGAAAGAAAAGGAGTGAGTAGAATTTACGTAAGACCAAGAAAGCCAGTGGAGAAGAAAAGTGAATAGCTTTCATGTCAAAGTTGGAAAAAAAAAAAAAAAAAAGTAAAAATGAATGCATTACTTGCTATTAATTAGCAGATAGTCCAAATCTGAGAGTTGATTTTTGCAGTCCTATTTCACACAGTTGATGCAATTTTCCTCCTACTGCTTGTTTAGCACCGTTACCAAGGTAGAAAGCAAATACTGGGATACTGAGAAAAAAAAATTCTTTTTAACTTTTGCTCTTTTCTGTTGAAACGTCTCATTTTGGGCTTCACCTTTGGGCTGCTTTGTCTTATGTGAAATAAAGTATTCATAGGTTTTACGTAATGGATTTATTTTTAAATGATATATTTCAACCTTAAGTTGCATTTAAACTCTATAGCAAAAACAGGATCTTTACTTCATTGCACAGATTTTGGAAAATACAGTTTACTTTGTGCAAGATGACTGGCAATTAATGCCCAAACAGGAAGCTTCTAATGAGTTTTCCTACCCATTTTAAATTAAGCTCAATTTAATACCAAACGTATTATTTAAAACAGTATATTCTGTAAACTTCATAAACTGCGTGTTGAGAGTCATGTCAAGGGAGTGAGGAGCACTGAATAGTATGCCTTGTAAAAATAGAATTAAAAAAGTTAAAAATAGAAATACTCTTTACTTTTTATCTATTGTTTATTCTGAATTGTATTTTATAGCAAAACATTTGAGAAATTGGAAGCACAAACAACATATGGAGGACTAAATATTTTGTAGGCTTAATGATGTATTAGTATTTTGCTTTGTATGAAATTCTAATCACCAGATATGCTTATCACTGCAGATGGAATATGCAGGCCTCTGATACCTTGGGGGATTAGAGAATCCAAACATCTGTAACAGGGGAAGAAAAAAAAAATCCCATTGCAATATACAAAATTTAAAAGAATGAATTAATGAGAAAAAAATGAATGGAAATAAAAGTTTATTATTAATACCATCTTGTATTTATAATTACCAAGGATCTCTGCATGCCTTAGAGATCTTCATTCCATCCTTTAAAAATGTAATGAGATATTAAAACACAATCTAGATGTAAGTTGGAGAAATATACAATGCTCTTCCATTTTTAGTGGGATGGTTTGGAGCTGAGATAAAGACATGCCATAATTAATGCAGTCCACATGTTTATTTATACAATTGAAACACCTGGTTTATAATTGGCTGTTTTAGTAAATTCAACCAGATATTTTCCAAACATGTTAAGACTCTATTAATTGGAAAACAGAGGGGAGGGTTGTTTTGCTTATGCAAATTTACCAGTTTAACTGAAAGGAGTCAGAGATGACAGATCTGAAATTTATTTTGGCTCTAGAACATTTATTGCCATTTATTTGAAAAAGACGTTACACATACTCTTGTTCTCATGATTTGTACCTTTCTGATAAAGCCACGTGAAAGGGAATAATAGATTCGCATTTGGTTCTGATGACTGACTGATTTATTCAAGTCATTTTAATTTTAAAAAACTGTTGAGGAGCTCTTCTAAAAAATGGGATAAATCAGAAAGAATCTGATTGTCCTATGTAGAAGATAGACATATAAACAATAGACCCCTTCCAGAACAAGATTTTTGTCATCATAACTTTTAATATATATGAAGGACTTTCATATGAACTTTCAAAAACTATGATTTAATTTAGGCAAATTTTAAGTATTGCCTTTGAAAATAACATTTTAAATGAAATTAGAGTTCAGGAAGGAAACTGAGTGCTTCATCAACAAAGTTGTAAAAAAGAGTAGAAATGGCATGGATTCTGAAGCTGGACCACCATGGTTCCAATTACAGATCTGCCAGTTAACAGCTCTGTGACTCAAAATAAGTCAATGCTCAGTGACTCAGTTTTCACATCTATAAAGTTTGTATAACAATATTTTCTTTATGAAGCTGTTGTGAGAATTAAAAAGTTTATACAAAAATATATGTATATATGTTTATATGAATGTAGACATACATAGATACATGTAGATGGTTATAATCTATATTTACATATTATATATCTATACTAATATCTCTTAAAGCATAACCTAGAACATTATAAGTGCTATATAAGTTTTATGCATTCTTTAAAACAAATAATCATTTCTGGTTTTTTGAATTAAAGTTTGTATAAAGAAAAAATAAATCAGCATTTTCTTACTGAATTATATTGATATTTGATAATAGGAAATAATTTCCTTTTTTTTTTTTTTTTTTTTTTTTGTTTTTTTTGAGACGGAGTCTCGCTCTGTCACCCAGGCCAGAGACTGGAGTACAGTGGTGTAATCTTGGCTCACTGTAACCTCCGCCTTATGGGCTCAGCTGATCCTCCCACCTCAATCTCCTGAGTA
>NW_012099765.1:2716362-2718699 GCF_000951045.1 Mandrillus leucophaeus
TACTCACCTTGGTTAGATTCATTATTAAGACTTGAACCAGTAATACAGAATGAACCTGGGAGGTGGAGCTTGCAGTGAGCCGAGATCTCGCCACTGCACTCCAGCCTGGGCGACAGAGCGAGACTTCGTCTCAAAAAAAAAAAAAAAAAAAAAAAAAAAAAAATCAGAGCTAAGAGAAGCCCCTGGGAAAACTTATAAAACCCTGAACTACTCTTAGATAAAGACTGTTTTTGTGATTGTGCAAAAGTTAATTGCAACGTGAAAGATGTCATTTCATGATATCACAAACTTTTACCAGAAAAACTATACTTTGAAAACAATGTTTTGTGTATTTTTTAATCTCAAGATGGAGGGCATGATTATAATTACAATCTAAAATTTGCTAAGCAAAAATTAGATATTTTTGAGACAAAATTGTTTTCACTTTGTACTATATGCTAGCAGATTCATTTTAAGTAGGCATATCATAAGGTATTTATTACTCAAAAAAAAAAACCCCAAGGATTTCCTATGGGCTCAAACATCATCTGCCGTCTGGTATTTTAAAAAAGTGCACATATACACCCCCATACCTTTTTGTGTAAATGTTTCAAATTTTACAAAGTTAGCCTGTTAACACTCAATGTTTCCAACAAAGTTTTTAAAGTAAAAGTCTAAAATTTGTCATACCCTGTCTTGTTCTGATTATAGATTAATTTGGCTGAGCCATCAGCTTTTCTGATAGATCTGAATATCTCTTTTTCATGTCATTTTAGTAATAGAACCCGTGATCAGAGAAGACATAAATACACATGAAAGTAATTTTTGGTGTTTCATAAATGAAGGGAAAAATTGAGTTTTATATTTCTATAGAAAAATATCTGCAAGACAACTTGTTGTTAAAATTCTAATATATAATTTTGGCTATAGTTAAATTTGAAGCATAATTTTTTTTTCTATATAGTGTGCACAAAATGACATTGGCACTTGAAAACGTGATTTTTTTCGTATTTTTTTTTCTATAGCGTCCATTTTGTTCTTCTACCCTTATACTAACATTTTTTTAAATTATACTTTATGTTCTAGGGTGCATGTGCACAATGTGCAGGTTTGTTACATATGTATACTAACTTTTACCTTTAGAAAGGCCATCGTTAACTGGCCACTAATCAAGGAAACCCCTGAGTTAACTGTGTCGACTGGAGACAATTGACCAGGTGAAATAGAGGTAGGTTAGAAAGTTAGGATGTTGTAAAAGGGAATAGCAGGATTATCTAGTCATCCTGAAAACAGTTAAGGGATCCAGAACTCTGAAGGTCTTTTTGGTCTAAGTTATATAGATGAGCTGAGAAGTTTGTTTAAATTCGTATATATGTCAATTATTATTTAAACAGCTCAATTCCAGACTTAGTTAAAAAACCATCATTGGAAGGAAAATGTACCTGACAGATTTTTCGACTTAATGATAGATAATGTCATAGATGTTTTCTTGTATCAAAGCCAACACATCATTTACTTTGCTTTCTAGTGTTATGAGTGGCATTTGGTTTAAAGTTTTCTGTCTTTTCTAGCATTCCCAAGTGATTTAATTTTCTCGTTTTGCAGTGAGAGTTACAATCATGACAGAAAAGGTTATGTCCTTCAGAGACAAATTTCTATGAAAAGTAAGGTCTCGCCAGGATTTTTATCAGCATTCACTAAAATATGCTGTCCCATGTCAGATACATTTATCCATAATCTCCAAGTTAAGCTAAAAAATGTAAGTTGAAAGTAGGGTTTGTTTACAGTGTGCTTTGTACCTGATGATTGTTGAGCTATTGCATTAAAAGCAGTTAACAAGAGATGATTCACCACTGAACACAAGTGCATTCCTCTATCAGCATTCTGTTCATTTTAACTTTTACACAAAATGTGAGAACAATGTGAGATATTGTAGGCAGACATTTCTCTTAACTTTTAAAAAATCTGACTCATTAAGTTATATTCTCTACTAAAAATTTACCTTCCTCAAGTACCTAAAGCTTGACTCAGAATTAGATAACACCTATATGTCATATACTGTTATTTACCTGGGTTGAAGGGTCATTTTTGTCGATGAACTATGAAATGTATTATGGCAAAGTGCTATCCTAAGAACTGATTATGTGGAATTCATGTGGTAATAAAACTGAACAGTTCAGTACCGTAAGACATCACTATTCTTCTAAGCAAGCTAATGGATCATGTTATCTCCAACAGAAGCAGAGATCATAGGTCTCTGCTTTTCAACCTTTAGCAGGTTTAATGATTTCACAAAATTTTGACAAATAATAATAATTTATCTTCTTTCCTCCTGGGAAGGCAAGTACATTCTGGATC
>NW_012099765.1:2720379-2721728 GCF_000951045.1 Mandrillus leucophaeus
TTGTATAAAGAAAAAATAAATCAGCATTTTCTTACTGAATTATATTGATATTTGATAATAGGAAATAATTTCCTTTTTTTTTTTTTTTTTTGGTTTTGTTTTTGAGACAGGGATTCACCTGTCACACAGGCCAGAGACTGGAGTACAGTGGTGTAATCTTGGCTCACTGTAACCTCCGCCTTATGGGCTCAGCTGATCCTCCCACCTCAATCTCCTGAGTAGCTGAGACTGCAGGCATGTGCTACAACTCCCAGCTCATTTTTGTATTTTTTCATAGGGGCGGAGTTTCACCATGTTGCCCAGGCTGGTTTTGAACTCCTGAGCTAAAGTGATCCACCCAACTCAGCCTCCCAAAGTGCTGGGATTACAGGCATGAATCCCAGTTTTCTTATCCATATCATTCTGACTGGGTTACCTGGGTTCATAATCTGTAATAGTGTCAACGGGAGGGTCAAAAACTTGCAAACCCAGGAGAAAGATAAATTTTCAGATTTTTGTTAAAGTAAATGTTTCAATACACTTTAAGGTAATATAATAACAGAAATAAAAGAATCAAGTAAGTTTCTAATAGTCTTTAAAGCAATCACTTTTATAAATGCATACAAATAATATGCAGTTCCATAAGTATGTAGATCTGAGGAATATTATCAATGAAGCTTTTATGCGTTATTTTCTGGGAAAAAATAATTTCTTATGGAGGGGATTCTCATAATCTTAGTATTTATTGAATTAGACAAGGTATCAGAAAACTAGAGCCCTTGGGCCAAATCGAGCCCAGCATCTGGATTTGTAAATAAAGTTTTATTTGATCACAGCCATGTTCATTCTTTCATATACTGTCTATGGCTGCTTTCATGATACAATGACTGTGTTCAATAGTAGCAACAGAGGACTAAAATATTTACTACTGGGCCCTTTGATAAATAAATTGGCTGTCCCCTGAGTTAGTCTCAAAATCCGTCATAATATGAATAAGTTTATAAATAAATGAAAGCGTGTAAAATCTGTCTCCATTCAATCATATAGTCTTATAGAACAGTACCATATATTGCCTGAACACTTCTAGATCTCTTGCTAATTTTAGTTTTGAAATTTGTCAGTGCTGTATGAAAACAGAGCAATGACATTGCAAAGTGACATTGCAAATCTTGTGAAAAGTCACGGATTTCATGAAATAGATGAGAGTGACATTGGAGAACTGTTCTAATAACTTAGAAAGCCATTGATTAACATGGGAATATCTGGCAGTTACAGCAGTGACCAAAAGAAAAAGCTATCTTCCTAAAGAAAAATTGACCAACTGAAATGTTAGGTACTTCAAAGGAGTATGACTTAAATATCAGGCCGGG
>NW_012099765.1:2724658-2796490 GCF_000951045.1 Mandrillus leucophaeus
TGACCCACCCACTCACCTTCTTTTATGTAATATTAAACCAGAGAGATTTTTTAAGAGGCCATCTAGCATAATAGGTAAGATAAGGTCCCTCACATCTCGCTCTATCATTTCCATGCTGTTTAAATTACTTGAGTTCTACGTGCTTTAGTTCCTCTTCTGTAAATTAAGAATAAAAGTAATATCTACTTCAGATAGATTAATAATTTAAATGAGGAAGTATGAATATAATGTTCATATAAAAATCTTAGAAAAGGGTCTGACACATGAGATACCCAGTAAATATAAGCCAGTGTTATGATAAACTATTAAACTATCTGATTATATCCTTTTTTTCTAGATTCTCTATGAGGCTTGCTTGAATTTTCTAATCCTATTAAACTAATTTTGTAGGATGAACTAGAAGAAAGACATATACAAGTAAAGAAACATGATTCTCATTGCTACAACCGCATAAACCATCGTAGAAAAGGTAGCCTGGCCCACAAGTTGTTCTTATCAGACAGCTAGAATCACCTTTAATACCTCCTTCACACTCTCACCTTTTCCAGTTAGAAAACAAGTCCTGTATATTCTACCTCTAGACAATATTTTAATTCCTTATATCTCTCTATCTCCCCTGCTGCCACCAAACTACCTCAAGCTACTGTCGTTTCTCATCTGGTCTATTTAGAGATTGTGTTCGGTACTCATTTGCAGACCATTGCTTTTTGAATAAACCACATAATCCTTACATTCTACACTTGCTTGAATGAACGGGCCTCATCTGTGCTCCAGGTTCATCTCCCGCCTCCTCCCACTCCCCACAGGCCTCTTCACTCACGAGACCCCAGCAGAAGACTTTCCTTCTGCTCCTGGAACAACCTGAGTGCCTAGCCGTTTTCATGCACCTGGAATATCCTCTCTTACCTTCTTTGCTTGGGCTCAATCTTCAGGTTTTAGTCTACTCATGTCTTTCTCAAGGAAGCATTTTCTGAATGTGTGGACCACATTATGTGCTCCCATTTCCCACTTACCTGGCACACTGTGCCTTTTACCATGTTAGAACTTCTCTTGGTTACAATGATACAAATGGCAGTTTAATTATGTACTGAATGTGTATCCTGCTGTCTAAATTAGAACCTCTAAAGTTATAATGTGCCTTTCTTTTTCTATACTGCATGAACATTAACAAGAACATTAGAGGTGCAATAAATATTTTTGAATTAATAAGAAGTTCCTGTTTTGTTCTACCAAAATCTCGCAAATCTACAGTGACTGTCATTTTGCAAATCATCATCTCCAGAACTCTCATACCTTTGGTACGGAGTGATACAAAACCCCATGAGGAAGAATCAGGAGATTTGGATTATAATCCTAATTCGTGGCATCATGCAGCCTCCCTGAGATTTAGTTCCATCAGCTGCAAAGTGTTGGGGCTTCCGTTAAGAAATTGTCTCTTTGAGTTCTACATTTTCGTTTTCAAACTTCTGACTCTGCAATCCTTCAAATTATCCCATTCATACCAATGATTACCTCCTTTTACTCTCAATTTTTAAAAATCTCCTGTTAGGAATAATTAGGTTTGTTTGAGAAAATGCACTGTGACACAAAGTGTGAAGTCAATGACTTGTTTAAATTGTGTTTTACTTAACACAATAGAAATTATGTTTGAAAAACAATAGCATGTAAATGGGTGAGACCTATTTCATTAAAAGACAAAGCTTACTGTGCTTAGAAATTTCAGTCCCCTTGATACTACTCTGTTTTCGTTTCCCAAGCCCTGTCTAACAATTTCCCTTCTCACCTTTCTCTACCCTCATCAGTTCTCATCCCTGCCCACCCTGTATACCTTCACTTTCCTAGATGGATTGTGTGGTTCCATTCTCACAAAAGCCTCATGAAACAGGCACCATTACTACTTTCCCATTTTATAGCTGACAAAGCTTAGAGATTTAGGTATGTTGTCAAAGGTCACACTTGTAGTAAATAAAGACAAGCAGAACTGACTTCTCCATTAGGCACAGTGCCTATAGCTCACAAACATATTTCAATTTATTTTAAAATCAGAAGAAAAAAATGAAATTTTAGGTTAATAAAAAGTCTATGGTAATATATCTTTCTAAGCCAACACAGTCATATAATACAATTTTATATATATATATGGAAAATAACATAGACACAAGCATTAAAGGGTTCCTAGTTTTATGTGGTAACTGCGTTTTACCCTTAGATACAAGTTGACCAGTATCTCTACTTTTGTAAGCTTCAAAATGATTCCAGTGAATTCCGTGTATTAGGATATCACTTATTAGTAAAGTAATAACTGTTATTTATCTGGGTGAACATGGTATACAGATCGCTTGTTCAGATACATTGTCACATATTTTCATAACCTTTGTAACATACACTTTTTTCTGCCCTTGAGCATTCACATATGGTTTCTTCTCCTGCCCCTACCACCAAAGATGGGATTTTTTGCTCAGCACATTTTCCCCATTCTTTCAGCCTCCTAGTATTACACTGAATTTTCAGAGCTAACTACTAGTATGAATTGATCAAATAACTGATTTTATACACTAGCTTTGTATTTGAACACATCTTTCAAATGATACCAAGAAATCATGCATTTTTAAAGGGTTTTATGTAGGTGCCTTTCATAAGATATTGAATGTTGTGCTTTTGTTCCCAAATAAATAAATCAACTGGCTATTCAGACTGGTGGAGGAAAATGAAAAAATCTTTTGTTCCCAAGCAACACATACCTGTTGGTATTCACCTTCCCGAGATCTGTTTCTAAGAGACCCTTGCTACTGAGATTGTTAGCAAGTTTTTGAATGACAAATTGTTTCCCGTAATATGATCATAATACACTGGGTGATGGGTTGATACAATATGGAATTTAATTAATATGAAACATTTTTTTAAATCCCCTTTTCTCTTAGGAGCTTTACAAAAGTGATGTCTTGAAAGGCAGAACTGCCATATATAACAATGACTTAATTCTACCCTCTGTTATCACTGTTTGAGGTGATTTGCCTTCTTTTCCCCTATTTCTTATCTCTCTACTAATATTATTTGTAGCAGTAGTCATTATAGAATCAGAGACTATATGAGATAAAAAAGACTATGAGTGGTCAAGAAGTAGAACACTTCATGAAAGCTCTCCTAAAAGATAGCTGTATCTTTAAATGTTATAAAAGAAAAAAGCCCATTTCCTCTATTTGTTGTTCATTTATGATTGGCAGGCAAACTTTCATGTTTTGACCTGTTCTGCTGTACTCTGATTCTTTCTCACTTTAAACTAATACCTAATATTGTCCCTTTTTATATTTGACCATGTTTAAACACTTTCTCTTAGCTTTCTGCAATCTCTAAATATCTGGATAAGATAAATGCTACCAAGGTTTCCATTGGCTGTGATACTTTAGGTAAGACTTGACACCAATTACTCTTGTTTTTCTTCTTTTTTCAAAACAAGGGTGGTCGCTATTGTTTGAATGGGCTGATAGCTAATGTCCTATTTTTGTATAAATGAAATCAGAGATAATATAGTATTCACTTTCTGGAATTATTACAGCATTAATAAATATGATTTATCAAGCACATAGACTAATGGCTAGCAAGTTGTTTTATGCAATAGGTAATTACTTGTAAATTATTCACTTAATCCATGAAACAGTAACTTTAATGCATTGCAAATATGAGAAATACTATTTGTTATGCACCTTAATCTCAGATATGTTTTGGAGATTTACACAAAATACTAGGGTTCTTTTGTTCAGGAATTGTAGATGATGCCAATTTAGCAATTACTTTCCTCTAAAGAAACCTAAATTAAGTTTGGTGTTCTAAATTACTTTTTCTTAGGTTGCTGGCTGTTATTGTTTTTATTCTTTAACAAACTACAGTTAGAGGGTTTTTTTGTTTCTTGGGTTTTTTTTGATGGAGTCTCACTTTGCCACTAAGGCTGGAGTGCAGTGGCGCGATCTCGGCTCATGTCAACCTCTGCCTCCTGGGTTCAAGCGATTATTTTGCTTCACCCACCAGAGTAGCTGGGATTACAGGTGTGTACCACCACACCTGAATTTTTTGTTGTTGTTGTTTTGTTTTTGTTTTTCTTAAGTAGAGATGGGGTTTCACCATGTTGGCTAGACTGGTTTCAAACTCCTAATCTCAAAGTGCTGGGATTACAGGTGTGAGCCACCACGGCTGACCTACAATGAGTGTTTGAGTGCTACCCAATGTATAACAGTATTTGAAGAATCAAATACATAATACTTCTTGGAAGTTGTGGAATATGTCTGTGGGAACACCACATTAGCACACACTTCTATATATTTAGTCTGTGGTAAGCCAAGGTCTCAAAAAAGAAAAAAAAAAACTGTATATTTAAGTAAACATTATTCAAAGATTAAAATGGCATGTAAATTGCATACACAAATAATGTTTTTCCCTACTACATTAAGTGTTCACATGGCTTAGATCAGGCCAGATGTTGCAATATCTTAGAATGTTTTGGACTCAGACCACAGTAGGGGTGAAACAAATTCTTTAAACACTTTTCCAGAGATTCAGATCAAAATTACTCCCTTCTCTTTCCTTTGTCAGCAATATATTATTAATAAAACTTTGCCTTCAATCCCTTTCTTGTTTTCTTTTCTAACATACTACTTTTCCTTTCCCCTGCTAATTTATGTACATCATATATCATCAAAAGTCACTAGAAAATTTACAGGTTTCCTAGTCTTAGCCATTAAATGATGAATCTTTTTCAAAGAAATAAACATAGGAAGAAACAAGTTTTGGAAGAAAATATTTTTAGGCAAACTGATCCTTTCTTGTTCACCATTTACTTTATGATTTCTAGTAATGCTTTACGTTAGTGTCTAAAATTGACCAAGTGGCTTCAAAAATATGTCAACTTCACCTCTTTGGCCAGGAATCTAAGTAAATGGTGAGAAGGGGCCATTAGCTCTCAGGGAGCTCTATAATCAGAAGAAAGGTGATTAGTACTTTAGATTTTCTTAGAGAATTTGAAAAAGAAAAAGAGCATATACAAAATGGTGGAATGTACAGTCAATGATCAGTGATGGCTAAACTGCATGATTTTAGAATTATTCACAAGAGAAGCTAGGGACACCATTGGATTTGTTAGAAGGACTCTATCACGACAAGATAAAGGCAGGGAGTTGAGAGATATATAGAAAGGACATAAAGTAGGCAGAACAAATAAATTTCAGTGTTCCAAGAGTCCAGCATTCAAGGTCTCTGCCACTGACTGCAAGGTAGCTAGAGTTTTATTCAAAATTTTTTTCCGGATCTTTCTGGCTGGCCTAGTTAACGAGAAAGAGAATGCCAAGTTTTACAAGAGATTCCCCTCAAGTGTCTAACCTAGAGGAGAATATAGGTATATTATACCTATTGAATCAGATTGGAGTAAATAATCCAGAAAGCTGAGTGCAGGCTTCCAACTCTTGCTTATCAGAGAAACAAACAAACAAAATCCTTGATTTTTGCCTTTCTAAATATTTCCTGTTGATATTCCTGAGGTTTTTGAGATGTGATTAATTCAAACCACAGGTAAGTCACAGAAAAAGCTTTCTCTAGGAATTACAGTGATTTTTGAGTTACATTTGCATCCTTTTGTCTCTAAGAGTTTTAGGCTTTCCACATTTTTTATCTTTTTTTTTTTCAAGTCAAATCCTTTCTCTAAGTAATAACAAGTTTCATTAGTGAAAAATAGATCAGCTTAAAGATAGTCATGCGAGTAAGTCTTAGTGAATGATTTTCCTTTTCAAGTAAAATACCATTTTGGTATTTATTTTATCAAGATGTAGTTGATGTTTAAAGTAAACATTTTATTACAGACCTAAAATTATTTTTAAAGACTTTTAAATTCTTTGCATGCTAAATAGCTCAGTAATCATAGTACCTTATATATTTTCCTAGTGTTTTATTAAATGTTGCTAAACAGTTTAATGTTCATTATCTTATTTGGTAGTAACAACACACTTGAGTTAGTTGAGGTAAGCATTTGCCCATTTGAATGTAATGTTTATGCTATTTTATGGGTTAACTGAAAATTTGCAAAGTGTACCATCTGTACAGCACTCAAATATGAAAACTCGATGGGGTGGGGAAACAAAAATAGGTAAGCAGTAGATATTTTTATTTCTGATGGAGATATTAATAGCTAGTAGAATTTTTAAATGCCATATATAAAAATTAAAAGGTCTTGTACAGTTTTTTTACTCCGACAAATCAAATTCCTCATTCAGCTTTAACACTGGATAGCTTTAAATACAATTAGAATTTGGTTAATTTTCAGGTGACTGACTGGTGATTGGTGTTTTTCTATTCCTGTAGGATCAGTTAGGGTTTAGAACTTGTATGTTTCCCAGGGCTCCCATAACAAAGTACCAAAAACTGGGTGATTAAAACAATAGCAATTGATTGTCTCACAGGTCTGGAGGCTAGAAGTCTGAAATCAAGGTGTCAGCAGGGCCGTGCTCTCTCTGATGGTGATGGAGGATATTCATTTCTTGCCTCTTCCAGCTTCTGGTGTTTGCCAGCAATCCTTGGCTTATAGAAGCATCACTCGTGTTACATGCCATCTTTTCCCTGCATCTTCACATTGTTTTCCTTCTGTGCATGCTGCCTTTGTGTCCAAATTTTTCCTTCTGTAAGAAAACTAGAAATACTGGATTAGGGTCCACCTGAATGTCCTCATTTTAACTTGATTACCTCTGTAAGGGTAAGAGTCTTTCAAAAGACTCTATTTCCAAAGTAGATCACACTCTGAGGCACTGCAGGTTTGGACTTAAACAGATCTCTTTGGTTGGACATAATGCAACCCATAACAAGATTCAATTATTTTCAAACAGAAAGGGCTAACTTAATATTTATTTGTCAACTATGTATGTCTCCAGCACTTTGCAGTTAAGCATATATATATATACATGCTTATCAGAGCAACTACACACACACACACACACACACACACACCCCACGTTCTGTTTTCTAATGTAGTTATTTGAGGACATTTGAGCTTTTCCACTAGATTTGATGGTCCCTCAACAGAGTAATTGTGGTTTGTTTCATCATCATACTCCCTCATATCACTACTTCTGAGCCTTTAACATGGTAGGAAAACAATAAATATTAAGGTTGTATTAGATTGAGAAATAAGAAACTATAAAGCATATTAGGCCTATTGTACTTAAACAGGGAGAATAGTTACATGAAAAAACCTTCAAATGGCCAGCTTTATTTATATATAAGTGTATATATTTATACAATATATATAATTGTAAAGAAAAGGAGAGATTTTCTCTTACTAAAAAAATGCTTAAAAAGAAACAATGACTAGAATTCAATAGTAAGAGTAACCACATTAATACTACTAGTGAAGACAATAACTGACATTTCTGATGATATGTCAGGCCCTGGGCCTGGGAGCTCTCATACATCACCTTATTTAATCTTTAGGACAACTTTTTTGAGAATGTTGAAGAGGTAAGGAAATGGAGGTACAGAGATTTTAAGTGAAATTCCCAATGTCACCTAGTTAATAAATGGCAAAGCTAAAATTCAAACCCGTGTTTTTAACTATTACATTGATATGTATGTCCGTTGGGTGTGTTATTATAAAATGTTAAAGAATCCACAAGTATAGTCTCTTCACAACATTATTAAATAACATACATTTAGCTATACATCAAAGGCCACACAGGTAGAAATATACTTTGTATCATTCTGAAAAACAATTTTAAGTAGTTAATTTAAAAATAGCATTAAGCAATGAAAGAAAGCTAAACCAAAAGTAATATTAATTTAGGTAACTATACAAATTAGTGCCCAAACCTATCTAAACTTACGTAATTACAAATCCCTGAAAACTGAAAATTATAATAAAAATGCAAATACATGCTTAATAGGGTCATTAATAAAAATTATATAATTTATGAATCAGTTATGTAATGAAAATACCATCCAGCTCCAAAAATTGCATGGGTTATATAATATAATTAAAATTTCACTTGTTGTTTAATGTAGTATAAATTCTTAGCAGATATTTCTGTAAGATGCTATGGGAACGGAAATAACCTTTAACAATGGAGGCTGCAGAGTTCCATATTTTACTGGTATATTGCTAAATTTTTCTAGTAATATTTAGGTGATAGAATGATATGCCAGAACATTGAGAAGTCAACATAGTACTGATATTGGGAATATTAACTGTGTTAACAGGTTTACTTTAAATAACACCTATATTTAACTGTACGTTTTAAATTGAGCTTGCTATAATTTGAATCATATTTGACAAAATTTATTGAAGTAAGGACATATTAAAAGCTATAACCATGAATCTTAGTATTCACCTTAGTACCAAATACCATATAAACTACCATTACAAGTGAAATTTTCCCCATTCATGTCACAGGAAACAATATGAGTTTAGAAAATATTTGCAGAATAATAACCAAGATTTTACTTTACTACATAATAGATTTTAAAAATGGATGGAGAGAAAGATAAAATTGTGAATTAAGAGTAATAATTGAATGTCTATTTAAATACATTATATTGTAAGCTTTAGGGAAGATCAACATGCAAAATCTTTCAAATAGCTAGATTGAGGTAGGGACGAAAGAAAGAGGAAGAGGAAATACGTAATGCAATATTTACTGAGGGCTTACTATTTGTCTACGTTAGACTTGAAGACCATGAGGAAATGGTGAAAAAGACAGGATCCCAGTTTTCCAGAGAGTGACAAAGATAGAGAATTACAATGAAGTCAAATAGATAAGCCATATGCTTAGGCATTGTGGTGGTACACAGAAAATCAATGAAAAGGTAATAAAAAATAACTTGAAGAGCGGTGAGTAAAAGCTTCTCTGAGGAGGTGACATTTGTATGGAGACCTAAAGCGTAAGACACAAACTAAGAGATGTTTAAACGAAGTGAACAAGAGAAAAGACTAAAGTTAAAAATCAAAAAACTACTCCAAGAATCACAGGCATTGCCGATTTGTCTTCACCTGGATCCAGTAGTTTAGGTTCTTTTTTTTTTTTTTTTTTTGAGACAGAGTCTCGCCCTCTCACCAGGCTAGAGTGCTGTGGCGCGATCTCAGCTCACTGCAACCTCTGACTCCCTGGTTCAAGCCATTCTGCCCCAGCCTCCCAAGTAGCTGGGATTACAGGCTCGTGCCACCACACGCAGCTAACTTTTGTATTTTTATTTTTAGTAGAGACGGGGTTTCACCGTGTTGGCCAGGATGGTCTCGATCTCCTGACCTCGTGATCTGTCTGCCTCAGTCTCCCAAAGTGCTGGGATTACAGGTGTGAGTAACCACGCCCGGCTGGTTGCATGTGTTAAACCACATCGTGCCTCTGCTGTTCTGAGCTATGCTTGCAAATGTAGTTGATCGGGGAACAAAGAAAACATGAGCAGTAGATAGCAGTAGGGGGAGACGAGAACGGAAGAACCTGAATTCTGACAAAATCCAGCCAACCTGAATGAAGAGCAAAGACTGAAAGAGAAGAAAAACAAAAGAAGTGGGGAAAAAAGAACAAGGTCTCTAAGTTCAGAAGAACCACAGAGGAGCCAAGTTTGTCAGAAAACTATAGGCAACCCCATGTGAAAGGGCTCCTGGGATTTACACGGAACATGCAATTTCTAAAGACAGTTTGAGCCTGCACTTAAAGCAGACAGGGAAATGAAATAAGAGAGAGAAGGCGCAGCAAGTTCCGGGTAATGTTATGCAGATAGAACTGGAGATAAGAGGCGGTTTAAGGAGCATTCTCACTATTTCATTTGGAATGGCAAGTGGGAAAAAAAAAAAAAAAAAAAAAAAAGGGCTTATGTGCCTCCTACTCAGGCTAAAGCAAAAATCACGAAAACATGATATCATCTAACAGTAGGAGCCTTAAGGAGAAGGGGAAGAAACCTGCCTCTTGTATGCAGCATGCAGCATAATCACTCAAGAGGTATAGAACAAAGATTAGGTTATCTAAATGTATGGTAAATTACATACACAGAACACATATATTTTAGTACAACTTTCTTAACCCCATTATGTGTACACAATTTTGAGATTTACCTATCGGCATTAGTTGTTACGAATTACAGTGGGTAATCTTGATAGAATTACTTAGCAGTGAATTTTCAGGAAAAAAATTGAAATACTGTGAATTTTCAGGAAAAAAAATTGAGTTTGGCTGAATAGATTCATGCTACGTTTTCAAGAATGGTTGTGCAACATTTGAGAGTTAGACTGTATTTTAAGAGGTGAAAAATGGGTATGAAACCTAATCTAGATGCCCTCTACTCATAGACTGTTTACTCAGTTCTCTCCTAAAATTCCACAGGACTCCCATGCAAGAAGCAAAGGGGCTTCTTGGGTTTAAGTCACCGGGAGGAAAGGGAAGAACATCCTTTGTTCAGAATGTTTTACTCCCCTCCTAGCACTTCCAAAGATTGTGAAGTCCATGGTTACCATACACATGGATAGAATTCATATATTGCTGGGAACATGTAAGTGAGCTATTCTGGTACAACAAATTAGAGGATTATGGTTGATTAATTATCTAAAATTCATTTTCTACTTGATTAACTATCAAACATTCATTCATTGGGGGAATACTTTTGACATCTACTATATGCAAGGTACTGTTGTAGGCACTGAAAAACCACCAGTAATAAAACAAAGTTCCCTAAGAGCTTACATTCTGCTGTATAGAGGGAGAGAAGATGAAAAGGAATAAGTAAAATGATATCAAGTGGTGATACTTGCTAAATAAATAATAAAGTAACATCAAAGGAGTAGAGGTCCCAAGATGGGAGGGTGCTTTATATACACTAGTCAAGGTATGCATCAGAGATAAGATGACATTTGAACAGGTAACAGAAGAAAAGGAAGGAAGGAAGGAACCCAAAGGATCTCTGGGGCAAATGTATTCAAAGGAGATAGAGCAGTAAAACAAAAGTCCCGCTGTAGAAGTGTTTGATGTGTTCAGGAAGCAGTAGGAAGTCAATGTGTTTTGAGCAGGTTAATACAAGAGAAGAGCAATGGCAGACAGGATGAGAAGGTACAGAATCTTGTAGACCAATATCCAGACTTTGTTTTTTTCTCTAAATGAGGTAAGAAGTTAATGAAAGGTTTCATGCAGAGAAGTAATATGTTATGTTATTTAACTTATTTTTGAATAGATAATACACTTACATGGTTTAACCATAAAGATGATATATAACGGTTTTACACTAAAAGTCCTAGCTCTCATTCCTGTCTCCGTTCACTTGGTTTACCTGCATTTTCAAGAAACCATTTTTAATTAGCTGTCACATAAGATTATCTTCAGGCAAATATAAGGATTTCTAAATATATTTCTCTCCCCATTGCCTCACTTTTCACACCAATGTGTTTGCCTATTGATATACTCCTTTCCTCTGTGGTTCTTTTTATTAAACCATACATTCTAAAGAATTCTATATCAATAAACAGATCACTCTCCTTTTGTATACAGCTGCATACTATTCTATTGTATGGATATATCATAATTAAATTACCCTTATCCTATTTTTGGCCACTTCAGCTTCTAATTTTTGCAATTATAAACAATGTCACAAAGGAAAAAGAACCCTTCTATTTAATTTCATACGTGTAAGGCAGTTACATTCTCACAAGTTAATACATTCTCAAGGTGGAAGCTGCTCTAAGATGTTATATGTGTATGTTTTTGATAAATATTGCCAGATGCCCCTCAAAAGACTTAAATCATCTGTACTCTCACTAGCCACCACATAGGATGTAACTTGAATTTATCTTTTTAGGAATTACACTGAGCATCTTTTGATGTAATTATTAGATATTTGCATTTCATTTTTTTCCTGTTAAGTGTCCGTTTCTGTCATTTCCTCATTTTAAAAATCAGGTGGTTGGTTCTTTTGTCAACTTCAGTAGCCTTTACTCTATTAGGAAGAACAGGCTATAATTTATACTGTTTCCCTAATGTCTTTTCCAGTTTATAGTTTCTTTTAACTTGCCTTTATTCTTACCTCAACAATTATGTAGTTAAATGTATGACTTTATAAAGCTAATTCTGACTGCTTTGCTTTGTGTGTATTCCAAGGGGACAAGGATGGCAGTAAGGAGTCAAGTTAGGAGGCTGTTATTTCTCTACTAGAGAAACAATGGTGGCTTAAATTAACATGACAATAGTGGAAATAAGGTTTTAGATTCAGTATATATTTTAAAGGTACAGCCAACAAAATATGCTAATGGATATTGGTTGCAGAGGTGGAGAAGAGTTGAGGATGAAGCCACTATTTCTGATTTGAGCAACTTAAAGATGGAGTTGCCCTTAACTGATGCCATGGACACACAGGTTTAGGATGAGACTTCCAAAGGAAGATGGTAAATAGGCAATTTGGATTATTAGGTCTGGGGAGAATTCTGGGCTGCAGATATGAATTTGGCAGCAGTGAATATACAAATATCGAAAATCATAAGACTAGAAAACCCAAAGGGAATAAATGTAGGTAGGAAAGAAGAGAAAAAGAAAAATTGAATCATAGGGAAATGGGAAGAAAGCAAGCAAAAAAGATGAAAAGAGAATTACCTTTATGGTCAGAGAGAAACAAAATCCCTAAAGTGAAGAGATATTTCAAGAAATGAATGACTACAAAATGCTACCTATATTAGCAATGAATTTGAGTGAAAGGAGAGCTGAGAATAGTTCATTTAATTTAGTTATATGAATGACCTGACTTTTACAATATTTATTTTGGCAGAGTGATGAGGTGAAAGAAAAAATCGGGATGTGATGAGGTTTAAAAAAGAACAGATATTGCAACATATTGTATGCTAATGAGAATGATGTGGTAAATAAATCACATTAATGGTACAGAGGAAAGCCGAGAAGTGTTGAAGTGATGTCCTTGAGTTGATGAGATAACATTTAGTTTATCCCAATTGTGTTGCTTGGCATTGGATAGGAATATAAGGTCAACATGATTGTGTTTATTTCAATCTTACTCGTCTGTCCGATTATAAGAGTAGACTAATCAGATAATCGAATTGAACTAGGATATAAGCATTTCCAGGCAATCATAACTGGGAAAATGGGAGGTATTGCAGTGGAGGCTAAATGCAAGGGATGGTGGATCATGAGATTTAAGCTGGCTAAGGGTGGAAGTTAGCACATGAAGGAATAAGAGACAGTGGGCATGTGCTAAGTTCAATGGCTATAGGTTGTAGGAAGAAATAGTAATTGTTGAATCTGGGGAATTAATAGGAGGACCTTGAACAAGAGGAGGTGGTAATGTTTGGAGAGTAGGAGGCTTGAAATGAAGAAATGGAGAAACAGTTTCCAATGGAGAAAATAAAATAATTGATTAATAAAGGCTATTGGGTATGGTGCACTGGGGATAGAGAACGATCATTCAAAAAGAGGAGGTTAAGGAACTGAGGACCAAGATTTTGGAAGGATTGTCTATGTGACTATCAAAATCACACAAAAACTTAGACGGGGTACTGTTGGAGAGAGTAAAACTGATGCAAGAATGAAAATCTCCAAGGAATTTGTAGAGATTTTACATCAGCATGCAAATGATAACAAATTGTTACTTTATAAATTTGCTTTTACATAACTTCAGTTTCTATCTAAAATGTAATCTGTATTAGAGTTTAATAAAAGCTTTTTTTTTAAAAAAAAGATCTAACACTAAAAAAAAATCTAAAGTGATTTAAAACTGAATTTCCTTTCTAAAATTCAGTTTCTAAAAAATATAGGTGTTTGCTTTTAACATTCTTAGATAATAGAACATAGCATTAAAAATAATTATTACGCTGCTTATCTTCCGTCTTGTACTTTTTCATCAGTGTATATCATTCCTTATAATAAATCATATGGGACTATTTAGTGTTCGATTATTTATTTTTTAAAAATCTTTTATCAAAGTTGATTTCTGGTCCAAACTGACACTATTGACTGCAGTGGGAGTAGGTCTGATAAGATTGCTCTAAAGATATCCAAACACATCACATAGACTCAAGGATTTAGTTTTGACCTGCTCAATGTGCTTTTCCTTTAGAAAAAAAAAAAAAAAAATCTAACACAACTTGTTTTCATTCAGAAAAAGGTATGAACTAGAAACTTATTTTAAAAACCATATCTGCTAAACTTGTGTGCATAAAGTAAATAAATTTTACTTTAAATTTTGGGAGAAGATTATGTATTTTTAAAATACCACAAAAGTACTCATGCTGACGTTCAGATTTTATATACACTGACTGCCATTTATTTTAATCAAGCAGCGGCCTCCACTATGTCAATCTTGGCTGTCATGAAGCAGAAAAATACTGCCTGAACAGACTCTAGAGAATTTCTATAATGGCACTTAATTCAGTAAAGAACAACTCATAATTATATAACACATGGGTGGGACAATCCACTTGAAAATAAGTTTAGTATAAATCAATGTTAGTATTAAATAGAAGGATATTTTCATTTTCCAGTCAAAACTATCTTGATTCAAAATGTAACTTATTTTTTAATGTGGTATACAGATAGACAAAACCTGGTTTATACGAAGAAAGTGATGTTAAGAATATTTTCCGAATTCCGATTTAAAGAGGAAACAACCAAAAATAAAAATGACATAGTTTAACAATAAAAGAGGTCCACATTCTTACAAATATATTGTTCAGAATTCCCAGTACTGGTTGTCAGTTACATGTAGGTATTGAAAGCATGGAGCTGCTAAACTCCTTAGCAGGATATATTATTTATCATCAAAACACACACACACACACACACACACATACACACAGAGAGAGAGAGAGAGAGAGAAGCCCCGAACAATTTTAGATATCAGTTAGAAGGTACCCAGCAATTTTTTTCTCCATGCAATATTCAAAACATTTACCACCTGTACCCCATGCATTTGGCAAGTTAACTTTATTTATCTCTCTTATTCTTAAACAAATTATGGGATTTATTCTTAGATTTTGTATTCCCACAGAGATGAGAGGAGTACCCTGTACTTTGACAGCTCTTAATACTCGTTACATACACCTAAGAGACAAACCCATGTCTAATTTGTAGAGACTCAGAAACAGTAAGATTTTTATACTGTAAGGTTTTTATACCATGAAACCTCAGAATGATTATTACTGATGAATTTATTTCTAATAAAGTATATACATCATATTGAGAGAAAAATAGCATTTGACAATAGACTGTGAATAGATAAGAAAGTTTAGCTATTTGGTTCTAGACAATAAAATCTTGCTCTATTTTCTATTTTTAAAATATGAGGTCTTAAAGACAAAAATTGTTTTGCTATGAGGTTTTGCAACTACATTGTCCTAAAACCATTTGGAGAAGGTTTATTATAAAATGTTTATTTCATTATTCTTATTCCTTTTAATTCTCTGTGAAGACTATGAAGACAAAATGAACAATCTATTTCAATTAGCTTTAGAAATAGAAAAAAAAAAATGCAAAGGATGAAGAAAAAGAGCCTTTGCTGTATTCTCTGTTGCACTCTCAGAAAATGGCTCAAAGAGACAACAGAAAGAGGCCAGAAGTACTTGTGGTCTGCATGAGGCAGACCAGGGTTTCAGTCTACCTCCACTATTTTCTAGCTAACAAGGAAGTGCTTAGAAGGTCATTAGCTGCACCTCAAATATTAAGTACACAGTAAGTTTAGATATTAATGTTTTTGATTTCTGATACAATGTACAAAATGCCTTTGTTTTTTGATAACTGTTCTCTATATTAGGATGTGTCAAAAGCATTTGTTTTTTTATTAGCACAACAAAATTCTATGTAATTATGAGAAGCACTATTGAAATCACTTCAAACTCTACTTTTCAAAAGTTCTCCTCTGATCCCAACTCCCTCAACAAGTGTTCTGGCCAGTACGACATCAGCTCAGCTCTGCCGTTGGTAGTCTACTATTTGAAGCAGACTTCCAGCACCCTCTATTTCATTAACTCTCGTTGAATCTCAGGAAAAAAAAAAAAAAAAAATTCTCTTCTTACTTGCTTATATATTTTAACTCTTCTCAGCTAGGCAGTTTAACTTTGTAACTTAACATTCTAATTTGTTTTAGCCTTCAGGTTTTCTAATACCATTATAAATATCCTATTAATTTTATCCCTCAGATCATTATATGTTTAATATAGGTGTAATAAATTTGCCTTACTTTACTTGCATGAATGACTTTTAAACAAATTTTACTTCCTAATGCAACTCAGTTCAATCAACCCTTTTAGAGTAGCTGAAAATATTTGCAAAATATTAAAGACAACATTAAGACATTTGTCTTAGAGAATGCAACAAAGAAGATGGAGATGTGAAACTAAGATAAAGTGTAAAAAGAATTAGTTTTGAAATTAGATTTGGGAGGAAAACTAATAAGCTAGCTAATCACTTACCTGACAACCACTTATAATACTCTGCTCTGTTCAAGTTGCTGTATTAAAAAAAGGGTTGAAGTCTCCAAGAATTTTATAATCTACTAATATATATAAATGGAATATGATTTATAAGGTATAATAATTTCCAAGAAGAATAAAAGTAGAAGTCTCACACCTCCTGATTTCAAAACTTGTGACACAACTACAGGAATCAAAACTGGGGTAATGGCATAATGACAGATATACAGACCAATGGTATCAGAGAGCTCAGAAATAAACTCATGTATACAATCAAATGATTTTCAACAAGTTTGTCAAGACTACTTGTCAAACCACTCAATGGGAAAATGTCAAGACCACTCAATGGGAAAATGGCAGTCTTTTCAACAAACTGTGTTGGGAAAAGTAGATAGCTTCATGTGAAAAAAACAAGTCGGACCTTTGCCTTATACCATATGAAAAATTAATACCAATGGATGAAATATCTAAATATGAGCCAAAACTACAAAAATCTTAGGAGAAAACATAAGGGAAAAACTTCATGACATTAGATTTGAAAGTGACATCTTTGATGTGAAACCAGAAGCACAGGCAAGAAGGAAATAAAAAAAATTTTGGACGTTAGACATTTGATGTAGTTTGCATATTTGTTCCCACCAAAATCTCATGTTGAATTGTAATGCCCAGTGCTGGGGGTGGGGCCTGGTGGGGGGTGTTTGAATCATGGGAGTGGATCTTTCATGGTTTGGTACTGTCTTCTTCATGACAGTAAGTTTTCACAAGATATGGTAATTAAAAAGTGTGGCACTGCTCTACCGCTTTCTCTCCTGCTTGTTCCTGCTTTTGCCATGTGATGTAGCTGTTCCCCCTTCACCCTCTACCATGATCGTAAGCCTCCTGAGGCCTCCCTAGAAGCCAAGCAAATGCCAGCGCCATGCTTCCCACACAGCCAGCAGAACCGAGAGCCACCTAAACCTCATTTTTTAAATAAATTACCCAGTCTCAGGTATTCCTTTTTTTCCTTTTTCTTTTCTTTCTTTCTTTTCTTTTTTTTTTTTTTTCTGAGGCAGGATCTCATTTTGTCACCCTAGTGATCAAATGATCAAGTGATCCTCCTCCCTCAGTTCCCCAAGTAGTAGGACTGTATTTTTTTGTAGAGACAGTATCTTGTCATGTTGCCCAAGCTAGTCTTGAAGTTAGTCTTGAACTCCTGGGCTCAAGTGATCCATCTACCTTGGCCTCCCAGAGTTCTGGGATTACAGGCATGAGCCTCTATGCCCAGCTTCAGGTGGTGGTGGTGGTGGTGGTTATTGTTTTTTTTTTGTTTTTTGTTTGTTTGTTTGTTTGTTTTTGTTTTTGTTTTTGTTTTTGTTTTGAGAGGGAGTTCTCGCTCTATCGTCCAAGCTGGAGTGGTGCAGTGACTCGGCTCACTGCAACCTCTGCCTCCTGCCACAGGAGCGATTCTCATGCCACAGCCTCCTGAATAGCTATGCAAGAATGACCTAATACATGTCTCTGGACAAGATGTGCCAGTGGTCAATAAGCACACAAAAAATACTCAACATCACTAATCATTAGAGAAAGACAGTTAAAAACATGAGATAACCTCACACATATATACAGCAATTATCAAAAACTAAGAGATACGTATTGGTGAAGATGTAAAGGGAACCCTTTTACACTGTTGGTGAGAATGTAAATTAGTACAGCCTATGAAAAGACAGTATGGAAGTGTCTCAAAAAATTAGAAATAGAGCTACCATATGATCCAGCAATCCAGCTACTGGTTATATATCCAAAGAAAATGAAGTCAGTGTATCAAAAATATATCTACACTTTCACATTTGCTACAGCTTTATTCACAATAGCCAACATATGTAATTAATCTAAGTGTCCATCAATGGATAAATGGATAAATAAAATATATATACACAATGTAATACAGTTCAGCCTTGAAAATGATGAAATCTTATCATTTGCCACAGTGTGGATGAAACTGGAGGAGGACGTTATGCTAAGTGAAATAAGTCAGGCACTGAAGACGAATGCTGCATGATCTCATTTATATGTGGAATCTTAAAAAGTCCAACTCACAGAAGCAGAGAAGAGAATGATGGTTACCTGGGACTGAGGGTGGGAAGATAATTGGTCAAAGAGTACAAAATTTCAGATAGGAGGAATAAGTTCAACAAATATATTGTTTTACATACTGAACATAGATAATAACATATTATATGCCAGAAAATTACTAAATGAATAGACTACTAAAATTACTAATGAATTAGTAAATGAATAGACTTCAAGTGGAAAAACATGTATAAGAGGTAATGCATGTGTTAAGTAACTTGATTTAGACATTCCACAAAGTATAGGTGTATCAAAAAAGTTGTACACTATAAACATACAATTTTTGTCATTAAAATTATTTACTTAATGGTACAAAAATGACTGAATTTGACAAGGTTCTAGTGCAGAGAGCAGACATCCATTTCCTATACTGAGGATTTCTTCAATGAGAAACCGTCCTATTTTGTGTTGGCTTCCAATTTGTAACAACAAAACATTACCACATCATAAAGAGTAGGCAAAAGTGTTAACAGTCAATCCAAAATTTCAGACTTAAAAAGAATTCTAAAACATATTATGACATGAATAATCCTTGAAGTTATCTAAGTACAACGAACCAGAAGTAAAAGGACAAATATTGTATAACTTAATTTAAATGAGATATAGAGTTTCAGCTTGAGAAATAGAAAAATTTCTGGGAATGAATTGTGTTGATGGTTGCCAACAATGAGAACGTATTTAATGCCACTGAACGGTATACTTAAAAACAATGAAAATGGAGAATTCTATGTTATGTACATTTTGCTACAATAAAAACATTTTAAAATTCATATTATAGACATGATTGAAAAATATGCACATAGAATATACTATATGCGATCTTATAAGTAGTCAGAAAAATGCAAATTAAAGTAACCATGAGACTTATCCATTAAATTGGGATATGTATATATACACACACATATATATACACACACATATACACACACACACAGATTGATGACATTAAGTATCAGCATGGTGGATATAAATTCTCCTTTTGCAAAAGGAGGTGCTGCCTTTCAAAGAGGACTTGTGTTAACTCTTAATATTAAAACTGTTGATAGCCCGACAGTGCAGTTCTTGCTAACTGGCCTAGAAAATATTTGGACATGTACATAAAGAGCCAAGAACAAAGACTTTTATGATAGCTTTGTTTTGCAGTGGGATTTTAATATGCTGGTGTTCATCACCATTTTAATGAATAAACAAATAGTTGTAAATTCATATTATAGAATACTTACATTGTAGTAAAAAGCTACATGCACATACAAATATATGTGTAGAAAAAGGATATATTTTTCAGATACATAGTTAAGTGATGAAAGTTTCTGAAAAGCGCATAGATTAAAATACTGTATATATATAAAAATAATACCCACATCCAAAACACACACACACACACATATATATATATTTCTCTTTATAAGTATGTAAGTTTGTAAAAGCAAAATCAACATATGAACTATGAACACTTGGGAATCATATAAGGAATTTTTTTTCACTTCAAGTTTGAGAAAAGTAGAATATTTTCAAATATCAGATAAATACTCAAATTTACTTTCTATAGCATTTTTAAGGCTTAATTTTGGGTGTAAGGCAAGTTGAGTACATAAACTCATGGAAGTGTGGCTAAAGTCGTCATCGCTTTTAAAGTACTAATTTATTAAATGAATATGCACTTGGGAATAATGTAAAAAATAACATCACATATAACATTCATTGAGAAATATTAATTATTTTATTCTTCCCTCATTTCAAATAATAGTTCAAGAAAGTCTTACCTATGTTTTTGTTGTTGTGGTCTTTTATTATCATAAAATTACATTTTCTGCCTCCTATGTACTTTCTTGAGCACCTCATTTTCACTGCTATTCAAGTTATTTAAAATATGTCGTTTAAAGTCTATACATGCTACTGTTCCTAGTTTTTTTAATGAGACATAAATATTCATTTGTAAAATATATGTACTGGTGTTGTTTGTTTTTTTGCTCACTTGTTTTTGCCCTGGAGGTTAATTTTCATGATCCTTAAGTGGTTCAGTATATCCAGTTAACGTGTTACACATAAATTGATACAGCTATCTCCTAAAAGGGCTGACAATAGCATTAGCCTTGCTGTTGTGAAAAAAAAAATGTGAATTTTTGTGAAATTTGTGACACTTCCCTGGAAATCATGACCAAATCTGCATTAAATACATTTTTTTAACCAACTTTATCTGGAGATATCTAAATGTAGCAAAGATTTTCATTTGTTGACATTGTTTTAGACCAATGTCTCTTCTGTACACCGCGTTTGGCTCAAAATATAATAATTGAGGTTATGTGTCATAATATATAGCATTTTGAAGGGACTTGAATAGATGATGAGTTCAATTATTCAAGGGTAGTTCTGGGGAAAACACCGCTTTACATCCTGAAATACTTAGTAACTCTTTTGTGTCTTACCACTAAGTTCCTCCATAAGAAACTTAGAGACAAGATAAGTCCAGAGACAAGGTAATTTCAGTTCTTAAAATGAAAACACTTAGTAAAAATATATTTGCATTACCCTGTTTATAGTAGTTTAACTTCCTACTATTACATAAGCTATGAAACTTCTCTCTATGATAAGTGCTTGTCCGAAGCTTATGAACATGTTCCGAAGCTTATGAACATGTAGCTGAACTACTAGATCAACTCAAAGTTTCCCTTAAACTCATGGCTTGGTCCTATCCCTCCAAGAGATACAAAGAATTACAAAGAACAGCCTCACATTACTGGCCCTTTCCTGATATGTTATGGCAAAAAATGCTTCTGCTGTTGGGGTTCCTACATCATCGCATTTTCTCTTTATAGCAACTGTTCATTTTTCACTAATAATTACCATGAAAAGTTTAAAATCTGCCTAAAGTTTTGTTATTTGGTGTGAGGTATAGATGTAATTTCTCTGACAAATATGTTCTGCAACATTAGTTGCATTTAATCTTTTGTGCATGTGTGTTTATTTCTCTATTTTAAATTTTCTATATGATATAAAATTCTAAATTTTTTGTTCTGTAGATAGAAATGGTAATATTTATACAAATCCTTCACAGCTTAAATTATTGGTTGATAAAGTTAGTGCCTTTTCAATAATCTTCTACCTCAAAAGAGTATTTGCTAACCTTACCTTGTTATCATCCAAGGGGCATATTTAAATCTATTTGTTACATTGCTAGAAAATATCTCTTGGAATTTTAGTAGGAACACGTCGTGTACATAAATTTAATAAACATATTTTGTTTGCTATACAATGCCAGCATTGGGACCACTGAGTTAAACCTCTATTAGCTTTTTCTTTTCTTTTTTTTTTTTTTTTTTTTTTTTTTTTTTTTTGAGACGGAGTCTCACTCTGTCACCCAGGCTGGAGTGCAGTGACGTGATCTTGGCTCAATGCAAGCTCCGCCTCCCGGGTTCATGCCATTCTCCTGCTTCATCCTCCCGAGCAGCTGGGACTACAGGCACCCACCACCACGGTCGGCTAATTTTTTGTATTTTTAGTAGAGACGGGGTTTCGCCGTGTTAGCCAGGATAGTCTCGATCTCCTGACCTCGTGATCCGCCCACCTTGGCCTCCCAAACTGTGGAATTACAGGCGTGAGCCACCACACCAGGCCTCTATTACTTTTTTTCAATGTTTTTCATCTCTATATAAATTGAAATGTTGTAAGAATTTTCATCTGACTCATTAAAGGAACAACCTGTCTGGGTAAAGATAGGAGACCTCAGTCAACCAGAGCTAGAAGAAAAATCCAAATATGTGCACACTTTTAACTTATAGTTCAAACATTTTTACGGTAGTCCTTACGAAAACTCCTGCTAATATGTAAGTAAACAGCATTCACAAGTGAAACACATGTAAGTTCCCTTAGAACTATGCTATTTTAACTGCTAAGCCATACCTAAGTGATAACTTTCAAAAGAAATTACAACCAAAATAAAAGAATAAGGTTAGCATAGCGTGGAGCATGTTAGTGGTTGAGAGCATCTCAGAACTTGTTTGTTTTTGAATCTGTATCAGCTCCCCAGTAAATTTGAGATTAAGTAAATATTTTGGTGATTGATACTCATTTTAGGTGAAGAAAACCCTGGATAGGGGTTGAGATGATGGAGCTGTTTTCCTAGGTCATCGTCTTGACCAGTACCAGGTTATTACTATCCTCATCTTGACCACATAAAAAACAGAGATGATGATTACAACTGTGACCAATCTGCATTTGAGGCCTTAGGCAAGTGAACCCAAATTTGAACTCGATCAGAAGTAACAGTGGTAAAATTGCTCGTTCTATCATATTTATACTCATGTATTAGTACAGGTTCTACTTTTTTTTAAATCTATGAGATCCAGCCAGCTTAATAAAGCCTCAGGTCTTAGGAAAATATCCCATGTAGCTACAGACTGCGTGAAACCATCGGTATAAGTACAATTATTCTGATCTTCTGGGAAGCACGTTGATGAAACTAAGAAAAGGTCTTTTGAAAGACCCAGCGGACTGCTGCCAGGCAGTAGTTACATTGTCCATAGCATAAGGCACAGTTTAAAAAAAAAAAAAAAATTCTTCCCAGGACATCTCTACTCTCTTCAATTTTAAAATGGCTTTCAAGTTTCCTATTCAATGTGCTGATCTGGAAGCCTAGAATGAAGGAGAAAGGGAAAGAAGAGTTAGACTATAAAGTTGGTAATACATTAGTTAATTCTTTTATGGAACATTTTGAAGCACAGGCTATTAAATCACCTCTTTCTGTTCAGTTAGCTTTTGAGCCTGATAAGCATCAAAGCTCAGATGGAAAATTGACATCCAAAGAGACTGACATATAAGCACACAGTTTAAAAATTCAGCAAAAGAAGTAGCGTTATACCTAAGATCTTTCTCATAGTTATTCTGAGACTCTAGCTAGTCTCTATGATGTTGTAATAAAACTGAAAATAACAAAAAAAAAAAAAAAAAAAAAAAAAACCAGGATGGAATCAGGTTTCATGAAGTGACTGAAGTGGCCTTTGAAGATTTTAAAACAACTGCAGAAAGTATTCTTTTTCTCTGTCCATGGCAGTAGCAGATTATAGGCTCATTTCCATACTATTCTGAGACTGTCCATGATGACCCCACCCTCATACCCTATATTCAAAAATATTGATCTGTTCAATTTTCAAATGGGATCCATAGCCAGTGCGGGAGAATGTGGGAGAAGCCCTGCCTTGATGAGGGAAAGAGTGTTGAACGAATAGCCCATGACTGGATATCAGTTGAACTACCGACCTTACAGTTGATGTAGCTTTCAACAGTGCTTAATTTAGTAGTGGAGAATAGTTTACCCCCTGGTGAAATCAGGATCAATACTTATTAAATACTTCATGAACTCTATTCATTTCTAAAACATCCACTTGTCTGCCTTTCCTGTCACGTTCTGAATTAATTAGATGTGTGATACAATTCTTACCTTTTATATGACGTTACTTGTATGCTGAAAAGTAAAAGGCAAAATACTGAGGATTGTGAGATGGTCTTTTTGTTTTTCTTAACTGTCTTGTCTTCCTTTTCGAAGATATTTATTATAACACCTTCTTAGACAATAATTTTCCACTTCTTCCCTTAAAAATCTGTAGGCCTAAATCCACAAGCAAAATATTAAATGCTTGTTATTTACTTTCTTCCCAGTTCTTTGGGAAAAAAGTGAGGTGATCTCTGTAAACAGAAATTAATTCTCCTTCCTAAATACTTTATTGATAGCCTGGGATGAATGTAGCAAAAGATAGGGTGTCCAAATAATTACAAATATATTTATTAAAATGATTTTGAGGCTTTGTTTATCTTTATTTCTTTCATTTTTAGAAAATAATTCAAAATATAAAATCCAGAAAATAACATCATATGCAGTCTTATCCTTGAAAAATGATGTGTTCATAATTAGGTTGCATGCAGAATTTTCTGATTTTTTAATGTAATATCTCGTGCTCTTAATTGTTCCATCTTGAAAATATTTGGTTCTAATTTTGAAACAATTGTCTCCCCTTTATTTGTAAGAAAACAGAGTTGAATGTTGGTTTTATTTTTGCCAATAGTAAGATGAGCTTTCTTAAAGGGTGATAGTGGTTGACTTAACTGTCCATTTGAAAAAATACTTCAGCCATTATGTTTGACTAAAATAGACTTATTAAAAGCATTTTTCTAAAGCAAAGGTTTTTTTAAAGTAGTAACATGAATATTAACAATAATTATTTTATATTCTATAGTAATTTCAAAGGTCTGATCTGTTACAGCTGTCTTAATCCCCACTTGCTTATAAAGCAGGCATTTTTAATATTTCTAAAATTGGGAAAATTGATACACGAAGAAAATAAGTGAGTGCCCAAGGCTTTAATATCAATAAATGCCTAATGTTAAACCAGAGTTCCCTTGAAAGTTAAGCCTGAGAGTATGCATATATGCTCAGGCTAAGATAGATATTTGAGGTGTTTGAAATAACCAAACATAAAAATGCATTTCCTTAAGAGAAAGAAAGGTCAATTTGTAGAAAAATAGGGATATTATGGAAATTTAACAGAATTAAAGCAATGTGAATATGGAGAAATAGAGGAACAGCTCATGGTTTTGAGTTGGGAGTGAATGTAATTGAAATGTCAAATGAAATGATAACTTTAGTAAGAATTATTCAAGTTTAATCATAGGATGAAAAAGATTGAGTGAAAATGCTTGATAAGAAATTATTTGAATTTTGTCCTTCACTGTATTTACTTATGTCCCTGTTCTATATCTACCGATCTAACATCAAATCTTTCCACAAATTCATTCCTTCCTTTCAATTATATGTCCTATGACTATATCACTTTCTAAAATGTACAGCTTGCTGATTCATAGTTACATAAAGTTTGTTCAATATTTTCCCTAGACCTGAGAAGCCCACTTTCTCCTTCAATGACTAAATCAAAGAAATATTTTCAATGCTCTGAATGCAAACAATTTTCTTCTGTGTAGCTCTTTAGTCAATGTCATCCCCAAATAACCCCCACCTTCTATGAATTACCATAGAATGATAACAGCTCTTTCCTAAACATTTATTATGTGCCAAGATCCTTTCAAAGCATTTTGCTTGTATTATCGCCTTTAATGCTTGGTGAAAACCTATAAGCTAGGTAAGGGTTTGATCCTCATTTTAAAGATAAGTAAACGGAGGCCAGAGATTTAAAATAAATTTCTGAAGATTGTGCACTAAGTAGCAGAGCCCACATCACTTGGCCCATAACTGCTTTTTAAAATGTTTGCCCCTTTTTATGCTCATAGACACTTAATGAACATTTCTTTCTTCCCAAAATGGTATACATTTCTGGAGGCCAAAAGCATAACTTGGATATATGTTGGTCATAATACTTAACAGAGCTGTAGAACATAGTAGGAGCTTAGTAAAACTTCAGGGAGAACAATTAGTAAGTTTTCAATATGAAGAATTCTGTTAAGGCTTATGGAGGAGTTAGAAAAAATACAAGCCCATAGTGATGTGCAACATTCAAATCTAATTTAATTATGATCTTTATATGAAGGAGAAAAAATGCATGTGACAGCTGTGATATTCATAAAACCTTTGTTAAAAATTCATTTCTTATGTTTCAATTTCTCTGTTTACACTGAATCTTTTTGTTTGTTTGTTTTCATGATTTTTTTAAATTCCGAAAAAGCTATTTTCACCCAAGTTTGTTTCATTGATATGATTTTAGTAGCTCCTATCTGAAACCATCGTCAGGAAACATGTTTTTTCTCTTTGGCTATTTCAAAAAAGAAAAATACTTAATATCAGTATGAATAACACATGTGCTCATTGCAGCATAATGTTGGTGCAATCTGTGCTTGATACAGTTATAAATAAGTCTTTGAAAGCATTTTTCTGTATTTTAAATAAAGGCTATAGAAAGCCACAAGAAGGATCTAGTCTTGTTAATATCACAAGCTGTTTCCCCACCTGCACTCAGAGCAGCTTTAGTACAGCAGCTGTCTGGGTTCGTGTTGGCACATCACTGTCTGCACAGGAACCCCATGGTTTACACAGAAAATGAATAGGCCACAGTTCCAATGGGGGTCTTTAATAATCCTTCCTCTAATGCTACCATGTGTGAGCATTGGGCTTTGAAGGGGTGTGAGGTGTGAAGTTTCAGGAGGATTATTTAAAGCCACTCAATTTCGAAAGGTAGAAAAGAGCATTACAAAAACCAGAGAGTGCCTTTGCATTCCTCCTGCATGTTGATCAAATGCAGCTTATATTGATATTAGAGCTTCATGTCCAGCATGTAATGGCAAGTGAAGGGATTGGTATAATTAGGTGAGTCACTCCATTCGGCCCTCTTTAACATGGACAAACAAAACCTAGCATAGATGTTTCATTGATTTTATTTACCAAATATTAGCTGTGAAAATATTAACCTAATGAGAACAAATATCTATCCTGTAGTACCTATGGATATTAAATCCAGGGAGGAAGAAATTTATACATTGAACTTGCCTATGTGTAATTGGGTGGCCCTTGGACATTTAAAATAAAGCAATTTTTTTTTTCTTTTTCTACATAGACTTCTAAAAGTATCATCCATGGCAGTTAATCAGTCATAGTTTTTTAGGCCATGTAAATAAATTTCTTGTTCAAACTGAGAACTTTATTCCAATAACTCTTACTTCTCTTAAGGCACTTTGAAGAAATCAAACTCCGTTTCGTAACTATTCTGAGCAGTTTTTGGAGACCACAGTATAACAGAGGTGGGGTGATTTAATCACTTGGAGACATACTGTGCACAACTACAGAATCAAAATACTAGGGCCTCAGCCACCTACTGCGTCACATCTAGACTTAATGTCAAAGGATCTTTAAGCATTGGGAATGCCCAGCATTGAGAAACTATCTCCAGTGTTACAGGAAAAAGCAAGTAAAGAGACTATATATTCAATCTAATATGCATTTCCTCTGTAGATCAGGCAAACAGAGGCTGAATGCTATAGATCTGAGACCAAAAGATTCTCATTCAATTAAGGATGATAGACATCTAGACAGAAAAGCAGACTTGCAGACAGAGCTACAGAGGCATCTTAGAGGAGAGAGAGATTAACTTTCTCAGGAGTTAAAAGTGGAAAGGCCTATGAGCAGGTAACATCTCAACATAGGGCTTAGATGAGCAACAGGAACTTTTCTAGGTGGCTGAAAGGGCACACTAAACAGTACTTGCAAGATATCATTGTAGGCTGAATGGGGCTTGGTATTGCTGAACCTCAAAATAAATTGGGAAAGGATAGAAACCCTCAGAAGATGAGTCTGCAAAATAGAGGCCAGATCATAAAGAATATTTTATTTCTCCTTAATATTCTCAGCCTAAAGAATTGCTGATATGGAATAAGCCAAAGGTTGGAATGTTTACAGGCCTGAAGAAGGGCAGTCAGTTAGAAAAATTTTGCTAGTGGGAAGTGGGATGGTGAGGGAAGTGACAGGAAGTATGTAATGGGAGGGGCAAAAGAGGAGACATTTAGGAGGTGGATTTGTGAGGGGTTATTGAAGTAATGGAGTGAGAGAAAAGTGGGTACCTTTCAGGTTTTTTATTTTTATTTTTTATTTTTATTTTTTTGGTGGGGGGGTGTGGGCGGGAGATGGAGTCTCGCTCTGTCACCCAGGCTGGAGTGCAGTGACATGATCTCGGCTCACTGCAATCTCCGTCTCCCAGATTGAAGCAATTCTCCTGCCTCAGGGTCCAGAGTCACTGGGACTACTGGCACACAATGCCACACCTGGCTAATTATTTGTATTTTAGTAGTGACGGGGTTTCACCGTGTTGCTCAGGCTGTTCTTGAACTCCTGAGCTCAGGCAATCCGCCCGCCTTGGTCTCCCAAAGTGCTAGGATTTCAGCCGTGAGCCATCGCGCCTGGCCTTTTTCAGGTCTCTGAATTGGTACAATTTTTTAAAGTCCTTTTTTAATAAGAGTCACAGAATTTTAGCCCTCTTAAGTTATGACAGACAATGGTGACTTCTCTGTCCACTGCTCTGAATATTTCTAACCCCTAAAACATTCTGATTTTATGCAACAGGATATACAACCTACAGCCTGTAGGGCGGAACAGCCAATGACTGGTTCCAATAGAGCTTGACAGATATTTTGTGCCTGTCATTGCTTTATGACACAGTTTCAAGCCACAGACTAAAGATGATTGTAGCTACCACTGTCCTCCTTACAGTTAAAACAGCTCACACAGTATTTTGCCCTAATATTGTCAAGAAGCACAATTCTTTTCCCAGAAAACTGCTCTAATTGGATTCGGTGGACCTTGACTGGCTTGTCACTGCTATGTTCAAGGTGAAGGTGAAATCTTTGAGGAGCTTGTTCCTGAAAATAAGAGCTGAATATATCTGATGAAGACCTTTTAAAAATACATATCTTTGTGCAATTATTTTCATATTACTTTTCCATGATCTGTGTTTTATTATATGTGACAAATGACCAGGAAAAAGAAAAAGGTTGTGGGATTGATTTATACTCCAAATCCTGTATATATGCAGTTATATCTTTAAACGTTTATTGACATATAATTGTGAAATTTGAAAAGAAAATATTTTTATTCTGATTTGTAAAAAATTCCCTATTTAACATTTTGTAACAGGTGAGAAATTGCTGTTGATACCACACTGCTTATGAGGACTCAGGCAGGTGTCCCGAGAAATCAACCTGTTGTGAGAGGATCCATAACAACTTTGTAAGGTAAATACTTTTCTTAAGCTTTCAAAATCTGGGCAAGACACAAAGTCAATGTTTAAAATAATTATTGTTGGATTTTCTTTATAAGAAGAGTAAAGTTAATTCACATTTTTCAGCCCAGTTTCTTTGATTCATATTTGGTGATAGAACTATTACCATTTATGAGATTTTGTATCACATTTTATGTAACATACACAAAATACATATACATGTACATACATGCGAATCTACACACGTTTACCACTAAATATTGAAAAGCGTTATCGAAAGTCTTTATCTGCCTAGATTATCAAGTAGAAAGTGTGACCACTTTTTGAAAAATATGAATACACTAAATCATTTAAATATCTTGATGTCCCAGAGAGTAGAACCAGGATAGTCTAAAGTGTGCAAATATTAAATTGTGTGAAGCATTTTGGTTCTAAGTTTCAGTTAAGAGAGAGGTTATTTCACAGTTGGCCTACTTCCTACAGGAAACCACAGTGATGTTTTATTAAGTAATGGTATATAGTTTGTCTCTTCATTCATTTACCTGTAAGAAATGTGGCAGGGAAAAACTTGAAACTAGGACTTAAAGAGTGACAAGTACCAGGCATGAGAAACACAGCTCCCTTAAAGAGAAAGTAAACATTCCAGGAGGCAATCCTTTTGGAAAATGAGCCAATCAGAGCTGGTTCTGCTAAATGGAGAGGCTACAGAGTAGGCGCCCCTGACTTCTCAACTTCATATTAAAATATTCTGCCATTCACCTTTCTTGAACTCAATTCCCTAACAAGCAAGCTGACATTAAATCTTCATTCTTTAGGAATTTTAATATTTGGAAACGGTATGAAGTAGGTCATCTAAAAATGTAAAAAGCAATCCTCAAGTTATGGCACTCTGTCACATTTTGGTTTGGATAGAATTCTATTCTGTTTAATGAGTTGTTTGATGATCTCTCTCAAACTGAGAATATTTGAATTCTGAGATACTACACAGAAATAAGACTGAAAAAGCAGATGATGATCTTCGAGCAGATCAACTTTTGAAAGTGTATCAATCACTGGCATTAAATTGTTTGTCTCTTTCTGAAGAAAGAGAAGGGACTGGATTTTTATAAGGTTTATATTTAGCCTCTTGGCTAACTGTGACACACCTGAAAATAACGGCATGTTAATGACATCTTACTGTGTTGTGTCTGTTGTCTGAAAAACTCGCTCAGGAATGAATTGGGATAGTGATGCACTAAAAAGGCTCAGGATGGGGTTTGGATAAGTGCTGCTCCTTTGAAAGAGTCCAGACTTTGTAAGAAAGTATTAAAATTCTGCATTGATAAGATAACTTTTGAAGCTTTAAATTGAACCTCATAAGGAATCTCTTTTAAATGATCTTCATTCCAGTTCCATGATTGGTGGGTACGAGTGAGGGAGGAGAACTTCTTTTCTTCCCTCAAACCTGAAAATTTTTCAATTTTTTTTCTTGTAATTTCTGATTAATGGCACTCTTGATTTTGATTTATATTATCCTATTATTCATTATATGGGAGAAGAAGAAGTCACTTTTTTTTTCCAATTTAATTTTAAAAATTAGGGCTAGCAGTGATGAAATTTAAAATCAAATTATCTTGTCAGAGTGACAGATAAATCTCTAGAGTTTCTAATGAGATTTTCCACTGGCAGGATGCTGAATTTCTCCCTTTCCCAGACTTCTTCATTCCAGGTTTTGACAGGGAGTGACAATGAGCATCTGTGTTTTGAAATATAGTGCCATTTGAGGTATTTTGGTCCTTATTTAGAAATTTGGGGGTGGTTCGCTTCTTTGTTCTAGGTTAAAGGGGAAAAAGACAAATGTCAAATGGGTACATCTTTTACTATGGAAAGCCGTAAGTAATTACCATATACCTGAATTTAATTGAATATAGTAGATTCACCAATTTCTACCCTTGCCTTTACATGTTACTATTCTTAAAGGAATTTTTACCAGAGAGATGGTGTAAATGTGACACGATATTCTTACTATGCTGCTATTTGACTTTTCCCCCCATGTTTTCATTATCCTAAATAAAACTTGAACTCTTAAGCACTTTCACAGTATTAGGTAGAACTCTATAATTCTATATGCAGTTAACAGTTCTGTCTTATATAATCATGGAGTTAGAGATTCTGTTTCTAGTAGCTTAACAAAAAAAAAAAAAAACTATTCTTTGCTGATCTCAATCAAACATGTAGCAAAATAATGATTCTTAAATGATATAATAGATGTGCTCTTTATTCCTCTGCAAAAGAATATATCTAAGATAAGCAGTGTATTCAGTGATGCTACCCAAGTAACTGAATTGCCAATGAGTAGTTTAAAATGTCTTGTGGAAACAAAAAGAATACAGAAAAAATGATTAGTTATGACAGAATCCTCCATATTGAGATTGTCTTGGAGTACAAAGTATTGCGAAATGAGGTTGATTCTAGACTGAGCCTGCTCCCTAACTCTGACTAGACAAGGAGTTCATGAAATGTCTTAAATCTTCAGTTTCCTCACATGTGCAAGAAGAAGCAATTTTCCTTGTACTTTTTTTGTTAGCCAGCAGCTAGTCAAAAGCTACAGCTGTAATTTAGAACTTTGCTTCATTACATTTCCGTCTATGTATGTTGTTGTAATTTCTACATCAGAGGATATTAACCAATGAGTGCCCCCTGAGAAGCCTGCTTTGGTTACTTGATTATTATTTCAAAATGAGGAATGGTGAGTATGTTAGGTAGTAACTGAAGGAACAGATGATACTCAGAAAAAAAACATGGCAAGGCACCTATGTGTAGGCCCTGAAGAGCTGCATATACTGTACATTAGCTAAGAGTCTTAATAAAAGAACAGAAGGAAGGGAAAATACAAAATGAAGAATGAATTACTTAAGATTAAATAGTTTCTATTACAGAAATAGGCTGCATGTAGAGCTAATGGCAGGCATTTTCTCCAGACAGATGGAATGCTCTCATCTCCCAATAGTATTGATATGAAGTCTCTGTTAAGATTCATTTTTCCTGAAACATTTGCATATAAATATAAACATCATTACTAGGGGCTAATTGCCCTGTAGGAACTAAAATGTGGGAATTAGCATCTTTAGTTGCTTTTATTATTATTTTTTAAAGTATCTCTAACACGCATCATATTTGGTACTGCATGGCTGCAACAGATAATTACCACCATTAAGAATCTCAAACGCAAAATCAAAACCATTTGGAATGGCTTCCAGGGCAACCCAGCACAGTGAGTAGCCACCAAAATGAGTATATGAGGTTTGTGTTCATGCATATTTATAAGGGTACTTAATTCGACATTCATAGTAGGGGGCTTTTGAAAGCTTGTCAAAAGAGCAGTCCCAAAACAAGACCAAACATCAAAGGTAAGAAGATACAGTACATCTCGCTCCCACACACATACAAATATTGCTTGCAGGAGGCAATGAATAACACCAAAGGAATTATTTATTCTAACTACTCAGAAGAGACGGTAATTTCTACGAAGATGTAAACCACAAGCCTTTGCCTTTATCATTCATCTTATTGATCAGAAAGGTCAAGAGTATAAGTTATTCAAAGGATGGATCATAGGCAACAATTCTGGATAAATGGACATGTAGATTTGTGTGATTAATGCCTCTTGCTTGTGCAGAATAGGAGGAAGAGTTTGAAGGCATGTCCTAAGGACAGAAAAAAGGAAAGTCTTTGAAAGAACACCAACATGGCCGAGACGCTGACTATAGCTGAAACACTGCCCATTTTGTGGGTGGGTCTGTGTGTTCAGTATGTAGGTGCTGCCTTGCTCAAGTGTTGTGTTCAGAGGCGATCTTGCTGACACTTATGCTTTTCAAAACCATTTCCATGACATTCAGCAAATGTTTGTTCTGGTGGAACAAATCTGTTAAATTATAGATTAGAAACAGTACAAAGAAACCTTTACAAATGTTTCAGTTTCAGTTTTGCACAAAGCAAACAGCATTATATTTAAATGCAACACTCCTTGTTAGAATAAAACATCTACATAACAGGGTACTATGCTCGATTTATAATTCTCTTCTCCACTTTGCTTTGGGGGCAGAGATGCCTGAAGTTCTGAAAGCTGCAGTATTGAGGATCACCTCTCATCAATTCCTTTCAAAAGTCCACATCTACAATCCACTTCTGCTTTCTTGCCATTTCCCTGTCTTTCCCAGTTTTCTTTCCTTAGTTTCCTTCCCTACCCCCTTGACTCTCCATTGTTGCTAGGAATGGTCTAAATGCAAAATAATGACACTTTCCTATAATGGTGATCCCACATTATTTAATGGGCATTTAGTTCTATAGAATCCCCTGTCAACACCTTCACTCATTATATTGAAAAAATATTGGAGAATGGCACATAGGTTTTTTTTTTTTTTTAATTTTGAGAATAATGTAATGTGTTGACTTTAAGATACAACTATATTCTATATACGATCCAACTCTATAGGTCAATATTTTAAATAAACGGATCCTTACAAGACCAAAATAAACCACAGGCCGTGAGGTTGGTTTTCCCTTTTTCCTTTTTTGTTTTTTTTTGTTTTGTTTTGTTTAAACAAATGTGCACAGTGATGTTTCAACAAGTAAGACAAGTGCCATGAATGTGAAGGCTGCAGTTTGCATTATACCACATTTAGAACCCAGGGAAGGTGAATTAGACAGAGGGTGGTAGTCATTCTCATTAAACAATCAGGTAACTTCACGACAACTTGATTTGCAGCATGAAAAGTGTCCATTTAAGTTTCTTTTTTCTTGATGATCAGAGGTCTCACAGTGTCTCCAGTCTCTTCATTGTGTTTTGTGTGAGACCCATCACAGAATGGAAACTTTCTGGACCTCCAACAGTGGCAATATTATACAGCTTTATCTCCCAAATCCTCCATATCAAAAGCATGTATTATCTTGGGGTTGTCTTTCTGGATGTGAAGGTTTATCATAGCTTTATTTCGATGATCTTTAACATAAAACCTTTTGTAAGCTAGATAATCAGTTGCAGCTGTCCCGGCAGCAATGGTAGCTGCTGTGATTCATTCAACTCATCCTCTGGAACTGGTAATCAGACACATGGCACCCACACTTGCAAGGCATGTGCACTAGGATACTGAACACCAGCATAGTAGTTTTAAAAGCATTCTGGGGATGGATGCCAGGGCACTCCGACCTTACCACAGGCTTCAAGGGAGCTGTTTATGGTCATACTTTAGATCCATAACTCAAACATTAACTCATTTTATAAAGAACACTAAAGTTTAGCTTAGTAATTCTTTGACTACTGAAGAAATGTTTACTTTTAGGCCTACAGGTTGTTTTATGACAATCATTATTTTTAAAATTGCCAAGAAGATATTTTTTCTTTTCTTTTTTTTTTTCTATTTGCTTGTAGTTCTTAGTGACAATAATTAAATAGATGATTTAGTTGAGGAAAGGTTTGTCAAAAAGATAACATTATCTACATTGCAAAATATATCAACATGCCATAAAAGAGAAATATAACTTAAGTGACTAAGCATGCTTTAAAATGTATTTCATAATATACTCTAAATATGTTGAAACATATTAAAAAGACATGCATTGAACAACAGTACATACAAGCATATCCAGAGAGAGAATGAGCAGAAAACACAGAAACATAGACGTGTGCATGCCTATGAAGACAATGTGTGTTGAAGTAAGAAAATATCACAGACTGGGCGCGGTGGGTCACACTTGTGATCCCAGCACTTTGGGAGGCCAAGGTAGGCGGATCACTTGAGGTCAGGAGTTCAAGACCAGCCTGGCCAATATGGCAAAACCCTGTCTCTACTAAAAATACAAAAGAAAATTAGCTGGACATGGTGGTTGGGAGCCTGTAGTCCCACCTACTCTGGAGGCTGAGGCAAGGGAAAACACTTGAACATGGGAGGCGGAGCTTGCAGTGAGCCAAGATAGTGCCACTGCACTCCAGCCTGGGCGATAGAGTGAGACTCCATCTCAAAAGAAAGACAATATCACAAAGCTTTCACAAAATAATTACTAAATAAATGGAGTTATTGAGTGTTTTTTGGAGGGACAAAAACGTAGATTCACTTTGACATCATACAACAAAATAAAATCAAGAGGGAGACAAGCTAAAATCATAGACTAAAGGAGTCAACTTAGAGTAAATGTAAAGCTAAAATCTTATAAGAATGAAAAGACAATTTAGATAATTACTTTTTGTGATCTTTGGACTTCTAGGCATAAACAAACTTTTTAAGCATTGAAGCAACGGAGAAAAATCACCAAGGGAAAGATCAACATATTTGAATTAAAATGTATAAACATTTATACATCAAAAAGTAATCATTAGACAAATTAAATGACAAATAAACTAAGAAAATACTTTTCTAAATATCCAAAATTAAAGATAAATTTTAAAAGAACCAATGTCTTTTTCTTTAAGGGTCAACATGGTAAATAGATCTCAAAGCATAACAACTACAAAAGAATAATGAGCATATGAAAATAGTTTAACTTCAGTTACATAAGAGAGTGAAAATGAAAAATATTAAAGATTTCCTTTTTATGTTTTTGTGTGGGTTTTTATTTTTGCTTTGTAACATGGCAAATACATTAAAAGATGGAAATCCCTCCTTTGTGTAGTACAGACATGAGCAATCTCAGAGACAACTAGGGTGTATACAAATGAGTATCAAATTCCTGAAAAAGCAGTTTTACTCTCATAGAATGAGAGTTTGAAAATCTTATAGAAAACATGTTACTGGTTCAAAAATAAATGCATTATCTGCATAAATGATCAGAAATACAGAGAATTACTTATAAAAATATGGCCATTACAACAAAAAATTAAATATTTTTACCCTAAGCATTTAAAAAAATGTTCCTATTATTAGATAAAAGAGCAGGAACAACACAAACTGATATCTCTGTCTATGTACATTGATTAGAATTTGCCAGTCCCCAACCTTCATTTATAATCTGACTTCAGCTTCCTAAGGTCTGTGTGTCACAGAGAATTTTTTTTTTTTTTTTTGAGAGAAATGTCCATGTCCTCCAAACCATTCAATACAGGGGAAGACTAAAGGGCAACGAAGCTTTTTTGGCGGAAGATGATGGAGAAGACAGAGGAGCTTCAACCCCAGTTCACCTGGGAGCACTGCAACCTTAGCAATACAAAAGAAAAATACTTAGTGACTAATTACTGCATGCTTTTGTTCAGGTAGTATTTATTTATGCCCTATGAGTAGCACAGTGAGGTACCTCACTACAAACAGAATGATGAATCAAATTTGGACTAATCAAAAGCTTAGAGACTTGAATAGGAGATGTGTGTAGACACATGCCTGTTTGTGTACATATGTGTGCATATTACTGGAAGTTCAGATTTTTTTTTTTTCTTTTGTGACGGGGTCTCACTGTGTTGCCAAGGCTGGAGTGTGGTGGCACGGTCTCGGCTCACTGCAGCCTCTGCCTCCTGGGTTCAAGCAATTCTCCCACCTCAGCCTCCCAAGTAGCTGGGACTACAAGCGCCTGCCACAACGCCTGGTTAATTTTTGTATTTTTAGTAGAGACTGGGTTTCACCATGTTGACCAGACTGGTCTCAAACTCCTCACCTTAGGTAATCCACCTGCCTCGGCCTCCCAAAGTGCTAGGATTACAGGCATGAGCCACCGCACCCGGCTGGAAGTTCGGAATCTTAAGGAAGGAAATGCCTGACAATGTTGACTTGCTGGTCTTTTTTTGTTTTAACTGACTTTTTAAACTGACTTCCTCAGGATCCATTGTAGTTAACATACATTTCTATTTCCACAGTTATTATTTTCACAGATAACATCACCATATTTACTTTTCTCAGGACAATCTTAATTTATTTGATTTACTGGTTTATTGTCTCCACACCAACCACCTAGTCACTTTTTGGAAAGCAAGAAACACAAGGTAGAGGACATGTTTATCTAGTTCACTGTCGAATACTCTCAATTCTTGGCACAGAGTGACTGTTCAAAATATGTTTGTTGAATGATGGATGCTTGTTTTTGTTATAGACTAAACTATGTTTTATGTATAGGTAGGATTTGTGCATAGAGAAAGGGAAAGAAGAAAATGGAAAAAGTAAGAACAAAGAAGGGAACTAGATGAGCAGAGGCAGAGGTGGCATTTGAACTTAAAGTTTTTGAAGGAAAAGAGGAAGGTGAGGTAGAAAATAAGTTTTACTGGGAGCCAGGCTCAGCTGGTGCTTTGGCATATTTTAATGATGCAGTTCTTGAGTCTTACAAGCATGAGTATCTTTAACTTTCTAAAATAATGTCAGATTATTTCTGAAAGTATTGGTGCCAGTTTTCATTCTCATTTGCAGTATGCATATAAGAGCTACGTTTACACACAATCTAACCAGTGCTTGGTACTGTCATACTTTTTAATTTGTGGCAATATAATGGGCAAAAATAAAAAGTATATTGTTTTCATCTTAATTTGCATATCATTCCTTATAGTTGTTTATAGTATAGAACTTCTTTTTGCCATTTTTTTTAATCCTCTGTATAATATCTGTTAATCATTTACCTATTTAAAATGTTGACTTGCTGGGCTTTTTTTTTTTTTTTTTAACTGACTTTGAATTTCTTTTATTTATTTATTTTTTCAAGTACTTGTAGTTTTCAGTTTACTTTTGTAAATATTTTCCAACATTGTGGCTTTTTATTCTTAAAGGGATCTTTTGAGGAACATAAGGTTTTGTGGCTGTCCCTACTTCTGTAGTGCTGTATTGTCTTAATATGCTTGACGTATTTTTTTGTATGATATTTTATCAGTTTTGTTTGAGAATCTCTTTCTCTAAGGTCATGAAGATATTCTCCTATAGTTTTTGTAAAGTTTTATAGTTTTGACTTTTGAGATTTTAGAATTTTTATCTATCTAATGTTGATTTGTCTGTATAGGAAGAAGTTTTGAAACAAATTTTATTTTTTTGTAGTATGGGAAAATAAGAATGCTTATACAATTTATTTGAATTGATCTTCCTTTCCTCAGTGATGTACAATACTACTTGAACGATAAAGCAAATTCAGAATATCAATGGGTCAGTTCCTGGGGATTATCTTTAGTTGCATTAGCAGCATGATCACACTCTCCTAATGACTATAGTTTTTATAATTTTCTTCATTTCTGATAGGCCAAGTCTAGTCCTATTTTATTATTTTTGTTTTAAAATGTCATACATACTTTTGGACTATTGCATTTCTGTATTAGGTTTTCTTGGTTGCATATCAATTTATTGGTTTTAAAAAACACCCATTTAGTAGAATTCTGTAGGTCAGAATTCCAGCATGGAATGTCTTGGTTCCCTGCTTAAGGCTGACATCAAGGAAATAGCCAGGCTGAGTTCTCATTTGTAGCCTCTGGGGAAAAATCTTCCAGGCTAATACTTGTTGGTAGGAGTTATTTACTTGTGGTTCTGTAACTGAGGTTCCAATATCTTTGCATTCGTAATCTGATGATTGTTCTTAGTTCACAGTGGCTGTTTTCAGGTCTTTTCCACGTGAACTTCTAAAGTTAGGAACAGTGTGTCAATTCCACTCTTCATTCAAATTTCCTGTTGCTTGTTCTGCTACTAGCCAGAATAAGTTTTGTGTTTTTAAAAGTGCTCATAGAATTAGATTATATGCACTTTTTTGATGGACCCAAAGCAACTGATTAGTGACCTTAATTACATCTTCAGAAACCACTTTTTTGTGTAACTTAATGATAGGCATGGTATTTCATCATATTTGTAGTCCCAGGAACTAAAGCAGGAAAACAAAACTCGGGGAGACATCTTTAGAATTCTGTCTATCCCAACTTTGTATACATTTTAGAAATAGATTGTCAATTTCTTTACAAACATTCCTGTGATATTTTAAATCAAATTGTAGAAAGTTTAGAAAACAACTATAAAACTTTGGCATCTTTATACTATTGAGTCTTCTAATTCATACATATTATATATTTTCATTTGATCTTTTTATATTTTATTGATACATAATATACATATTTTGGGGGTACATATAATTTAATATATTCATGTAATTTGTAACTATTAAATCAGTGTAACTGGAATAGTCATCAGATTAAATATCTGTATTTTCCTTATGTAAGAAAAATTAAAATTATTATCTTCTAGCTATTTTGAAATATACAATAGATTATTTTAACCTATTGTCACTCTACTGATCTACCAAATACTAAGTCTTATTTCTTCTGTCAAACTGTATATTTGTACCTGTACCCATTTGTACCTTCTCTTTATTCCCTTCTTCCCCCTACCCTTCCTGTCCTCTGATAACCATTCTACTCTCTATCTTCATGAGATCTGCTTTTTTAAGCTTCTACGTGAGTAGGAACATGTGATACTTTTTCTGTGCCTATTTAACTTTACATAATAACCTCTCATTCCAGCCACCTTGCTGCAAATGACAAGATATTATTCTTTCTTAATGGCTGAATAATTCATTGTGTATATACACCACATTTTCTTTATTAATTGGTGGACACTTCACCAATGAAGGTTAATTTCATGGTTTGGCTATTGTGAATATGGCTTCAATAAACATGGGAGCACAATTTATTTTTACTTTTTGTATATTGAATTCCTTTATTTTTACTTTTTGTATATTGAATTCCTTTATTTTTACTTTTTGTATATTGAATTCCTTTATTTTGGATACATACTCTGAAGTGAAATTGCTGGGTCATATGGTAGGTTTAGTTTTACTTTTTCAGGAACTTCCATACTATACTTCATAGTAGCTCTACTAAGTTACATTCCCAACAGTGTATGAGGGTTCCCCTTTCTCAACATCCTTGCCAGCATCTGTTATTCCCTGTCTTTTATATAAAGGCCATTTTAACTCATTTGAGATGATATCTTATGTCATTTGAATTTGCATTTTTCATGTGATTACTGATGTTGAACATTTTATTATATGCATTTTGGCCATTTGTATGCATTTGATTTGTATGGTTTTTGTTTGTTTGTTTGTTTGTTTTTTTGGAGATAGTTTCACTCTTGTCGCCCAGGCTGGAGTGCAGTGGCATGGTGCTATCTTGGCTTGCTGCAACCTCCGCCTCCTGGGTTCAAGCAATTCTCCGGCCTTAGCCTCCCAAGTAGCTGGGATTACAGGCACGTACCACCACACCCAGCTACCCAGCTAATTTTTGTATTATTAGCAGAGATGGGGTTTAACCATTTTGGCCAGGCTGGTCTCGAACTCCTGACCTCAGGTTATCCACCCCCTCCTCAGCCTCCCAAAGTGATAGGGTTACAAGCGTGAGCCTCCACGCCCGGCTGTATGTCCTCTTTTAAGAGAGCTCTATTCAGAACTTTTGCCCATTTTTCAATTGGATTTGCTTGTTATTGATGTATTTGAGCTCCTTATATATTCTGCATATTAGCTTCTTATATAAATGGTTTGCAAATATTTTCTCCCATTAAACAGAGTTGTCTCTTCACTCTGCTGAGTGTTTTGTTTGCCGTGAAGGAGCTTTTTAGTTTGATATAGCCCCATTTACGTATTTTTTTGTTGCCTGTACTTTTAAAGCCTTATCAATAAAATCTTCGCTTAGACCAATTTCCTAAAGCATTTTCTGTGTATTTTGTTCTGGACATTTCAAAGTTGAGATTTCCTTTTTAAGACTTTAATCTACTTTGATTTGTTTGATTTCTGTACATGGTAAGAGATAGGAATCTAGTTTCATTCTTTTGCATATGGTTATCCAGTTTTCCCAGCACCACTTATTGAAGAAGCGGTTCTTTCCCTTTTGTAAGTTCTTGGTGCCTTTGATAAAAACGAGTTGACCGTAAATATGTGGATTTATATTTGGGTTCTCTAATTTGTTCCATTGATCTATGTGTCTGTTTTCATTTCAGTACCATGCCGGTTCAGTTACTATAGTGTTGTTGTATTATTTGAAGTTAGGTAGTATAATTCCTGAAGCTTTGTTCTTTTTTTCTCAGTATTGCTTTTGCTATTTGGGATCTTTTTTGGTGGTTTCATGTATATTTTCAAATTGTTTTTTCTATTTCTCTGAAGACTATTATTGGTATTTTGTTAGGGATTACATTAAATCTACATTTTGGGGTATAATTTTCATTTTCACTAACAATATTATCCCAATTCATAAGCATGATATACCCTTCTATTTTTGTGTGTCCTCTTCATTTTGTTTCATCAGTGTTTTATTGTTTTTCTAGTATAAATCTTTTACTTATTTAGCTAAATTGAGTTTTATGTATTTTAAATTATTTGTAGCTATTGTAAATGGGATTACTTTCTTGATTCCTTTATCAGATTGTTTGCTGTTGGCATATATAAGTGCTACTCTTTTTCATATGTTGATTTTGTATTCTGCAAATTTACCAAATTTGTTTATCATTGTAACAGGTTGTTTTGGAGGAGATTTTGGGTTCCTCTAAAAGTCTAAGATCATGTCATCTATGAACAAGACTAATTTCACTTCTTTCTTACCAATTGGGATGCCCTTTATTTCTTTCTCTTACCTAGTTGGTCAGAATTTGCAGTATTATTTTCAATAACAGTCATTAAAGTAGGCATTGTTGTCTTATTCCAGACCTTTAAGACTTTCCATTTGTCCCTATTTAATACAAGGTAAGCTGTGGGTTTATCATATATATATATACCTTTTATTATTTTGAGGTATGTTCCATCTATACTCAGGTGGTTGAAGGTTTTTATCATAAAATGATGTCAAATTTTATCAAATACATTCTCAGCATCCATTAAAATGTCCATATGATTTTTGTTCCTGATTTTGTTAAGGTTATCTTCAACACTTACTAACTGGTGGATGTTGAAACAACCTTGTATCTCCGTAATGAATTCCACTTCATAAGGGTTGATGACCTTTTTAATGTGTTGTCGAATTCAGTTTGCCAGGATGTTGTTGAAGATTTTTGCATCTATGTTCATCAAGTATATTGGCCTGTAGTTTTCTTTTTTGACCATGTCTTTGTCTTGTTTTGGTATTTATGTAATGCTGGCCTCATGAAATGAGTTTGGAAGTATTCTCTTTTCTAATTTTTTTACGACATTGAGTAGAACTGGTATTAGTTCTTCTTTAAATGTTTGGTAGATTCAGCAGTAAAGGCTTCAGGTCCTGGAATTTTCTTTAATGAGAGATTCTTTTTACCAGGGTGTCAATTTCATTACTCATTCCTGGTTTGTTGTTGTTTCTGTTTCTTCATGGTTAAATCTTGGTAGGTTCTATGCATCTGGAAATGTATCAATTTCTTCTAGGTTTTCCAATTTGTTGGCATATAGTTGTTCATAATAGTCCCTAATGATTCTTTGTATTTCTCTGGTCTCAGTTGTTATATCATTTTCATTTCTCATTTTATTTAAGTCTTCTCTTCTTTTTTCCTTAGTCTAGCTGAAGATTTGTCAATTTTGTTTACCTTTTAAAAAAACTAACTTCATTTTTTGATTCTCAGTACTGTGATTTAGAGTCAATTTTATTTATTTCTGCTCTGACTTTTATTATTATTGTTTCTTTTACTTGTGGTTTGGTATGTTCTTGCTTTTCTAGTTCCTTGAAGTTCATCATTAGATTGTTTATTTGGAGCCTTTCTATGTTTTTGATGTAGACATTTATTGCTATAAACTGTCCTCTCTGTACTGCTTAGCTGCATCTCATACATTTTGGCATGTTTTATTTCTATTTTCACTTTTTAAGAAATGTTTTAATCTCTTAATTTTTTTTCATTAACCTATTGATTGTTCAGAAACATTTTGATTAATTTCTATGCATGTTTGTAGTTTCTGAGGTTCCTCTTGTTATTTCTAGTTTTATTCCATTTCCAGAAAAGATATTTGATATGATTTCTAGTTATTTGAATTATTTAAACCTTGTTTTGTGGCCTAAGATATAATCTTTTCTGGAGAATGTTTCATGTGCTGTTGAAAGATATTTGTATTCTGCAGCAGTTGGATTAAATATTCTGTAAATGTTAGGCCTATTTGGTTTAGTATATAGTTTAACTCCAAGGTTTGTTGATTTGCTGTCTAGATAATCTGTTCATTACTGAGAGTGGCATGTTAAAGTTCCCTACTAATACTGTGTTGCAGTCTATCTCTCCCTTTAAATCTATTAATATTTGCATTATATACTTGGGAACTCTGGTTTTGGATTAGTGCATAATAATAATTTTGTATCCTCTTGCTGAATTAACCCCTTCATCATTATATAGAGGCCTTTTGGTCTCTTTTCATAATCTTTGATTTGTAGCCTGTTATATTTAAGTATACCTATTCCTGCTCTTGTTTGGTTTCAAGTTGCATGGAATGTCTTTTTCACTGCTTTACTCTCAGTCTATGTGTGTCTTTATAGGTGAAGTGGGTCTCTTGTAGGGAACATATTGAGTCTTTTTTCTTAATTCATTCAGCTGCTCTATATCCTTTAATTGGAGATTGAGTCCATTTATATTTAGTATTATAATTTATAAGTAAGGACATGCTATTATGTTGCTTGTTTTCTGGTTGTAACTGCTCTCACCTTTTTTTTTTTTTTTTTTTTTCCTTTTTTACTGCCTTCTTTTGTGGTTAAATGATTTTCTCTGGTGGTATGATGTAATATTATGCTTTTTATTTTGAATAAAATCTGTTATAGGTTTCTGCATTGTGGTTACCATGAAGCTTACCAAAAAAACCTCTTATGGATAAAGTAAGATATTTTAAAGAGATGACAACTTAGATCACTAGGAATAGAAACATCCAACCAGGCTTTGTGGCTCATTCCTGTAATGCCAGCACTTTGTGAGGCTGAGGCAAGAAGATCGCTTGAGCTCAGGACTTCAAAATTAGCCTGGGCAACATAGTGAGACCCTCATATCTACAAAAAAATAATAATAATAATAGCAGGGCATGGTTGCATGTTTCCCTGGTCTCAGCTATTCAGGAAGCTGAGGTGGGAGGATCATTTGAGCCTGGGAATCAGGCTGCAGTGAGCCATGTTCACACTACTGTACTCCAGCCTGGGTTAAAGAGTGATATCTGTCTCAAAATTAATAGAAAATAAATAAAAACAAACAAAAATTGTTTAAAACTCTATACCCTAACTCCATCGTCCTCACATTTTATCTTTATGTTAATTTACATATTTTAATACTGCCTTTCTCTTAACAAGTTGCTGTAGATATTCTTATTCTTGATAGATTTGTCTTTTGAGCTTCATGCTAGAGTTATAAGTGGATTGCACACTATAATTACAGTATTAGAGTATTCTGGGTTTGTTTGTGTACTTATTTTTACCAGTGGTTTTATGCATTCTTATGTTTTCTTTTGGCACGTTTGTGGTTGTTTTTTTCCCCTTCAGATTGAAGAACTCCCTTTTAGCATTTATTGTAAGATGAGTCTTTTAGTGTTGAACTCTCTCGACTTTTGATTGTTTGCAAATTCTTTACATCTCCTTCATATTTGAAAGGTAGATTTGTGGAATACAATATTCTTGAATGACAGATTTCTTTTAGTACTTCGCAAATGTTCTCCTCCTCCCTCCTGGTTTGTATGGTTTCTACATTGAGGATTGCTGGATGAATTGCAGCCACCTTATATGTCATTTGCTTTTTTTTTCTCTTACTGCATTTAGGATAATCTTTTTTCCTTGACTTTTGAGAGATTAACTAATATATACCTTAGTATAGTCTAATTTAAGTCAAATGTGTTTGGTGTTCTTTGACTTTACATCAGTTTTTATATCTTAAGTTTTGGAAAGTTTTAAATTATTATTTCTCCAAATAAGCTTTCTATCCCTCTTGAATACAATAATTCTTAGATTTTGTTTTTTAATGTGATTTTCTGTGTTTTGCAGGTGATCTTTGTTCCTTATCATCCTTGTCTTCTTCTCCTCTGATAATGTTTCCAAATAGCCTGTCTTTGACCTCACTGATTGTTTCCTGTGCTTGATCCATTCTATTAAGAGTCTCTCATGACTTTTTCAGTTAAGCAAATGTACTTTTCAATTCCAGGATTTGTTTGATTTCTATAAGTTATTTCAATCTGTTAAATGTATCTGTTAAATTTCTACATTGGTTTTCTGTATTATCTTGGAGGTCACTGAGTTTTTTAAAATGGCTGTTTTAAATTCTTGCTCAGAGAGTTTACTTATTGCCAGTTTGTTGAACTGGTTTCTTGTTCATTTGAGGATGTTATGATTCCCTGTTTGCTGTTGTTTCTTATGGATGTATGTCTATGTCTTTTGCATTGAAGGGTTAGTTATTTATCTTTTCTGTCTCATTTGTTTTGTTTTTTATTGGATATGTTTGCTTAGAGGTTCTTGGGGGATGGCACCTTAATCCCACGTTTGCCTCAGTTCTAGTACACAGTCAGAGTGTACTAGATATCCTTGAATGGGGGGATGCCCTAAAAGGGATATCTCAGTCTTCTGGAAAGGCTGGCTAGGAGTTTATGTCCAGGGGACCTGTGGAATGAACTTCCCACAGCATGGTTCTGATGAACTGCCTCTACGATTTGACATCTCCTTTGGTCAAGTTATAGAGTAGAGATTTTAGGGCTGAAAATGGCAATCTTACCTACCCTGTTTGTCTCTGACTGTGCTCAGAAATATTTCTCCCTTTAGGCACTCCCAATGCTTCTATAGTTTGAGGCAGGGATAAGTCTCCTGCAGGTAACTCAAGATGGTAGGGAAGCTGGTTGTACATCTCATTCTAATTTTTTTTCTTTTTTTTTTTTTTTTTAGTGTAGAAGCTGAGTTGGGGGAAAATATTCTGTGTGTGGTACCAAAAACATTGGTGGGAGGGGTGTCATGGATATGGAAGTTCAATTTTTTCATCATCTGCTCAAGAGATTTTTCACTTCTTGGTGGCTCTGGGAAATGTCTTATCGTCATGTTAATTTGTGTTCTGGGAATTTGCTGGTGATTATCTCAGCACTGTTTGTTTTTGGTTGTCTGTGCAAGGGATTAAAGCCAACTTGCTTCTATGCTACCATTTTGGACCCAGAAATCTCCTTCATTTGATTTTGTAGGTATTGAATATTTATGTATACTTAATATTGATATTTCTACTGTCAAAAGCAGTATACTTGATTTTTATATTGTTTTTGTATAGGCTATTTTGCTAAGCTCTAATTATATTTGTATTTTATTTTGGGTTTTCTATCTATATACTCATACTGTCTATTGGTTAATTAGTGTATTTTCTCTTACTTTATAATCCACATAAATATTTGTTCTTTTTTCATGTTGACTACTCAGTCTAGAACATGGTTAATAGAATTCATGATCTTTCTTTTGTCCCTCATTGAAAAGGTAATATTTTCAAATTTTCACCATTAAAAAAATTGTGGTAGGTTTTTTCATAGGCACTGTGTTCTGACATCAGTTATCTGACAACTGGGTGTTCTATAATTCCATTCAATTCTCTGACACTATCTGATGTTATGTCAGATCCTATAATTAAAGGACAATTGTCTATACTTCAGATACCAGCTACAAGTGGGGTCCTTGGACTACTCACACTTCTGCCTGTCCAGCTACAAATTTGGGGCTTCCCATAACCCCTGTAGTTTTCATAATTTGCTTAAAATGATTCACAAAACTCAGGAAAGCATACTACTACTTATTATTACCATTTAATTATGAGGGATACAAATGAACAGTCAGGTGAAGAAATACATAGGACAAGGTCTGGAAGGATCTTTTAAACAGGAATGCTTATCCCCAGGGAGTCAGGGCATGCCATCCTTCAAGTATGTCAGCATGTTTACCAACAAGTAGGCTCCCAGAGCTGCAGTGTCTATGGCTTTGATTAGTGTTTCATTATATAAGTAAGTTTGACAAATTCTTGGTCACATGATTGAACTCAACCTCCAATCCCCCTACCATCCCTGAGGGTCAGGTAGCTGACTGTTTCAGCCCTCTAATTATGTGATTGGTTTTTCTGTTAACCAGTGCCCATCCTGAAGCTATCTAAGACCTCTGTCATGACTTATGATGATTCAACTTATAATTTCCAACTTTATGATGGATTTACTGGAGTATTAAATATATTTTTGACTTAAGATATTTTGATTTGTAATGGATTTATTGGGACATAGCTCCATCATAAATCAAGGAGATTGCTGTGTGTGTATACACCTGTGTGTGTTTGTGTGTGTGTGTGTGTGTGTGTGTATGATGCAAAAATAAAACTTGCTATCTTAACCATTTTTAAGTATAATGTTCAGTGATGTTAACTACAATCTGTTGTATAACGAATCTCCAGAACTCTTTTTATCTTGCAAAACTGAAACTTGATATGCATTAACAACTGAGCATTACTCCCCCTCCCAGCCTCTAAAATCCAACATTTTACTTTTCGTCTCTGCGAACTTTACTGTAATGGGTACCATACATAGGTAGAATAATATAGTATTTATTTTTTGTGACTAGTTTATTTTACAAAGCACAATAATGTCCTTATGTTTTATCTATTTTATAACATGTCAGAATTTGCTTCCAGAAATGTTTTTTATCGTACCACATATACCTATTATCAAGGTAAAGAAATTTCCATCTTGATCTGGTTTACTGATAGTTTTAATTATGAAAGGACATGAAATCTTTCAAATGTTTATTCAATACCTATAAGATGATTATAATTTTCCTCTCTTAGTTTATTAACATAGTAAATTTTATTGATGTATTTACTAAAACCATCCTTGCATTCTGCAATAAACTTACCTTGTTTTTTATGTTCATCTTGACTTCTAATATTTTGATAATTGCTTTTACATCTATGTGCCCCAGTGATATTTGATTGTAATTTTTATTTCTTATCATTGTCTAGTTCCAGAATTAATAATACATTGATTATAAAATAAATTTGGAGATTTTCTCATTTTCTTTCCAAAAGCTTACATAAATTTGCAACTATTTATTTCTTAAAATATCGGTGGACCTAGTCTACAAAACAAAATATCTGAGACTAGAATTCTGGGAAGATGGCAGTGTAGGAAACACCCAATCTTCTCTTCCCATCTAGACAATAATTACACTGGAAACTATCTGATGTAACTACATTGAAACTCTGGAGTTAATTGAAGACTAACAATTTCCATGCAAAGTCTTGAACAGTAAATTGTGATTAATTTTGTTCAATTTCAGTTCTTTTTTTTTTTTTTTTTTTTTTTTTTTGAGATGGAGTTTCCCTCTTGTTGCCCAGGCTGGAGTGCAATAGCGTGATCTCAGCTCACTGCAACCTCTGCCTCCTGGTTGAAGTGATTCTCCTGCCTCAGCCTCCCGAGTAGCTGGAATTTCAAGCAACCACCACCACATCCAGCTAATTTTTTTTCTATTTTTAGTAGAGATGGAGTTTTAGCACGTTGGCTAGGCTAGTCTTGAACTCCTGACCTCAGGTGACCTGCCTGACTTGGCCTCCCAAAGTGCTGGTATTACAGGTGTGAGCCACCATGTCTGGCCAATCTCAGCTCTTAGCACAGTACCAGCCACCTATTTCCTGTCACTCAGCCCCATAGCAGACAACTGCATATATATGCATGGAGCAGCTTGCACACAGCTGCTCCAGGATAGGAGCAGGGATGGACAAAAGGGACCCTGTCCTCTAAATACTGAGGAAGTGTGATCCGATTGCTGATTCTGACCACAGAGGTGCAAAGATGTGCTGTCCATTGTTGCTGTATCTCCCCCATTATTACACAAGCCCCATAAGCCCCGTGTATTTAGAGTGCAATATGTCTTTCCCTCTTAGATTTTTATCTATTTCTCCTTTTGGAAACTGTACATTAAAGACTGGGACATTCCAAATCTCCCACATATATGTGGGGAATTAAATAATTACTACACATTCCCAGGGAAAAACACAGGCTCAGAAAACACCTGAGAAGATATTAAATATACACTTCAACTTGATTTTCACAAATACTCAGGCTATGACAATTTTAAAAAAATCAAAAAATATACCTGGGGAAGTATGAGAATCTGATTTTCAGAACCTCCATATTATTAGATTCAACTATCCAGTTTTCAACAAAAAATTACAAGGCATGCAAGAGGTGAATTGGACCAATCTTTTCATCAAAAAAGTAAAACAATCAAAACTATCCCTGAGAAACAACTGATGGCATACCTACTAAACAAACACTTTAAAGCAATTGTCTTAATGATGCTCAAAACTTAAGACACGAAGAAAGTCAAGAAAATGGCATATGAACAAATAGAAATAACTAATACAGAGATAGAAAATCTAAAGAGAAACCAAAAGGAAAATCTGAAGCTGAAAAGTTTAATAATTGAAGTGAAAAAATCACTAGGGAGGGGATTCAAGGCAAATTTGACTAGGCAAAAGAAAGAATCAGTGAACTAGAAGGTAAAACCATAGAAATTATCGAGTCAAACAAAGAAAAAGTATTGAAGAAGAATGGAAAGAACAAGGGAGACATGTAAGATATCAAGTGAACCAACATATACAATATAGGAGTTCCAGAAGAAGGAGAAAGGGACAAAAAAATTTACATATGTAATCATTGGGTTGATTACTTCCGAAATTTGATGAAATATATGAATTTAAACATTTTAAAACATAAACTAATTCCAAGCAGGATGAACTAAAACTGTTGAAAGCCAAAGACAGATTTTTGAAAACAACAGAGAAGTGACACATCACATACAAAAGATCTTTAATAAAATTATCCATAAATGTCTCATTAGAGACTTTGGAGACCAGTAGGCAGTTGGCTAATATATTCAAAGAAAAAAAATGCAAACTATCCACCAATAATTGTATTTCTAACAAACTGTCCTTTAAAATGAGGGAGAAATTAAGACAGAAATTAAAACCTTCCCAGATAAGCAAAAGTTGAAGCAATTTGTTCCCACTCGACCTACCATTCAAGAAATGTTTAAGGGAGTCCTGTAAGTTGAACTGAAAGGATACTAGAAAGTAACTGAATGCCATTTTAAGGAATGAAGATCTCAGCAAAGATAAATACATGGGTAAATACAAAATCTATTATTGTAATAATGCTGTGTGGCTCCAATTTTTGTTGTCTACATGATTAAAGAGGCTAATACATTAAAATTATTAATCTAAAAGTTAGTGTTGTTATAACCTTGCTTAGTAAGTCCACACTTGTTTTCTACATAATTTAAAGACTAATATATTAAATAAGTTATTAGTTTATGTTCTTGGAGACAGGATGTATCTAGCTATAGTTTTACAACATCAACTAAAAAGAGTAGAGATGGATTTGTTAAAATAACAGAGTTTCTGTAGGTTATTAAAGTTAAAATGGTATAAGTTCAAATTTAACTGCTATAATTTTAGTATGTTAAATATAATTCTAAAGACAACCACAAAGAATATAGCTATAGAATATACCCAAAAGGAAATAATGGGAATATAAAAAGTTCAGTACAGAAATCTACTAATACAAAAGACAAAGCAAAAATGAGGACCCAGAAAACTATGAGGAACTTAAAATAGCAAAAGATAGAAGTAAGAGAAATTCAATTTACAATTGCATTAAAAATTATATATGAATAAACTTAACCAAGAAGGTGAAGGACTTGTACAATAAAAACTACAAGACATTTATCGAGGCTGGCGGATTGTGTGAGGCCAGGAGTTCAAGACCAGTCTGACCAACATGGAAAAGCTCTGTCTCTACTAAAAATACAAAAGTTAGCTGGGCATAGTGGCACATGCCTATAGTTGTAGCTATGTGGGAAACTGAGACATGAGAATCTCTTGAACCGAGGAGGCGGAGGTTGTGGTGAGCTGAGCTCACACCATTGCTCTCCAGCCTGGGCAACAGAGCAAGACTCTGTCTCAAAAACAAAAACAAAACAAAAAAACTATAAGACTTTTATGAAATAACTTAAGGAAGATATAAATAAATGGAAAGGCATCCCATGTTCATGATTTGGAAGAATTAATTTTGTTTAGATGTCCATCCTGTCTCAGCAATCAACAGATTTAATGCAAGGTGTGTCAAAATCTGAATGATGTTTTTTTTGCAGAAATAGAAAATCCCTTCCTAATATTTTTATATAATCTCAAGGGACCCCAAATAGCCAAAAGAATCCTGAAAAAGTAGAATAAAGCTGGAGGACTCATACTTCCTGATTTGAAAACTTACTACAAGATGCAATGATTGAAACAGTTCAGTGCTTGTCATAAAGACAAACATATAGACCAATGGAATAGAATACAGATTACAGGGACAAATCCTTGTATATATATGGTCAAATGATTTTTGACAAGAGTGCCAAGATCATTCGGGGATGACATTATATTGATGTTTTCTCTTATCATTTAAAGTATCTGAAGTAGTTATAGTATAACTCTGTATTCCTAGTCTTGTTTAACGTTCTTTTCCCCCTCGCTTAATGTATTCTAAGAACGATTTTTGGTGGTATTGAACCTCTATTTATGCCTGTTTTCCATTTCATCAATTTTGTTGTTAAATTTTCTATGTCCTTTCTACATTCTGTGGGATTTTCCAGTAGATTTTTTAAACATAAATTGAACAATTAAAATTTTAGTTGTAATCTTCATTCATTATAAGAACTGAAGCATGTACATTCCCCTAGAGTACCAGTTTCACTGCCTTTCAAAAATTGTGATATGAAGAATTTTTATGATTAAATGCTATGTATTTTATAATATACATCATAATTTTTTCTTTGACCAAGAGTTGTTTACGTATTTGTAAATTTCCAATCGTAGACTTTTCATTTATTTTTTCATTTTGACTAAAAACCACATTGCTATGTGATCAAGGAAAGTGACTTACAGCTTTGTATTCATCCATATTTTTACTTTTAATTTTTCATATGTGCTTGAGAAATTCTATTTTCTTCAATTAGCTGCAAGGTAATATAGATATTCATTTAATCAACATTTCTAATTATGTTGTACATCTTTTTAATCCTAGTACTTTAAACTTTATATGTCTATAGGTTTTAGGTACTTCTAAAAAATATACACTTAAATTATTTGCTTTTAATCCATCCAATTAATATTGTTTTAACTAATGTGTTTTCATATGTGTGAATTTATTATAACTACTAATATGTTTATACTTTAATTTGTTTTTACCATCTTATTATTTGTATTGCTTTTATTTTTTTCTCTTTATGTTCATGTTCCTTTAAACTTTGATTACGTTTAAAAATAGATGATACTAGTAGTAAAAGGTTTTTTGTTATACAGACAGTGTTTATATTTCACTTACAAGTTTGACAACTTCATTGTTCATGTTTTCTTTTTGCATATTGGATTTCCAGGAACATTTTCATATTTCTTGTTTCCAATTTTCTTTAGAAGTTAGTGAACATCCGTTATAAATATTCTCTCAACATCTTTCTCTTTAAATTTCTTTCTCCGTGAAAATGTTTTTATTTTGCACTCAATATTCAAGGATGGTTTACTAGGTATCCAATTCTGTGCTGACTATTACAATAATATTATTCAGGCTATTAAAAGAGGGAAATCCTGACATATGACACTACATGGACAAACCTGAGGGACATGATGCTGACTGAAATAAACCTGACACAGAAAGACAACTAATGCATGATATGACTTTACATGTGGAATCTTAAAGAATCAAACTCATAGAGAGTTGAATAATGGTTACCAGGGACAGGGTTGGGAGTGGGGGTATGGAAAGTAGATGTTGCTGAAAGGGTACAAAGTTTCAGTTATGCAGAGTGAATAAGTTCTGCAGCTCTAATTTACAGCATGCTCACTGTAGTTAACAATGTAATGTATACTTGAAATTTGCTAAGAGTAGATCTTAAATGTTCTGACCATACACACACACACACACACACACACACACACACACAGTCTCTCTCTCTCTCTCTCTCTCTCTCACGCCCTTGCTGTCTCGCAAAGGGTATCTGTGAAGTGATGGATATGACATTAGCTTGATTGTGGTAATCATTTCAGAATATATATGTATGACAAATCTTGGCATTGAACCCTTTAATTATATAGAATTTCTGTCAACCTCACCTCAATGAAGCTGGAGAGAAGTTTGCTTCTCTAGTATCAGAGTTATAATTATCATTAGTATCTATGTAAGTGTTTTTGCTGTTAAATAAATTATCTCAATTTATTTTATTTTATTTTTTTGAGACAGGGTCTTGTTCTATCACTGAGGCTGCAGGGCAGCAGCACAATCATAGCTCACTGCAGCCTCAAACTCCTGGGCTCAAACAATCCTATCAGCTGAGTCTTCCAGGTAGCTGGGATTACAAGCATGCACCACAATACATGGCTAATTTTTAATTTGTACAGATGGGGTCTCACTATATTGCCCAGGCTATGTTGCTGTGCATGACCACTTGAACTCCTGACTTTAAGTGGTCATCCTGCCTTGACCTCTCAAAGCACAGGGATTACAAACATGAGCTACCACACATGGCCATATTCTCTCAATTTTGAAATAACTAACTGCCTCCCATACTCTACCACTTTTAATCCCCTGATAACTATTTTACCTCCAGTATCGCTTCTCTAGAACTATGCTGCCTCATAGCCACATGTGACTGTCCAACATTTTAAAGGTAGCATAGCTCAAATTTAGATGTAATGCTAGTGTAAAAAACACACTGGACTTTTTAGAACTTTGTACAAAAAAGTAAAAAAAAAACTCAATGATATTCTATATTACATGTTGAAATGATATTTTAGTTAAATTGAGTTAAATAATGTGTATTGATAAAATTACTTTACCTATTTCTGTGTGATCATTAGCATACTTAATTATAAATGTGCTTTGCATTATTTATCTGTTGAACACTGCTCTTCTACCAGATTATCAATAAACACCCTCCAAAATTTATTTGTGTTAAGTTGTTTTTAAAATTTCTTTTATTTCAGTTGGGAACAAAATTTGTGATAATGTTCTTAACCCACTCCAAGAAAATTTACTACCTAAATAAACTTGTGCCCTACAGCTTTAGCAACATTTTATGCCCCTTCAACTCAACTCACATTTGAATTTAATTGGTATTTTTTATCCCCATGAACTAAATCACTGTCAGGCCTAACTTAAAATGAGACTTTTACGAAAGTTTTCTAAGCTCCAAAAACAGTTTTTCAAAGTTTTTCTTCCATCAGTGGCAACATCCTCTCCACATACCAGAGAAGCAAATGTGGAGAGAGATTAGGGGACATTTAAGAGAATTAAAGGTGGAACAGGGGAAAAAGCTGGAGTATAGGCTTGCCTGAAAAAAACACAGGACACTTAAATGTACATTTCAGATGTACTGAGTTCTTCCTCTCAAGGCAGTGGGTTCCCTTATGGTCCAGAGTGTGTCTTGAAATGTCATCTGAGAGCTGTGGTCTAGAATGGGGGTCTCAGGACTTGACCCAGTTTCCTATCCTACTGTGGCTGAGCCATTATCCAAGTTGCAAGACAAAGTTCTCTTTACTCCGCCCTTTCCTCTTCTCATGCAGAGAAGAGTCTCTTGGAGCCATGGGCTGTGGCGCCTGTGACTGGGGAGAGGTGGTGCTATCCCTCCCTTGGTTGAGCCAGCTGGTGTCTCACTAGTTCGTTGGTTCCAAGCCCAGTACGGCATGAGGACTTGCCCAGGAATTGCAGTCCTTGTGGTCTAGATTGCCTTTCAATTTTATTTAGAACCCCAGAGCGCTGTAGCCCATGGTGGTGAGGCTTACTGAAATCAGAATTTCAACTTCAGGGATGGGCAATTTCCCTCTGACTAGGGCTGGTCTGCATGTTCCCTCCGTGGCTGCTGGCTGAGTTCTCCTTGTATTGCTTTCCCTCGTGATAGAGCAGCAACAGTTATTATGACTGCTCACCTGATTTTTGGGTCTTAAGAAGGTGTTGTGTTCAATTTGGTGTTCCTGCAGTGAGGATGACTGGTGAAGTCTTCTATGTAGCCGTCTTGCTCTGTCTCCACTCCCAATAACACAATTTAATTGTAAGTAAGCTCCTCCTAGTATGCTCACCCTCTCTCTACCCTATTTAATTTTTAAATAATATTTATCACTAATTAGTTGTTTGTTTATTATTTATAATCTGTCTCTTCTCAGACACATTGTACTATTAATGAGGGCAGGGAGCTTTGTTTCATTTTGTTTCATTCACTCCCCAACCCCCAACCAGTGTATCAAACACCTTAAAACCATGCCTGACATATAGTTGGTAAGCATATAAGAAATAAGTGCATGTTGCTTTCTCTTCACATATTTGTGTTTTATAGGGTGCTTTCTGTTTTAAACCTCTTTTTATTTATTGTTTTAATCAGCATTGTCTTTTTAGATAGATGTGTATTTTGTGCACATTAGATTTCTGCATCTATGTTCTACAAAGTATTCTATCACATGTATCTTCCATACTTTACTTTCCTATGCTCCAATCACAGACATAGAATTTCATTCCCTCCTCTATGTGTCACATAGTTTTTTGTTTTGTTTTGTTTTAGACAGAGTCTTCCTCTGTCACCCAGGCTGGAGAGCAATGGTGTGATCTCGGCTCACTGCAACCTCAGCCTCCCGAGTTCAAGCAATTCTCCTGCCTCAGCCTCCCGAGTAGCTGGGATTGCAGGCACCCACCACCATGCCTGGCTAGATTTTTGTATTTTTAGTAGAGAAAAGGTATCGCCATGTTGGGCAGGATGGTCTTGAACTCCCGACCTCATGTGATCCACCAACTTCAGCTTCCCAAAGTGCTGAGAATACAAGCGTGAGCCACTGCACCTGGCCAGTTTTGTTTTTTATACTTCTTCTTTTAATATGTTACTTTATCATGGTCTTTAAGCTATTCTGCTCTACTTTTAAAAAAGTTTTTAAATAATTTATTTGTTTATTTTTATTCTTTTTAAGAAAGGTGCTAAATCGGGGGGACCTATTTCTTCACAGAGCTTCCATCCCTCAGCCAAGTTTCTGTTCTAGACACTTTGCTATTGTCATTATCCTTACATAAACCCTGGAATTCCATTACTAAACATTTTGACACGCCATACTGAATTAAGAAAACAACAGTTAAATTAATTACAGATAGTTCTCAGGCACCCACATGTGGTCTTCCCTAATAATGTAGCCTTGCTTTAGGACAGAGAGTAGCTGGTAGATGAGATACTCTAACATATCTGGATCAGAAGAATGCTTGTTTATTAGATATATTAATTGACTAGAGAAGTTATTATTCATTTAAATGTATCCTGTGTTCAGATGATTGCCAACACTAAAATGAGGAGGATATGCAGAAGAATGCTTGCTTATTAGATCTATTCTATTAATTGACTAGAGAAGTGATTATTCATTTAAATGCATCCCGTGTTTAGATGATTGCCAACACTGAAATGAGGAGGATATGCAGTTTAAAATTTTTCTGTTTCTTCTAACATACTGCTAATACATTTTTAACATGAGACTTCTATAAGGCCATTTATGACTCTGTTCTCATTTAATAAGTTGCTTTGCTGCATATACAATTTTTTAAAAAGTTATATATACTTATTAATTTATCACTCAGTTTTAAACTTAGTCATCATATCATTAAACATTTTAAAATAACTATATCATGATCAAAGAGCAATAACTAGGATCTATTACTTTTTTGTACTCACTGTAGCTCCCAGCATGGTTCTAAACAGTAGTTAATTAAATTGCTTATTAAATTCTCATGCATGGTTATTAACTAAAATAAAACATATTAAGAACAGATTTTAATTTGAATTACAACTCTTTGGTTAAAAGACATGCGACCTTGGATAAGTTGCCTAATTTACTTCAGTTTTTTTTTGGGGGGGTGGGGAGGGTAAAATTATTTTTCTAAATAAGACAATGACTTACTGGGTTGTTACAAGGTGCAAATGTTAGTATGCACATAAAGTCTTAGCGTAAGCCTTAGTATTTAATAAGCCCTCATTACATTTTACATACTATTACTAATGCTAATATATTTTTTCTTCTTTTTCGAACTCATAGGCTAATAGAAGACAGGGCTAAATTCCTTCATTTTTATTTTTCCTTCTCAGGGACAATTTATTTTCTGTTGGCAAAAAATGTACTGAATCACTAGTATTGCCAATCTGAGAATCACATATTATCAAACATTACTGAACATTACATTGTATTTACTTTCATCTGCAAGATTGTACATGTTCATATTGGGTAAACAACGGGGAACATGACTCTCCTTACTTTATGCAACTTAACAATTTTGAATGTGCAATTCCGATTGATACCCTAGGAATGACAGAAATGATGATACAGCTTCATGGGATTTAAACATAAAAGAAACAATGAAGTATTAAAAAGAAAGTCTGAGGTTCTCTGCAAGCATGTTTAGGTAGAGAATTTTATAGAATGGATACGTACATACAGAATTTATTTAAAGAGCAATGTGTGAACTCTTCTAGTCAGTGTTTCTAAAATCTCCATCACCAACTTTAGTGTATGTGATACAAATAATTGAAACTTTTGGCAACATTTGTCAAAGAATATGCATAGTGGAAACATTTTCTTCGGTGCTGAATGTAAAGACTATATGCATTACTAGTCTTATTTAGAGACTCTTATTTCTGCAATGAATAATTTTAATACATTGCAATATTCTAGTTTTCTGCTGAAATGAAACAAAATTCCCTAGTGTACTTGTTCTCATTCATTCCCATAGGATGGCAAATATATGTGTGCTCACATTTATAAGGTAAACTGTGTGCTTAGAGATATAATAGCCCTTGCTTTTATGCATTTTTTTTCTCTAAGGAATTCAACACATTTGGTATTAGCTTTGGAACGATGAAAAACGAGTACTTACTCTTGACTGACCATACTATGCAGGAATATTTCCTTATTTTTGACCTTTCCCCCCACCCCGCACCTCAAAACTTTATATAGAATTGTAAAGGAGCTAAGATGAGAGACAGAAAAATGAAAGTGCTTAACACAAAGTTAATTTGGTCAAAATCTTTAATATTTAAAATCACCAAATAAATATCAAAACCTTCGTTGAATTCTAGTCTTGTAGGTCACTGCTATCTCTAATAAAATCAAACATCAATGAGATTTTAGATATGTTTAGATGAATTAAATTTTCAGAGAGTCAGTATTTTCTATTTCAAGAAATGGATATGAGATTTTTAAAACCTCTACTTGATGATTTAGTGTTTTTGGCTGTCAGTGTGTACGTACTATCCTCATGGGGGTGAGCATTTCAAGTTGGCATTCTGGCAGAAATGAATTTTATTTGTAACTCCACCTACACACCTCTACCTTGTAAGCAAGGGCATGGCATTGCAAGGCCTCCACAAAACTAACTGCTCCATATGGTCATTGAATACATGGCATTTGTAACCATCAAAATGTTAGCATGAAATTCTGAGATAATCTAAATGAATATTTTCCCATTATTGATGAGTGAACAAGGATTAGAAAGATGAAATGTTTTGCAAAATGGTACAAAGCCTACTGATTAGGAGTATCCACCAGAGTTAAACCACCGTTTTAATCCTAAGCTCTAGCGTTTGCTCTCTGTCTAAGCTTGGACAAGTTGACCAACATTTTTAAGCCTCAGATTACTAATATGAAATATGGAGCTAATAATACTATTAATACTTAATAGTTTCATTTAACCAAACATTACAATAGGATTTAAGAGAGACGATGTCAAATGATCTTATTAGAAAGTTGAAGGCTTAGAGGTTGTCATCAGTCTGTATTTCCCATTTGGAACTACTCTGTTTCATGGGCCACTTACAGTTCGATTTCCTTCCTCTGCTTAACCACTAGTCCATTGAATCTGTGCTGTGGTGAAAAGTGAGAACTGCTCTAGCATCACTCAAACTTGAAACCACATTGCTGCGGAGTGAATTTCTGTTTAGCTGTGTGGCTTTACATAACCTTTGAACCTCCCCGTGACTCAGTGTCCCGATCTGTAACATGAGTGTAATCATAAAGTCTTCATCATAGAATTAAATGAATTAATACACATAAAACTCTACCGGCCAGGCGTGGTGGCTCACACCTGTAATCCCAACACTTTGGGAGGCCGAGGCAGGCGGATCACGAGGTCAGGAGATCGAGACCATCCTGGCTAACATGGTGAAACCCCGCCTCTACTAAAAATACAAAAAATTAGCTGGGCGTGGTGGCACACGCCTATAGTCCCAGCTACTTAGGAGGCTGTGGCAGGAGAATCACTTGAACCCGGGAGGCGGAGGTTGCAGTGAGCCGAGATCGCACCACAGCACTCCAGCCTGGGATACACAGCGAGACTCTGTCTCAAAATAAACAAACAAACAAACACTCTACTGATGGTGGCATGCACACAGCAAGTGGGGTGTTAGTAGTTAGTTGTTGATATACTAAAAAAAAAATAAAAAAGGAATTGTTTTATGTAGCACTCTATCATCTCTATTGGCCAATTCTACCACATGTGATATCAGTAACTGGAACACTTATTTGAAAAAACAAGTCCCAAAAGTCCATTTTAAAATTAGGACTCCGTTTTTGTTTTGACAAATATCCATCAATTTTAATTCTGAAGTAATATGTGAAAATGATTATTTCCATTACGTTTTCTCTAATTTAATGAAATAATTTTATACAAGTTTTGCTAAAATTTCTTTACTACTATTCAGAGTATACTCATAATGTTCCCCATCACTCCATCAAGAATAAACAGTGACACAAATATGTAATTACTCATATAAAAGCGTAAGTGAACATTGCCAAACACGCAGATTCTCGAAGTGAAGTTCATGAGAGGAATAAATGTGTTCACGTTCGTCTATTTTAAGTCAAATCTGACTTTGTTATTACTGAAATAAATAATATATTCCTGCATGTTTGTATCCAAATTCTGTATATTAATCTCATACAAACAGAATTTCTTTAAAATAGATATTCTGTCCACATATTTTCTTACCAAGTGTTTCAGTTCACTTCTGCATGGCAAGGAAGAAAACAAGATTTTTATGTTGTGTCGTGGTAAATGAATAAATAGTCTTTCCATTCATTAGAATGGACATAATAGAATAATTATGTATTCATGGTGGTCAGTTTTCTATAAATATTGGAATCTAGTAATTGCTATAAAATTGCCTATTATTTACTCCTGTGGAAGTCTTAAAGGAACATGAATATGCATAAACTACTTCTATAAGTCAAAAACCATATTTTTCTTTTGTTTGTTGTTCTTTCGTGTTGCTATAAAGGTCTTCTGTGCTTTTTTTCCCCCCAATATCCACTGCCTTTGCCATCTCGAGCTAGGAAGTGTTTGTTGTTGTTGTTTTTTATTTGACTGATTGATTGATTGATTGAGACGGAGTCTCTCTCTGTCACCAGGCTGTAGTGCACTGGCATGATCTCAGCTCACTGCAACCTCTGACTCCCTCATTCAAGTGATTCTCCTGCCTCAGCCTCCTGAGTAGCTGGGACTACAGACGCTCACCACAACACCAGGCTAATTTTTGTATTTTTAGTAGAGACGGGGTTTCACCATGTTGGCCAAGATGGTCTCGATCTCTTGACCTCATGATCTGCCCACCTCGGCCTCCTAAAGTGCTGGGATTACAGGCGTGAGCCACTGCGCCTGTCTGGAAGTGTTTTACATGTTATTTTAGCACAGGTACAGTTCATTTATGGCCATTCTTCTCCCGGGTAACATGGCTTTCAACCTTTTTTCCATCCTCTCATCTTTCTACTCTTGATGATGTGGAAGAAATGTTTGGGGAAACAAGCCAAAATTTTCTGTTCTTTATTTCCTGTTGTTATAATTTCATCTTTTTTTTCCAATGTTATCAATAGTCAATCTGAAAATTAAATATATATATGTGTGTATATATATGTGTGTGTGTGTATATATGTGTGTGTATATATGTACATATATATGTGTGTGTATATATAGTGTGTGTGTGTGTATATGTGTGTGTGTGTGTGTGTGTGTATATATATATAAAACAGAAGTATTAAAGAAAGAAACTTCTCCTGCCCATGTTTTTTCAGAGCCCAGGTGACGTTTTGCAACATAGATTTCTAGGGATAAACCACGGTTGTCTTCTCTTGCCAATTGGTCTTCCAACTCATTTTGGGAAAGAAAATCTAATATCAAAAATGCAGAATTTGGGCCGGGCATGGTGGCTCACATCTGTAGTACCAGCACTTTGCGGGGCAAAGGCAGGCAGATAAAGAGGTCAAGAGATCGAGAGCATCCTGGCTAACACGGTGAAACGTTGTCTCTACTAAAAATACAGAAAATTAGCCTGGTGTGGTGACACATGCCTGTAGTCCCAGGTGCTCGGCAGGCTGAGACAAGAGAATCACTTGAACCCAGGAGGCGGAGGTTGCAATGAGCCAAGATCGTGCCACTGCACTCCAGCCTGGGCTGCAGAGTGAGACTCCATCTCAAAAAAAAAAAAAAAAAAAAAAAAAAAAAAAAAAAACAGTTAGAATTCAGTAATAAGAATATTTGTAAAACAGGAGCCATCTGTTAGCCCTCAAATTTACCCAGGTTGCTGTCTTCTCACTGTATTTGCTTAAAAGATTGGCTTTGATTTTAGAGGAGTCAAATCTTCATTTTAGAAGTCTATGAGAGGAACCCTCTTTTCTGAACAACTCTAGTTAGCATCACAGTACATTTACAAATCATTTATAGAAATAAATTGCTGTGGAACTCAGAAGTGCGTAAGAGTAATACTATAATTATAGAAAGCTGAAGATGTAATATAGTTTATTCAATAATTTGCTGAAGAATAAGGATGGAAATGCTCACAGTTAAAAAACTGTAGTACTTGGCTCATTCAGCTAATCTTATTTTTGTATGTATTAACATTGAGTCAATCCTCTGAGTTCAAGATTTACATGAGATTTCTTCTTCTATTTGAATGCAGGACTCAGAATCACCTCCTTCATAAGTGTATCCTACAAATTATCTGGTAATTGACTAAAACAAACCACCAATAAAAAGTCCACATAGTTCTTCTACAATTATGATTTCTAGAAATTTGGGAATAGAAGGGGAGAACATGCAATTGTAATTTACTGAGACATGAACTATTAATGGAGAGATGTGACTACAGTGGTTCCTTATACACGAAACCATTTGCTGGTTATCAAATAATCATTTTAAAATCTGAGAATTTTAAACAATGCTTGCCCTTTTATAACCGGCATTCTTGAATGTTGGCTGACTGTGGAGCAGGTGAAAAAAATTGAGGATATATTCCGTATGAAAACTAAAACTATAGACTCTGTGCCCACATTTTTGATGTCCCTAGAAAGTAATTCTATGCTTGGAATGGGACCTTTGGTGAAAAGCAGAACTAATTATTATTTAATACTTTGAGGATAAAGATAATAACAATGATAATAGTTAGGAATTCTGATCATTCTCTTCTAAAAGTATCTGGTATTTGTTAGCATGTTATCATTTCTATGTAATTTTCTTTATGGCTGATATCTTCCTGTATAGTCCTAATTAACGCAAATAGCATTCACAAAACAAATAACTAAAATGTCATTAAGTTTATATGATTACTAACAAAATATTCTCACAAACTCACCCACTTATAATTTTTAAAAACATATGCAAACAATTTACAATTAAGCATATTTTCTTTCCAAAATATATATTAAAAACATGGAATACTTTATGTAATATGCAGATGAAAATGCATTATATAAAATGCGGGAGGGAAATGTACTCTTGCCTTTGAATCAATTTCTAAAATCTTTTGTCTTTTTTTTGTTGTTGTTTTTGAGACATGGTTTCACACCAGGCAGGAGTGCAGTGGTATAGCATACTGCAGCCTCAATTTCCTGGCCTCAAGTGATCTTCCTGCCTCAGCCTCCCAAGTAGCTGGAACTATAGGCATACACTACCATGCCTGGCTAATTTTTAAAATTTTGTAAAGGTGAGGTCTCACGATGTTGCCCTGGCTGGTTTCTAACTAGTGAGCTCAACTAATTCTCCCAACTTGGTCTCCCAAATTCCTGGGATTAGAGGCATGAGCCACCATGCCCAACCTTGAGCTTTTTCTAAGACAGTATTTATACCATAATTTTAAATTTATTTGTAAAGAACAAAAATTGATCATTTTACTCATAAACATATGGAATAAAGTAACATTGTTCAAAGATAGACGATGAACTCATTAAGAAATAACAAAAAAGTGAAGCATATTTGGGGCTTGCAAAAATCTCAGTAAGGTCGGCATCTATGGATATGAATGAAAATTAATGGGAAATTCTGGATTGTGATCCAATTTCTGATACTTACAAGCTCTGACCAAGAATAAATGACTTAAATATGAGTTTCTTGTCTGTAAAAGTATTCAATAAATACTTAAAAATTCACTTTTTTTTTACCCAATCAGTAACTAGAACTGAAAAGAATAATTCTGTCAAACCAGTAGATGCATATTAAAGAAAAATCAATGACCACAGATTTACTTTATATAATGAATGAACTATAATATCAAATTGCCATTCATTCATAAATGCTTATATAGTATTTACCTTTGACAGGCATTATATTTTGTGCTTCTAAATGCAGCACTAAAGGATGATGCAGAGAGAAAACCAGATTTTGCAGAGCTTAAAAACTGTACAATACATGCCTGTAGTCCAGGCTGCTCAGGAAGCTGAGGTGGGAGAATCATTTGAGCACGTGAGGTCGAGTGAGCCGTGATCATACAACTGCACTCCAGCCCAGGTGACAGAGAAAGACCCTGTCTCAAAAAAAAAAAAAAAAAGAAAGAAAAGAAAAGTGTACAATATGGGATATCCTCCTTAAGAAAATGAATACAAAATCAAGGCTAAAAAAAGTAACATTATTTAGAACGAGAAAAGAGATTATAAATTACACGGTTATAAGTCTGACCATTATCACCAACATTACGTTAAAAAAATCAAAAATTAATATTTTATATTTTGTACCTGTAAAATTCTTCCTACATACATGTTTTTACTAAAACTACTTGAGTGCTTCTTCATCTAACATAAATTTTATAACTGTTTTTCTATAGTAGTGTAGGTAATTTTTTTCATCTAATGGAGATAATTGATTATTTTTCCTTACTGAGTTCTAAAAAGTTTATTTTAGCAACACAAGTTGTTATTGGAAATACCAATTTAAAGTGTTACCAAACACTTTAAGTATTTACAGATTAGGAAAGCTTTTCTTTGGAAGAATTTTCCATAGGCTGCCCTTTGCTTTTTTAATTTTTTTTTTTACTTTCAGACCTTGTTCCTTTGACACCACCCACATCATACTTCAGATGCCAGAGTGTAGGATGTATTTATTTCAGCATAATGTTCCAGCATTAAAGGACACACACTTTCCTGGAATTCTTACAGGTTCCAGTCTAGTAACAGTGCCAAAAATAAGAGAGATGTCCAAGAGTCCTTGTTCATATGTGACCCCACTGATGTTGACAAAAAGTTCTTTTCAAGAAGGTCCTAATAAGCATTCAACCTTGTGGATAATAAGCGTCCAGGGAAGGAGTAGTGCTGGGCTACCTGGCAATGCACAGGATTTAATTTTATTCACCTCATGGAGACTTCAACTGTCCCTATATCCTTGTCTCAATATTATATTTTATTTTATTCTGACAAGTGCTATGTCAGAAAATAACATGAAATTCAATAACTAGTTTGACTTCTGAATTGCAAAGGTTATGGTTGATACAAAGGTATCAGAAATATCACAGATCAGATCCCTTTGTAAGATTCTTTATGCGGTTTATGTCTGTTGTTTCTGCTGCAGTATATATGATGATAATATTAAAAATGAATACTAATATGTGATTATAATATAATAGTATCTCATAGTCAATTTATGTATATTCTCTCATTAAAACCTCTGAAACTGATATAAACAACTTGTCTACATTTTAAGGTGGAAACTACAGTCTTGTAAAGCAATGTAAGACTTATCATTAGGTGACTTTAAAATGTGCTGAGGAAAGTTACATTAGATAACAAACAGCACCATTGCAAAGAATGTCCCCTTCCATCTACCGCTTTTGAAGGTCCATTTATCCCAGAAGTTTCTCTGCAAAAATATTCTTACTCTCATTCATCCTATATTCATTTTAATGAAGTTCTAGAATATTTAGATGGCATTTGATTTTCTTTTTGTTATCTTTAAAAAAAACTGTCTTTTTAATCTTATTATCAAATCTCAAAAGCAATTAGTAGACATTGATTTGTATCCACTTACTGGCTGTTATGAATACTATTATGAATAATGCTACTATGAACATTCACATACAAGCCTTTGAGTAGACACATGTTTTTAATTTCCTGTGCATATAACTAGGAATGGATCTGTTGGGTCATATAGAAATTCTCTATTTAACTTTTTGAGGAACTGCCCGACTCTTTTCCAAGAGCTATACCATTTTACATTGCCACTACCAATGCATGAAGGTCCAGTTTGTTCACATCCTTGCCAACACTTGTTATTGTCTGTCTTTTTGATTATATCCATTGAATGATAAAGAAACAAAATATGGTGTATCTGTACACCAGAAAATACCCAGTCATTAAAAAAATGAAATGCTGAAACATGCTGTATCATGGGTGATCCCTGAAACATGTGCAAAGTGAAGCCTGACCCAAAATGTCACATATTATTCTGTTTATATAAAATTTCCAGAAAAGGCACATCCAATAGAGACTGAAAGATTAGTGGTTGCCAGAGACTGAGGGAGGGAGGGCTTGGAGAGTGACTACCAGTGGGCATCAGACTTTTTATGAGATGATGAAAGTGTTCTGGAAGTAGATAATGATAATGATTCCACAATTTCGTAAAATACTAAAATCAGTGACTTGTATAGTTTAAAGGTAAATTTTACATTATATGAAATATGTCCCAATTTAGAAAAGCCAATTAGGCTTCAAAGTCTACAGTGATGATGGTAATAATCATAACAGCAACAACTGTCATAGGGATTGGGGAAAGAAGGGAAAAGAAAGAGAAAATGGAAATTCAATGAATATTTATGCTTTAGTGTGTTTCCCTGACACATCTGAGCTTCTATTCTGGATTATGGCTCTGCCACCCACTAAGTTACTCAAATTAGAAATCTCAAAATGATAATGGATTCTTCTTTCACTCAGCATTAGACAATTTTTTTTTTTTTTTGCACAAAATGTGTCTCTGATCTCAGGTTTTTATTTTCCATAATGCTGTTCTCATTTCAACCCTCACTATTGCCATTTGAAGTAGCTAATCTCTCATTAATCACTGCAACATTTTTCTAACAATGCCTCTCCTCCCATTTCCAGGCTCTCCTTTATTTGAATCTATTCCACAAGCTACCTTTATTGTTACCATCCCACAGTCCAAGTCTTTCCATGCCGTTCTTCCCATGATGGCATAAAGGGAACTGACATAATACAATGAGCCCCTCACAAAATCATTACAATTTACATGTCTGGACTCATTTTTTAATTACTTGGTCCTGTTCTCCCTACCCTCATATACGTACATAATACAGTACCCTGAAAATTATATTCTCTTTTGTACTGCTTTACTTTGGTCATGTTCTTCCTTTTGACTACCATTCCCTTCTTGTTTGTATAAATTGGTACCCTACAGATGCAAAACAGAAAACACCTCTCAGAATAGTTTAAGAAAAATATGCAATTATTGGGAAAGCCAAGTTTGGAGATGGTTTTAGGTCTAATTGGATGCAGAAACCTATAAGACAGTCTCCTCATCTCTTGTTTCTGCTTTCAACTGAAGATGTAAATGAAGATAGATAGATTGATAGATGATTGCTTGATTGATGCATCTTTACAATTCTAAAATATCAAGAACTTGAGGAAAATTGAGAAGGGAGAGAAAGTTAGACTAAGTTTAAGTCACGTACTAATCAATGAACCAATAGCTTTGCAATAGACATGGGTATTCTATTCTGCAAGTCAGCTGAGTACTATGTCCACCCTTTCAGCATGGTACTAGGGTATCATGAATAATAGAATGGCAAGCTCACCATGACCAAATGAAAAAAGAAAGAGGCAGTTTTCTAACAGAAAACAACCTTAAATCTGTACATTTCTGTTTCAGCTTTTACAATTAGGCTTATGGACCAGTGTGAACTAGTTTTTGTGAAGAGTACATGGTAGAAGTTGAGGAATTTTTTCCCCACATAAATATCCAGTGTTTTTGTACCTTTTGGTAAAAGCACTTTCCACTTTTGATTGGATTGCTCTGTACTCCTTTAGAAAAATTAGAATGTACATGTGGTGGGCTCTATATACTGCTATATTGACGTTAATTGGATTATTGAAACTTTGTAATAAGTTTTGCAGTCAGGTACTGCAAGTCCTACTTTGTTCTTGTTTTTTGTTGTTGTTGTTGTTGTTTTTTCCATTTATTTTCATTGTGGTAAAATACAAAGAAAGATTTACTATCTTAACCACTTTTAAATGTATAGTTCAATTTAAGTATATTTATATTGTTGTTCAATGATCACCACCATGCATCTCCAGAATATTTAATCTTGCAAAACTAAAACTCTAGGCCCATGAAACAATAACTTCTCATTTCTTCCTTGTCTTGAGTGTCTGGCACCCATCATTCTACTTTCTGTATCTACGATTTTGACTACTCTAAGGACCCCATATAAATGGAAGCATAAAGTATTTATATTTCGTGGCTAGCTTATTTGACTTATTATAATGTCTTCAAAGTTCATCCATGTTACAGCCCATGTCAAAATTCCCTTCCTGTTTAAGAATGAGTAATATTTCATTGTATGCATATAGTATATTTTGCTTATCTATTCATTATTCTACAGAAAGTAAAGTTGCTTTAATTCCGCTATGTACATATACAAATGTATCTTTATTTGGAATACAAATATATATTTGAGATCTTGCTCTCAATTCTTGTCAATATATACTCAGAAGTGGAAGTGCTATGTCATATAATACTTTTCTCATTTTTTTTAAGAAACTAACATATTACTTTCCACAGCAGTTGCACTATTTTACATTCCCACCTACAGTGCACAGTTTCCAATTTTCTCACATCCTCATCAACACTTGTTATTTTGTTTTCTTGATAGTGGCCATTCTAATGGGTAAAAGGTGGTATTTCCCTAATGATAGCAATGTTGAGCATATTTGCATGCGCTTATTGGCTATCTCTATATCTTGGAGAAATGTCTATTTCAGTTTTTTTCCCAGTTTTTTTCCCAGTTTTTTAATTGGTTGTTTTTGGTGTTGAGTTTTAGGATTTCCCTGTATATCCTAGCTACAATTCCTTTGTCAGATATAGTATTTGCAAATATTTTTGCCCACACTTGAGTAGCCTTTTTACTCTGTTGGTAGTGTCTTTTGATGCACACAGTTTTTTTATTAATGCCTAACTTGTCCGTATATATTTTTTGTTGCCTGTGCTGTGGGTCCGATCCAAAAAAGTATTGCCATATCCAATGTTATGAAGCAGCCTATGTTTTCTTTTCTAAGAGTATTATAGTTTCAGGTCTTACATGTAGGTCAAGGATAAATTTTTCAGTTCACTTTTTTAATATAGTGTTAGGTAAGAGTCCAATTTTATTCATTTGCATGTGGGTATCCAGTTTTCCCAGCACCATTTGTTGCATACAGCCTTTTGTTCCATTGATACCCTTGTGAAAAATCATTTGACTATATTTACAAGGGATTTTCTCTAGACTCTTTATTCCGACAGTCTACATCTATGTCTTTATGCCAGTACCCTACTGATTTGATTACTGAAGCATTGTAAGCTTTGAAATCAGAAAGTGAGAGTCCTTCAGCTTTGCTCCTCTTTTTTGGGATTGTTTTAGCTATTCAGAGTCCCTTTAGATTCCATAGAAATTTTATTATTGGCTTTTCTATTGAACACAAAGCATAATTGGGATTTTGATGGCAATTGCATTGAATCTGTAAATTGCTATGGGTAGTACTGACATTTTAACAATATTAACTCTTCCAATCTATGAACATGGGATGTTTTTCCATTTATTTATGTCCTCTTTAATTTCTTTTAGAAAAGTTTGGAGTTCACCTCCTTGGTTAAGTTATTCCCAAATATTTTAGTCATTTTGATGCTATTGTAAACTCTTTTTTCTTAAATCTTTTGCTGTTTTCATTGTCAGTGTCAGCATTGCCTGTTGCATAGAAATGCAACTGATTTTTTTGTGCTTACTTTGTATCCTGCTATTTGCTGAATTCATTTATTAGTTTTGAGTACTTTTGTGTGTATTTTTAGGGTTTTCTCTATATATGATCATATTAATATGAAGAAAAAGATCATTTTTTTCCTTTCCAATTTCGATACCTTTTATATCTTTTTCTCACTTGAATTGCTCAAGTTAAGACTTCTAAACTATATTGAATAGAAGTGAAAAAAACAGCATCCTTGTCTTATTCCTGATATTAGAGGAAAAGCTTTTAGTCTTTCACCATTGGTTATGATGCTCACTGTGATTTTTTTATATATGATATTCATTATCTTGAGGTAGTTTTCTTCTGTTCCCAGATTGGTGAGTGGTTTTATCATGAAAGGATTTTAAATTTTGTCAAATGACTTTAATGCATCACTTGACGTAATGGTTATTTTTCCTTATTTTCTATTAATGTGATGTATTACGTTGTGTTTTTTTTTTTTTTTATGTTGAAACACTTTTGCATTCCAGAAATAAATTCCTCTTGATCATGGTGTAAAATCCTTTTAATATGCTACTGAATTTAATTTGCTAATATTATGTTGAGGACATTTACATCAGCATTCCTAAGGATCCTTGGACTATAATTTTCGCTTTTACCGGCTTTGGTATCTGAGTAATGCTGGGTTCATAGAATGAATTAGGGAGTGTTCTCTCTGCTAAATGTTTTTTTTTTCATAATTGAGAAGTACTGGTGTTCTTCTTTAATGTTTGGTAAGATTCACTGGTCAATCCACTAAGTCCAATGCTTTTTTGGTCAGAAGATTTGTGATTACTTCTTCAATTTTCATATTACTTAGAGGTCTATTTTGACTTTCTACTTCTTCATGATTCAGTTATGGTATGTGGTATTTCTAGTAATTTGCCTAATTCATTTAAGGTAGCCAATTGATTAACATACAGTTGCTCATAGTACTCTCTTATAATCCTTTTTTCCCTGGAGATTTTGTAATAATGTCCCACTTTCCTTTCTGATTTTAGTAATGCGGGTCATTTCTCCCTTTTTTTTTTTTTTTTTTTAACCGTCTAGGTTTGTCCATTTGTTTATCTTTTCAAAAGACCAAATTTGTATTTTGTTGACTTTTTTCTTTTGTTTTTGAAACAGAGTCTCACTCCATAACCCAGGCTGGAGTGCAGTGACTCAATCTCAGCTCACTGCAATCCCTGCCTCCCAGGTTCAAATGATTCTCCTGCCTCAGCATCCTGAATAGCTGGAATTACAGGAGTATGCCACCATGCCCAGCTAATTTTTGTATTTTTAGTAGAGATGGGGTTTTGCCATGTTGGCCAGGCTGGTCTTGAACTCCCGACCTCAAATGATCCACTTGCCTTGACCTCCCAAAGAGCTAGGATTACAGGCATGAGCCACCATGCCCGGCCTATTTTTCTATTCCCTATTTTGTTTATCTCTACTCTAGTCTTTAATATTTTTTTCCTTCTGCCAGCTTTGGGTATAATTTGTCCCTTTTTTCTAGTTCTTTTAGATGTAAAATTGGGTTGTCGATATTAGAATTTTCTGTTTTTTTTTTTTTTTTAATGTAAGTGCTTGTATCTCTTAATTTTTCCCCTAGCACTGTCTTTGCTTTCCCCTTGAATTTTGACTAGTGTGTTTTCATTTTCTACTTATTGCTGAGCACGTTCTACTTTCCCTTGGGGTTTTCTTTGAATCATTTTGTTTAATAACATGGCTGTTTAATTTCCACAAATTTGTGAATTTTTCAGAATTTCTGGTTTTAAGATTTTAGTTACATTCTGTTGTGATTGGGAAAGGTACTTTGTATTATATCTATCTTTTAAAATTGATTTAGACTAAATTTGTAGTTTATCATAGGTGTATCCTGGAAAATGTTGCGTGTGCATTTAAGAAGAATGTACATGCCGAAGTGATGGGTAGAGTGTTCTACACTTGTCTGTTACATTTGGTTGGTTTATTGTATCAAGTTCTCTATTTCCTTACTTATTTGTCTGTTCTATCCATTGTTGATAATAGAGTATTGGAGTCTGCAACTATTATTGTAGAACTGTCTATTTTTTTAATGCTGTTTATTTTTGTTTCTTACATTGTTTTGGGTCTGTTATTAAATGTGTAGATATTTATAATTGTTATATATTCTTGCTTTATTAAAATTGTCATTCGTAGCAACTGAAAGAAAAGACCTAAATGTTTAAGAAGGAATAGCCTGCTTTTATATTCTAAATGCTATATTTTAATAAATATAGTTATATATTGTAAAAATTTTAAAAAGTACAAAAGTTGAAATTATTATTCATGTGTTTTTTATAACTATTTTTTAATTTAAATTATCTTTTCTCTAATATTAGTATAGCCACCTCTGTTCTCTATAGGTAACCAGTTGCATGGAATGTCCTTTTCATATTTTCATTTTTAA
>NW_012099765.1:2796540-2798747 GCF_000951045.1 Mandrillus leucophaeus
TTGTAGAACTGTCTATTTTTTTAATGCTGTTTATTTTTGTTTCTTACATTGTTTTGGGTCTGTTATTAAATGTGTAGATATTTATAATTGTTATATATTCTTGCTTTATTAAAATTGTCATTCGTAGCAACTGAAAGAAAAGACCTAAATGTTTAAGAAGGAATAGCCTGCTTTTATATTCTAAATGCTATATTTTAATAAATATAGTTATATATTGTAAAAATTTTAAAAAGTACAAAAGTTGAAATTATTATTCATGTGTTTTTTATAACTATTTTTTAATTTAAATTATCTTTTCTCTAATATTAGTATAGCCACCTCTGTTCTCTATAGGTAACCAGTTGCATGGAATGTCCTTTTCATATTTTCATTTTTAAGTTATCTGTGTCTTTAAATATAAAGTGTGTTTCTAGTAGACAGCATATAGCTAAGCTAGGTCGTATTTATAATTCATTCTCTGAATTTCTGTCTTTTGATTGGATAATTTAATCCATTTATATTTAAATTAATTACTAATAAGGGGGAACTTCTGTCTTTTATGTACTCGCTTTTATATTCCTCATTTTTTGTGTGTGCTTTTGCGTTATTTGTTGCCTTATCATCTTCTTATGTGTTAGTCGATTTCTTTGTGTATATACCGTTGCTATTTTTTGTGTGTGTGGTTGACATGGAGACTACATTTAACATCCGAAAGTTCTAACATTCTAATTTGAATTTATACCAGCTTAAATTTAATAATATATGGAAACTGTGTCCTCACTCCTTTCAATTCTTCATGATATACAATTACATATTTGCATATTCTGTATCCCAAGATATAAACTGAGAATTTTTTAATGCATTACTCACTTAAATTATGTATAAAACACAATGTTTCTACATTTTAAAAAGTTATAATACTAAATTTTAGATTAATCGTTGCTTTCTTTATATTGTTCTCTTAAATCATGTAGAAAACAACAAGTGGTGTTACATACCATTGTTACAAAAATACCAGCTCTCATAATTGCCCATATATTTGCCTTTACTGAGATATCTATTTCTTCATATGGCTTCAAGTCACTGTCTAGTGTCTCTACATTTTAATCTGTCGGACTTCCTTGAATATTTATTGCATGCCAAGTATAGAAATATCCCTCAGTTTTTGTTTATCTGAGAATATCTTAATTATTCTTTCAAATTTGAATGACATTTTGGCCAGTTATGGGACTCTTAGTTGACATTTTTCCCTGTTTTAGCATTTTGAATACATTAACCTACTGTCTTTAGGCCTCCGAAGCTCACATGACAAGTCTGCTGGTATTATATTAAAGATTCCTCATATGAGATGAGTTGCATTTCTTTTACTGCTTCCAAAATTCTCTTTGTCTTCACTTTCAGTAGTTTGCTTTTAATTTGTCTTGGCTTGCACCTCTGTGTACCTTACTCCAAGTTCTATTGAGCTTCATGGATATTTATATTCTGATATCGTATTAAATTTGAACAGTTTTTAATCATTATTCTTTTTTAAAATCTGTCTCTTTTTTTATCCTCTAGGACCACCACAATGTGTGTGTTAATTGGCTTCATGATGTTCCAGAAACCCCTTAGGCTTTGTTACTTTTCTTCATTCTTTTTTTTTTTTTCCTGTGTTCCTAAGACTCCATTATGTCCATTGCTATATCTTCAAGTTCTCTGATTCTTCTGCTTGATCAAATCTGCCCTTGGATCCCTCTTATGAGGTTTTTCATTTCCGTTATTGTAATTTTTGGCTTCAGGATTTATTTTTTCTTTTTAGGTTTTCTAACTCTTTATTGCTATTTCCATTTTGTCCATATATCATTTTCTGACTTTCTCCATGTTCTTCTTTAGTTCTCTGAGCATCTTTAGAACATTTTTGAACCCTTTGTCTAACAAATCTGCCATCAGGTCTTTCTCAGGGATGGTTTTTGTTGGTTTGATTTTGTTGTTTGTTTGTTTGAATGGCCTTAACTTTCCTGCATTCTTTGTGATTTTCTTGGTTGAAAACTGAACATTTAAATCCAATAACACAGTAGCTCTTGAAACCAGATTATCTGTCTTCACCAGAATTTGTTGGTGGTGGTTTTTGTTTTCTGGATTGTTGTAGGCCGTGTCTATGCCAATGATCAGTCTAAGGTGTAAACTTAAGGTCTTTTGTTTTTCAGTTCTAACCTTGCACATTCACCTGTGTATTTGCAGTGTCTTTA
>NW_012099765.1:2798797-2805939 GCF_000951045.1 Mandrillus leucophaeus
TATTTGCCTTTACTGAGATATCTATTTCTTCATATGGCTTCAAGTCACTGTCTAGTGTCTCTACATTTTAATCTGTCGGACTTCCTTGAATATTTATTGCATGCCAAGTATAGAAATATCCCTCAGTTTTTGTTTATCTGAGAATATCTTAATTATTCTTTCAAATTTGAATGACATTTTGGCCAGTTATGGGACTCTTAGTTGACATTTTTCCCTGTTTTAGCATTTTGAATACATTAACCTACTGTCTTTAGGCCTCCGAAGCTCACATGACAAGTCTGCTGGTATTATATTAAAGATTCCTCATATGAGATGAGTTGCATTTCTTTTACTGCTTCCAAAATTCTCTTTGTCTTCACTTTCAGTAGTTTGCTTTTAATTTGTCTTGGCTTGCACCTCTGTGTACCTTACTCCAAGTTCTATTGAGCTTCATGGATATTTATATTCTGATATCGTATTAAATTTGAACAGTTTTTAATCATTATTCTTTTTTAAAATCTGTCTCTTTTTTTATCCTCTAGGACCACCACAATGTGTGTGTTAATTGGCTTCATGATGTTCCAGAAACCCCTTAGGCTTTGTTACTTTTCTTCATTCTTTTTTTTTTTTTCCTGTGTTCCTAAGACTCCATTATGTCCATTGCTATATCTTCAAGTTCTCTGATTCTTCTGCTTGATCAAATCTGCCCTTGGATCCCTCTTATGAGGTTTTTCATTTCCGTTATTGTAATTTTTGGCTTCAGGATTTATTTTTTCTTTTTAGGTTTTCTAACTCTTTATTGCTATTTCCATTTTGTCCATATATCATTTTCTGACTTTCTCCATGTTCTTCTTTAGTTCTCTGAGCATCTTTAGAACATTTTTGAACCCTTTGTCTAACAAATCTGCCATCAGGTCTTTCTCAGGGATGGTTTTTGTTGGTTTGATTTTGTTGTTTGTTTGTTTGAATGGCCTTAACTTTCCTGCATTCTTTGTGATTTTCTTGGTTGAAAACTGAACATTTAAATCCAGTAACACAGTAGCTCTTGAAACCAGATTATCTGTCTTCACCAGAATTTGTTGGTGGTGGTTTTTGTTTTCTGGATTGTTGTAGGCCGTGTCTATGCCAATGATCAGTCTAAGGTGTAAACTTAAGGTCTTTTGTTTTTCAGTTCTAACCTTGCACATTCACCTGTGTATTTGCAGTGTCTTTATAACTGTCTCCATATATGCATTTCCCTTCCAATGTCTTATTTGTAATGACTGGCTTTTAAAAGGGGAAAAAAGAGAACAATAAAAGGGAGAGGGATACTAGCCCTTTAAGTTCACTGGAAGTCACTTCACCCAGAGGGTAGGGTTACAATAATGGTGGAGGTGCAGTGAAATGTGCACTGTCTCTTTTTCTGCACCTCTGTAACCAAAAGGATCAATCAGTGATCAGAGCACAGATGCAAGATATTAGGAAGTCAGAGTTCTTTTTCCCACTCTGATTCCTGCAAGCTGTTTGCTATGGGAATGAGGGGTGAGGGATGGGTGCCTGCTACTGTGCTAAAAGGTGAAATCCACTAAAATTAATGGAAAGTTACTGTTTACTGAAATTAACTGACAGTTACTGTCCAAGACTTCCTCTGGAATTTGCAAGCTTTCAGTAGGCTCCAATTCCAAAATAGTTACATCAGACCAATTCTGGCAGAGCAATTGTATAGGGAAGATGGCAGATTTCCAGTGGATCCTACTCTGCCACCGTCCCAGAATCCTTTCCTATTCTTAATTTCCAATATTGCCTTGGGCAGTCTAGTTACTTGAATTTTAGAACTAACTTGTCAAATTTGTAAAAAGGCTTGCTGCATTTATGAAATTATTTGAATCTATAAATAATTTAGTTAAAACTCTTTTCTAATCCATAAATATGGTATATATCTCCTTTATTTAGGTATTTTAAAATTTCTGTCACTAATGTTTTAGTTTTCACTGTAGTTTCCTGATGCTCTTATAAATGGAATACTTGTAAAGTTTATTTTTCTAATGGTATGATATTTACACATAAAAATACAATTCTTTTCTTAAGTAAATTTACATACTGTATCTGTACTAAATCAATTTATTAGATTTAGAAGGTGTATTGTAAATTTCTTAAGATTATATAATCATTATTTATGCATGTAGAAGCATTTATACTCTTTACTATTTATTTTTGCCTTATTATGATGACTAGATACTTCAGTATAAAGTTGAATAAAAGTGTAAACATAGGCATTCTAATTTGTTTCCAATCTTAGGTGAAAGCATTCAGTGTTTAACCATTAAGTCTATAAGCTGTAGAATTTTGAATACTCTTTATCAGACTGTGGAAGTGTACTTATTTTCCTGGTTTTTACTTTTTTAAAATTGTAACTTTAGTTGAATATTTCTAATACTTTTTCTATCTGTATTGAAATGATCCTACAGTTTTTCTCATTTATTGTGTTAATATGCTTAATTGCACTGATTAATGTTTAAATGTTAATTTAACCGTGCACTCTGGTTAAATCCCAGTTGGAATGATGTATCATACATATTATGTATTGTGGAATTTGGTCTGGCAGTATTTTGTTTGAGACATATTAGTCTGTAATTTTTTTTTCTTTAAAATATTTCTGTAAAGTTTTGGCATTTGGGTTAGTCTGTGAAGTAATTCAGAAGAATTCCCTGCTCTATTTTCTGCAAGTTTGTATAAGCTTGGTAAGTAAATTAAAACTTTTTTTTCATTAAATGTGGTATCCAAATCAATAGTAAATCATTTGAACTTGGACTTTTCTTTGTAGAAACCTTTCAGTAAAAATTCAATTTTTTACATACAGTGTTCAAATTTGGTTTCATCTTGTTTGTTTTAGCAAGTTGTATTTTTTAACAGGTTTCCTCCTCTTTACATAAAGGGTCAGATTCGTTGTCTTTCATTTTGTGATATTGATCATTCATGTTCTTTCTTCTTCATTCTTGCTGGGTGTTTATCAAATTTATCTTTTTAATGAAGCAGTTTTGGTCTTGAAAATTATATCTTGCTCCTTGCATTTAATTTCATTGATTTTTGTTATTTTTTATTTTTTTTACTATTTATTGTGCACTATGAGCTTAGATTATTCTTCTAATCCAATATTCTCAAAGATTAACTGTAGGTTATTGATTTTAAACCTTATTTAAATGTTTCTAATATTAAAGGTTAATGCTACAGATTTCCCTCTAATCACTGCTTTAGCTGTATCCCACATATTTTGATCTATTTTTGTAATTATTCAGTCAGATATATTTTTGAATTATCTGAGTATTTATTATTTTGCTTATTTAGAAATGCATTTTTAAATTTCTAAACATGTGGTTTTTATGTTTTAAAAATTTATTTCTAATTTAATTTTTGCCAAATAATATTTACTGTGTATTCTTCAAATTTATCGAGAGTGTTTTATGGCCTGACATATGATTTATGTTGGTTGCTTCCTTTGCACTTAAAAAGGTTGTATATTCTAATATTTATGGGTGAAGTGTCCCACAAATATCCATTAGGTCCAGTAGCTTAATAGCATTACTCAAGTCTTCTATACCTCTCCTGATTTTTGTCTAATTGCTCTCCTAATTTTTAAGAGAGGCTTGTTAAAATCTGTAACTATGATTATGGAATTACCTGTTTCTTTCTTTAGATTTGTCAATTTATAATTTATGTATTTTGAATTTTTATTATTTGTCAAATACCAACTTATATTGTTATGTCTTTCTGGGTAACTGATTATTTGCCATTATAAAATCTTTTTATAGATTTCTGGTCATACTATTTTGCTTGAAACAATTAATGTATTCATATACCTGTGCAATGTGACAGAATATACCCTTTGTTATGCTTATCATCTGCATTTTTAAATCTTGGAAGTCTCTACGTATTTATATAAATATTTTTTTTGTACTCAGTATGTACTTAGGCTTTATTTTTTATCTATTATGAAAACCTTTGACTTTTAATTGCAGTGTTCCATTAGCATATGCTATTTTATATGTCATTGAAAAAAGTGTACTGTTTCACAACTTGATTTTAGTTTCTCCTTTTTTCCTTGTTTCTCTGTTCTTTTCTTTTGAAAAAACTACCTTTTTAAGAATTTTATTTGAACGTATTTATTTACTTGGCATATATTTTTGGAACTGCTTTAAGGATGGAAGTACATTTTCTTCATATTTATAATCTATATAATATTAATAATGTAAAAGTATATTTAAAATATATGAACGTTTCAGATGAGTAAAAAATGTATTCTATCTTTCTAATATTTATGCTTTAATTATATATATATCACATGTATAGACATTATAAGTAAGCCATTAATATAATATTGAATTTGTTATTTTATTATATTATTCTATTTTTGAGACAGTGTCTTGCTTTGTCACCCAGGCTGGAGTGCAGTTGCACAATTTGAGCTCACTGCAACCTCTGCCTCCCGGGCTCCAACTGATCCTCCAGCCTCTGACTCCTAATTAGCTGGGACTACAGATGCACACCACCATACCTGGCTAATTTTTGTAGTTTTTGTAGAGACAAAACATGCATGCCACATTGCCCAGGCTGGTCTTGAACTCTTGAGCTCAAGCCATCCACTCACCTTGGTCTACCAAACTGCTGGGATTACAGGAGTGCGCTGCAGTGCTCAGACCAAATTTCTTATTTCAAATAGTCATACTTATTTTTTAAATACTTATGAAAGGAAAAAATATTACCCATGTGTCTATCATTTCTGATGTTGTATACTTTTCTGAAATACCAATATTTCATCTGAGATCATTTCTCGTACATCTGAAGCACTTTCTATAACTTTTGTTGCAGTGCAAGTCTGCTAGGGGCAAATTATATTAGTTTTATTTCATCAGCATAGATATTTGTTTTGATTTCATTTTTGAGGAATATATTTTTGTATATATGATTCTCAATTAACAGTTCTTTTATTTCACTAATTTTAGATATTAATTCACTGCCTTCTTTCTGCCGCAGTCTCTTGTAAAATGTCGGCAACGTTTCATTCATTGTTTTATTTTATGTAATGTTTCATTTTTCTCTCATTAATTTCAAGATTTTCTTTGATTTGCATTAGTTTGACTATGGTTCTACATAGTAGTTTTTTATAGTCTTTCTGTTTGATGCTGCCTGATCGTTTTTGAATTTAAAAATGTATATCTCTAACCATATAGAAAAAAATTTTAGCCACTTTTTCTTCAACTATATTTTATGTTTCATTTTCTATTTCTTCTCCTTCTGCCAAACCATAGACATTTTGATATTATCCCATATAGCTTATATTTTCTATCTTGTTACTTTTTTTCTAAAGTATGGATATTTATTTCTATCAATCATCAGGTCCACAGACTCTTACTTTCTTAAGCTTCAGTCTGCTGTTAATGCCATTCAGTGCATTAAAAAAAATACATAGCATGGTCCAGTTTCCTATTTTTTTCAGTTCTGTTTCTTAATTGTGTATTTCTATATTTTCACTAATTACAAACATATTTTAATTCATCATGTATTTTAAAAATGAACTTAAAAGTTTTGTCTCTTATTTCCAACATCTGCCATTTTGCGGGCAATCTCTTTCGATTGTCTTTTCCCCTAATGATCTGTCCTAGAATTGTTTCTTTGTATGCTACATACTTTCAGTTTATATGCTGGACACTGTGAATATGAATTGCAGAGATTATGAATTTTTTTTCTGTTTATCTGAAGAATATAGATTTTTTAAAAAAGGCAATTAGCATGACTGAACTCAAACTTCCAACTTTGTCCCTACGAAGGTGGACAGTAGATAAAAATCTCTGTTCAGTTCTTCAGGGTTCATTTAACTTCTTGCAATGTGCTCTGGGCCTACATGGTTATTTGGCCAGTCAGTATTTTGGGCAGGCAGGGATTATCTACATTACTTAGAGCTCCTCAACTCTGGCACTTTCCTGAGATTTCCTCACTTTCTACGTGCTGCGATTTCCCCAAATTCTCTATGACTTCAAGTTTGTAAGGCTGTAGCTTTTATGTCCCCACATTAAGCACCCCACATGATGAAAACTTGAAGCTGTTCTCAGAGTACACGTTGCACAAAATATAAAGCTCAAACCCAGCCATTTATTTCTCCCTAGTGTCAATTTCTCTTCAGTATCTTCCTGCCTCCCTGCCTTTTTTATTCACCAGCACCTTAAGTTGGGTTGTGCCTATTGTCCAAAGGTTGTAATTGTTATCTGTGGAAGAATTATTTTTAGAAGTGCCACTCACAGTTACCCGTTGTTTAACCATTGTAAAGTCTTACTTTACAGAATGGTATGTTTCTATCTGCCTGTGTGTAAACTTGAGATTATACTAAAGCTTATACTGAGGTTTTCTTGTTTTATTATTATCATTCAACTTTATTATAGTCTTCTCTTCATCCTCATTTTTACCTTCATCATTTTTGTTACCAATATCATGAAATCCAACATTTATTTTTGTTTATTTCATTTTACACATGCTTCATATGTTAGCATACATCTTGCCATACATTATTCCTGGTAAGTATGTGGAATTTAAGTATATGTTATTGTTTTCTCAATTTTGTTAAGGAGAAAATGAGCTTAAAAATCTAAAATATACTGCCTACAGCTCACAGAACATATGTTTATGTTCTATGTTACATAATACTCAAATATATCAGTCTAGTCCATATTAAATGTCCTAGTTTTGACAGTTTTAATAGTGTTTCATAGGATGGATATATCACAAGGTATTCAAATATTCACATATTGCAATGATAAAAATAAATCTTGTCAAAAGTCTATATTGATGAAAAATTGCATATGGAAGAACTAAGATATACAATTAGAAAGATAAGAACAGATCATTAAGAGCTATGAATACTATGCTAGGGACTTGTAAATTATGCTCAGGCAATAAAAAACCACCAAAAATCTCCAAGTAGAAGAATGGCATGATTACAGTGACTTGATTAGCCATTTGAATGTGAATCATAAGCTGCAGAGAGAGATGGCAGATAGACTAAGCCACTGCAAAATCTGGAAAGAAGACTGTATGTACTTGAATTAAGCACTGGAAAGAGAGTTCTAAAAAGGATATGGATACAGGAGGTGATCTACAGAGAGAAGGAAGTAAGTTAATTTAACACATTAGCA
>NW_012099765.1:2805989-2808619 GCF_000951045.1 Mandrillus leucophaeus
TCAAACCCAGCCATTTATTTCTCCCTAGTGTCAATTTCTCTTCAGTATCTTCCTGCCTCCCTGCCTTTTTTATTCACCAGCACCTTAAGTTGGGTTGTGCCTATTGTCCAAAGGTTGTAATTGTTATCTGTGGAAGAATTATTTTTAGAAGTGCCACTCACAGTTACCCGTTGTTTAACCATTGTAAAGTCTTACTTTACAGAATGGTATGTTTCTATCTGCCTGTGTGTAAACTTGAGATTATACTAAAGCTTATACTGAGGTTTTCTTGTTTTATTATTATCATTCAACTTTATTATAGTCTTCTCTTCATCCTCATTTTTACCTTCATCATTTTTGTTACCAATATCATGAAATCCAACATTTATTTTTGTTTATTTCATTTTACACATGCTTCATATGTTAGCATACATCTTGCCATACATTATTCCTGGTAAGTATGTGGAATATAAGTATATGTTATTGTTTTCTCAATTTTGTTAAGGAGAAAATGAGCTTAAAAATCTAAAATATACTGCCTACAGCTCACAGAACATATGTTTATGTTCTATGTTACATAATACTCAAATATATCAGTCTAGTCCATATTAAATGTCCTAGTTTTGACAGTTTTAATAGTGTTTCATAGGATGGATATATCACAAGGTATTCAAATATTCACATATTGCAATGATAAAAATAAATCTTGTCAAAAGTCTATATTGATGAAAAATTGCATATGGAAGAACTAAGATATACAATTAGAAAGATAAGAACAGATCATTAAGAGCTATGAATACTATGCTAGGGACTTGTAAATTATGCTCAGGCAATAAAAAACCACCAAAAATCTCCAAGTAGAAGAATGGCATGATTACAGTGACTTGATTAGCCATTTGAATGTGAATCATAAGCTGCAGAGAGAGATGGCAGATAGACTAAGCCACTGCAAAATCTGGAAAGAAGACTGTATGTACTTGAATTAAGCACTGGAAAGAGAGTTCTAAAAAGGATATGGATACAGGAGGTGATCTACAGAGAGAAGGAAGTAAGTTAATTTAACACATTAGCACCTTGGTGTTAAAACAAAAATAATCTATGCAAATGCCAAACAAAGTCTAGAAATAAAACCATATTACAGATAAGTCAGAGTAAAACAATTGTTCTTTAAGTGGCTGGGTAATCGAGGTCCATCTGTTTTTTCTGTCTTGTGCGGAGATGTGTGTTAAGCTATGATTCTATCAATCTTTCATTTGCTTCTTTGTCAAAAGCAGTTCATGTTTACTTATAAATAATTTTAATCTTTTGTTCAGGAAAATAGCATTGCTGGAGGTGCTCAGATATACAGAACACAATTTCAATACAAAGAAGAAAGTTATCTAAATTGCCCAGAAGTTTCATAAATTACACATGTAGGTATAATATAAATAGCAATCAGCAGATTGGTTAAATTATTTCATGTATTGTGTTGAATAAATTACGTAAAAATTATTATAAAGGCCAGTAAGAATGGGACTTATATTTTACATTTGTGTACATTTAACAGACTTTCAATAATGCTTAAATCTATAGTGGTTACACAGAGAAAACCTTGAATGTTTCACATATGTTCTTCTCAGATAATGATCTATGGTATTTCTGTTATGAAATGTTCTAAAATGTGCTTTATATTCATTTTTGATTAAATGGAACTACTTTTAAATGTCCGATTACTGGAGAAGACTATAAATTAAAGCCCACTGAAGATTTTAGACTGAAGATTTTACCAGTTTTTAACTTTTTCTATTTAATTTTCACATGCCCTACTTTGATTTTTGCTACAGTTGAAGTTGCCACCTCTGACTGGAAAAATATCTGTCTAGGTATTTCTTCTCTTATAGTATGTCTACTTCCATTTCTGTATTTGTACTAAATTTCGGCCTTTTTTTTGTAAGTGATTGAACTGAAAGTTCAAACAGGTGACTCACTATCAATGAATAGGTTACTAGTTTATTAATATTTAAACATTTTCCTTAGGCAAACATTAAAGCAATTGCCATTAAGTATAGGCTTTAGGAATAACCTGCTCCTGGATACAAGATATATAATTGTTGTCTGGGACAGTAGCATTATTTTAAAAGTTTTTTAGCCAAAGTTTTTATTCCTTGTCTTTTTAGAACTTATTTGAAACATGAATCACAGATAATCGAGCTTTCTTTAAGACAGATACATTTCATTTGAAATTAAAATATTTTATATATTCCTATTAAAAACTCGTATCAGTATAAAGTACATTCTTTGTGATGATTTTGTGGGCTGAAGAAAGGTTGCATTTTTGAAACATTAAATGAAAATTAAAATAATATCCTTTTAAAATGAGGCAAAGTCCATCATAAACATTGTTCTTACAGTTTGATTATTTAACATATTTATATAAAAAGTTGTAAATTATGTATAAATTCTTGATATTAATCACATAAGTTGTGTACATAGAACCTTTCCCTGGCACAGAAATAATAAATCAGTTAAATGCATTTATTGTGTTAAAGTATATTAGTCATGTCTCAGATAATTTTATTCTTTGTTTAATGCCATACACAAGAGTAATTTTCTCTTAGGGTGAAATGATTATTTAAATTTTATTCTGCAAACCTTGGCAGTCTCTACTACTT
>NW_012099765.1:2808669-2810700 GCF_000951045.1 Mandrillus leucophaeus
TATAACAGTTTTCCCTAAGAACATTAGGTAGGCAGTTTTCAAATCATCAATATATTGTAAATTAAGTATATAATAATTAACATTTAAAAATTATGCTGGAGGGTAATTATAGAATTGTAGAGCTTGGATCATTCTTACTTTGATGATAGAGCAAGGAAACACTACAGTGCTATACACTGTAACTTGAAAACGCAATTTGCTTTACTGGCATATGCTAGTATTAATCATTTTTAAAGGTTTTTTTTTTTTTTCAAATGACATCTAAATTTAGGTTCCCAGCTCCCTTATTGCATCACTGTCCCAAAAACGAAACAGTTCCCCAACACATGCCATTGACTCTTCTTAAATACATCTTAGCTATTTCATGTTGGTATGTCTAAGGCTTGAGAATATTGTATGCCAACTTTCTTCTTTTTTGTTATTTTATTTTAAGGTCCTGGGTATAGGTACAGGATGTGCATGTTTGTTACATAGATAAACGTGCTCCGTGGTGGTTTGCTGTACCTATCAACTCGTCCCCTAAGTACTAATCCCAGCATGCATTAGCTATTTTTCCTGATGATCTCCCTCCCCCTTCACACCCCAACTCTGGACAGGCCCCGGTGTGTGTTGTTCCCCTCCTTCTATCCATATGTTTTCATTATTCAGTTCCCACTTATGAGTGAGAACATGTGGTGTTTGGTTTTTTGTTCCTGCATTAATTTGCTAAGAATCCCGGCTTGCAGTTCCATCCATGTCCCTGCGAAGGACATGATCTCATTCCTTTCTATGACTGCAGAGTATTCCATAGTATATATGTATCACATTTTATTTATCCAGTCTATCATTGATGAGCATTTGGGTTGATTCCATATCTTTACTATTGTGAATAGTGCTGCAGTGAACATAGGCGTGCATGTCTCTTTAAATAGAATGATTTATATTCCTTTGGCGATATACCCCTTAATGTGATTGTTGGCTCAAATAATATTTCTGGTTTTAGATCTTTGAGGAATCTATACACTCTCTTCCACAATTGCTTAACTAATTTACATTCCCATCAACAGTGTAAAAGCTTTCCTATCTCTCCACAGCCTCACCAGCATCTGTTGTTTCTTGACTTTTTAATACTAGGCATTCTGACTGGTATAAGATGGTATCTCATTGTAGTTTTGATTTGCATATTTCTAATGATCAGTGATGTTGAGCTTTTTTTTTTTCACATGTTTGTTGGCTGCATAAATGTCTTCCTTTGAGAAGTGTCTGTCCATAGGCTTTGCCCACTTTTCAGTGGACTTTTCTTTTTTTTGTAAATTTGTTTAAGTTCCTTGTAGACTGTGGATATTAGACCTTTGTCAGATGGATTTGCAAAACTTTTCTCCCATTCTGTAGGTTGTCTGTTTGCTCTTCTGGTAGTTCATTTTGCTGTGCAGAAGCTCTTTTGTTTAATTATATACCATTTGTCAATTTTTGCTTTTGTTGCAATTGTTTTTGACATTTTCATCATGAAATCCTTGCCTGTGCCTATGTCCTGAATGGTGTTGCCTAGATTTTCTTCTAGGACTTCTATAGTTTGGGATTTTACATTTAAGTCTCCAATACTTTGTTGTATAGACTTTAATTCCTTCACTTTCATGTACTCTACCTCTTGTTTGCATTGCCAGCTCCCTCTTTATCCAACTTTTCTTCTTTACCTATTTTTTTTCCTAACTGATGTTGTTTAATGGTTATGACCAGAGATTTTGGAGCCAGATAAAATGTGTATTTATCCTGACGCCAATACTTATAGATAATTTTTAAGTTTGGGCAAGTTACTTAAACTTCTGAAACCACAAACTCCTAATCTGTGTGATGGGGTAACAATACCTTTGGCATGTGACTCTGGTTTACCATTGAATTAAATGATGAAAATGCACAGAATAGAGGCTGGTACATGATAAGTAGTCAATAAATAGTAACTATCAAGAAGCTGATAACGAGCTACTATGATGAAGACGATGATGAAGAGAAAGACAAGGATGAAACCCAACAGAATGAAGGAGCTGTTTTTCA
>NW_012099765.1:2810885-2817900 GCF_000951045.1 Mandrillus leucophaeus
TAGCATTATTTTAAAAGTTTTTTAGCCAAAGTTTTTATTCCTTGTCTTTTTAGAACTTATTTGAAACATGAATCACAGATAATCGAGCTTTCTTTAAGACAGATACATTTCATTTGAAATTAAAATATTTTATATATTCCTATTAAAAACTCGTATCAGTATAAAGTACATTCTTTGTGATGATTTTGTGGGCTGAAGAAAGGTTGCATTTTTGAAACATTAAATGAAAATTAAAATAATATCCTTTTAAAATGAGGCAAAGTCCATCATAAACATTGTTCTTACAGTTTGATTATTTAACATATTTATATAAAAAGTTGTAAATTATGTATAAATTCTTGATATTAATCACATAAGTTGTGTACATAGAACCTTTCCCTGGCACAGAAATAATAAATCAGTTAAATGCATTTATTGTGTTAAAGTATATTAGTCATGTCTCAGATAATTTTATTCTTTGTTTAATGCCATACACAAGAGTAATTTTCTCTTAGGGTGAAATGATTATTTAAATTTTATTCTGCAAACCTTGGCAGTCTCTACTACTTCAATAGAAAGTATTTTTTAAAAATCAGAGAAGTGATTAAAGACGGATCATCAACTATCAATTGAGAACGGGAGAAGCAGCCTTAAATGCTGCTTACAAAAGCGACTTACTCTACCCCATTTTACTTCCAGCTTTACTCTCATATATTTGTGTTAATTTGGCCAGATTATTTATACTTTTTATGCTTCTGCTTTCCTGTCTGTGAAGTGGGGATGTTAGTGGTACCTACATTGAGGATATTTATAAGGAGCTCATGAGATAATATCTATATAGCACTTAGCCTTATGACTACCATGCTATCACTTAGAAGGCAGTAAAGAGAGTTTGGTTAAGACAGCTATTTATTCTATATTATTTCATATCTGAAAGATATTTTCTAAGTCGATTGAAAAGCTGTAGGTTGATATATAGAAAATCTTAATGTTAGGGAGTTTTTATTTTTTATTCCCCAAATCTACTGTGCTTCATTTCTTATATTTGCAAGGCTGATATCTTTTATAGGTCAAGCCTATGAAATTTTTCAGACTATTCAAAATTAAAGCTGTTTCTTTGCTTCTTGATTATCAATTAAGTTTTACTTGACATATTTTCAATCAGAGTATAGCTAACTTCTACCATAAAAGCCTGCTAGTATTATTAACCAACATGAATTAAACACATATTTGTTGAACATCTACTCCCTACTCAGTAGGCTGCTTGTGATAGATGGTGCAAAGAACAAGACAACCAAAATTAAATTTCGGGCAAAATCCAGCAGAGGATTATTTCAGCCTGGTCCCCCTAGGAACCTCTGAAGTTATTCTTAAGCCCAGTGTTACACTAATATGGATTAAGGGCACTGGCCTTTTATAGTCTTCAAGGCCACACACATTGACTAACAATTTCCCTTGGAGGAAAATAATTCCTAAGAACTGCTTATTGGGATGCAGACTGGCTCCAGTTTCCTGAGGGCTGACCACTAAAGAAAAGTCACAGGTAAAAGTTGTTGAATACAAACCCACATTAAACTGGCCAGAAAAAAAAAAAAAAAAAAAAAAAGGAGGCAGAGATGGTGGGGAAGGGGACTAGGAAACTTTAAAAAAAAAACAATGACATGATGTGAATGAAGCACCAGATGTTTCCAGTACACATTTTTAGCATATATGTTATGATGATTAAATAAAACTATCCACATAAAACATTTAGCAGAGCTCCTGGCACAGTAAGAACTGACTGCTATCCAGTTATTATAGCATTAAGGATAAGTGTAGGATTTTCTGGCATTACAGGTGGGTGGGTGTCAAATCTAGCTTTAGTGGGAGGTAGGAGTTGTGGGTGGTTAATGGATGTCAGAAAAGTCTTCCTAGAGGACTTAGCATGCATGCTATGTCTCAAAGTGTGGTGAACCCATTAAGGAGAGCTACAGGGACTACAGAAGTGTGACTGTAGAGAAGAATGAACAGGAGTGTAAAAGGAAGTGAGAGCAGCAGGTATAAAAGTCCGAGACAAGAAAAGTCACTCAGGGAATGTGTGTATTTTTGTACAACTTGAGCAGAGTATTAGGATAAATGAATTTGGGATGTCAATGGACCATGTTAAAGTGGTATTACTTTGGCATTCATTCATTCACCCAAACAATATTTACTGAGAGTTTTTTCCATGCCAGGACCTTTCTGGGAAGTGAATAAAATATATATCAGTGAACAACAAAAAAAGTGGCTTATATTTTTTTAAAAAACAGACAACAAGCAAGTAACAAAATATGTAATTAAAGCAGAGAAGATGTTAGAAGATGATAAATGCTTAAACTTTTGTTTTAAAGTAATGCAAAGTAAGGATGTTAGAGACAGCCAAGGGTGGGCGTAGGAAGGCTACAGTTAAAGAGAGTAGTCATAGTAGGCATCATCAAGCAGGTGACATCTGAGTAAAGGCTTGAAAACACTTTACTGATCAATTGACATAGCTGACATTAGGGGAAGAACCAGGGGGCTGATGTTGCTGAAAAGAGCAAGTACATAAATGAATAGTAATAAGTGATGTCAAAGAGGTAATGGGAATCAAGATCTTGTAGGGTCTTGTAGGCCATTGAAGACATTTTGTATCTTACTCTGGGTGAAACTGGGATAAAAGAGGTGATCTCTGTACTGATTTTAAAATATTACCCTGGTAATGACATTGAGAACTGATGAGAGAAGCAGAGCTAGTATATGTAATCAAACTGATTAGGAGTCCGTTGCAATAAACTAGGTGAAAGATTATGGTGGCTTGTAAATAAATGGTAAGAAGTGGTAAATTCTAAATATATTTTGAAGCTTCAGCCAAGATTTCTTGGTGAATTGGACCCTGATGTATGAGAGAGATGAGTCAAGAATGACTCAAATTTCGGCTGTGAACAACTGAAGTAATGGAGTTGTTGATATTTCAAATATGAAGGCTATAACAAGTTGGAGTGGCCAATTCAGTTTGAGAAAAGGAGATAAAAGGCATCCAAAATGGAAAGGAAGACATTAAATGATCTCTGATTGCAGATGACATGATTTTATATATACAAAACCCTAGAGACTCTATCAAAATGTGTCATTATTAATAAATTCAGTAAGTTGCAGGATACAAAATCAACATAAAAAATCAATTGTGTTTATATACACTAACAATGAACTAGCTGAGAAAGAACTTAAGAAACAGTCCCATTTACCATAGCATGAACAATATTAATATTAAAATACTTAGTAATAAATTTAACCAAGAAGGTGAAAGACCTATAATTCAAAGATAAGGATGAAAGAAATTATAGAAGACACAAAGATATCCTATGTTCATGGAAGAATTAATATTGTTAAAATGTTGATGATACTCAAAGCAATCTACAGATTGAATGCAATCCCTGTCAAAATTTCAGTGGCACTTTTCAAAAAAATAGAAAAAAGAATCCTAAAATTCATATGGAACCACGTAAGACCCCAAATAGTCAAAGCAATCATGAGAAAGAACAAAACTATAGAGATCAGTTGGGATTGAGATATTCTATTAAGCATGCAAGTGGCAATTTCAAGTAGGTAGTAGGATATGTATTTTGATTTTTGGAACAACGTTGAAAATATAAATTGGGAAGTTCTTGACATATAGATGGTATTTAAAGCCATAAAACTAAATGTAATCACCAAGAGAGTGAGTCTAGTTAGAAAAGAGAGGACAAGAAGTGTTTTATCCAATATTATAACAAATTGGTTGGTATTTTAAAATGTTCTCTCTGGTGGCACAGAGAGAGTGGTTAGACCTTTTCCCAGTCCTGATTTTTAAATCTTTAACACGTAAATCAGAAAACAGACATCAGTAACCTTTTTCCTGAGATTGTTTGGCAAATTTTTCAGATGGACTGCTTAAGATTTATATTTTGATCAAAATCTATATTAATTGTCTATTGCTGCATAAAATGTTACCCCAATACTCAGTAGCTTCAGACAGCAGATATTTGTTATCTCACAATTTCTATGGGTCAAACTTAGCTGAGTCCATTGCTCCAGGGAATCCCACAAAGCTGTAATTATGGAATCAGCCAAGGTTCTCACTGGAAGACCCAAATAAGCAAGAATCTTCCAATTTCCTCCACATGGTTGTTGGCAGGAATTAGTTCCTCAAAGGTAATTGAATTGAGGGACTTCTGTCTTCCCTGGTGGTTATCCAGGGGTTATTTTCAGTTCCTTGTCATGCAGGCTTCTTCAGCTTGCGTCATCAGAGCAAGCATGTGAGAAGAGGGAGAGAGGGAGTGGAGAGAAAGTCACAGAGAAGCAATAGTGTTTTTTGTAATTGAACCTGGGAAGTGTTATCCCATTACTTTTGGCATAGTCTAGTCATTAGAAGCAAATAAATGGGCCCAGCCTACAATCAAGGGAGACGATTGCATAGGGCATGAATTCCAAGAAATGAGATCACTGCAGGCCGTGTCATAAGCTACCTGCCACGCAACCCATATTATTAAATAGTTAGAGCAACTGGGCATGATGGCTCACATCTGTAATCCCAGCACTTAGGGAGGCTGAGGCAAGAGGATTGCTTAAGTCCAGGAGTTTGAGACAAACCTGGCAACATAGTGAGACCCCATCTTTACCAAAATAAAAGAAAAAAAAAATTAGCTGGTTGTGCTGGTCCATTCCTGTAGCCTCAACTACTTGAGAGACTGGGGTGGGAATATTGCTTAAGCCAAGGAGATTAAAGCTTCAGTGAGCTGTGATTGAGTCACTATACTCCAGCCTGGGTGACCCTGTCTCAAAATAAATATTATTACTAAATATAATTAATAAATATTATGTTTACTAACAGTTTAAGTATCTTCATTGATCTCCCTTTTATACTCCTGGAAAGATCATCTTTCCTTTCCATAAATTATTCACTTGCTTCTTGACTAGTAAAGTGTCATAATCTTTGTATACTACTGAACAGTCTAGTTCAAAGTGTTAGTTAATGTAGGATTTACTATAGGTACCAATAACTTCTTATTCATGGAAACCTATTATTTCAAGCTATATGAAGAACAACCATGTGTAATCGTTTTTTTAAATGACTCATTTGGGGATTCTGCTATCTTTGAAATAAATGACCATAACTATATGAACTCAAGTAAAGGAAAGTAGAAAATTATCTGGGGGTTCTGGATAAAAAAATATATATATCATCTGTGATTATTTATCAAGGATTCTTTTCTCATTTTATTTTCCTCCTTCTCTCTTCCTCTCTATCTCACACATGGCAACATGCATTTATATACAGACAACTATATGTCTACTCTTTCTCAAGAAGTGTTAAAAAAAAAAAAACCTCAGAAGAACTTAAGTTACTGTAAGTAATAGACTTTGCCAATAAAAGCTCTGTTCTTCAACACGGAGTCCCAAAGATCAGTTTCATTTTACAGCACTGCTCTTTTCTCTTGATCTCTTAGTTATCTTCTGTGCTTATTTCTATTTGTCACTTTCCTGATGTCCCCTTGTTTCAGGCTTCCACTGCCAACAGCTGAGATTGTCTCCTCCCATCCCCAACCAAACTTTACCCCGGTTCCTGCCACCAAACTTTACCCCTGTGCAATAGTCAAATACAGATGTGGGTCTAATGATCTCTAATTACCAGGCCTGGTATGCATTTGCATCCCAGTTGGTGACAGTTAGAGAAAAATTTGAAGAAAATACCTACATTTGTATGCTGGTTTTCATGTCTATTTTAAATAAGTACCTTTTAAACTCTAAAGTTGGTTGCTATTCTTTCATCATTGTGTGACACTAAACACTACATAGAGGGATTTATAACAGTTTTCCCTAAGAACATTAGGTAGGCAGTTTTCAAATCATCAATATATTGTAAATTAAGTATATAATAATTAACATTTAAAAATTATGCTGGAGGGTAATTATAGAATTGTAGAGCTTGGATCATTCTTACTTTGATGATAGAGCAAGGAAACACTACAGTGCTATACACTGTAACTTGAAAACGCAATTTGCTTTACTGGCATATGCTAGTATTAATCATTTTTAAAGGTTTTTTTTTTTTTTCAAATGACATCTAAATTTAGGTTCCCAGCTCCCTTATTGCATCACTGTCCCAAAAACAAAACAGTTCCCCAACACATGCCATTGACTCTTCTTAAATACATCTTAGCTATTTCATGTTGGTATGTCTAAGGCTTGAGAATATTGTATGCCAACTTTCTTCTTTTTTGTTATTTTATTTTAAGGTCCTGGGTATAGGTACAGGATGTGCATGTTTGTTACATAGATAAACGTGCTCCGTGGTGGTTTGCTGTACCTATCAACTCGTCCCCTAAGTACTAATCCCAGCATGCATTAGCTATTTTTCCTGATGATCTCCCTCCCCCTTCACACCCCAACTCTGGACAGGCCCCGGTGTGTGTTGTTCCCCTCCTTCTATCCATATGTTTTCATTATTCAGTTCCCACTTATGAGTGAGAACATGTGGTGTTTGGTTTTTTGTTCCTGCATTAATTTGCTAAGAATCCCGGCTTGCAGTTCCATCCATGTCCCTGCGAAGGACATGATCTCATTCCTTTCTATGACTGCAGAGTATTCCATAGTATATATGTATCACATTTTATTTATCCAGTCTATCATTGATGAGCATTTGGGTTGATTCCATATCTTTACTATTGTGAATAGTGCTGCAGTGAACATAGGCGTGCATGTCTCTTTAAATAGAATGATTTATATTCCTTTGGCGATATACCCCTTAATGTGATTGTTGGCTCAAATAATATTTCTGGTTTTAGATCTTTGAGGAATCTATACACTCTCTTCCACAATTGCTTAACTAATTTACATTCCCATCAACAGTGTAAAAGCTTTCCTATCTCTCCACAGCCTCACCAGCATCTGTTGTTTCTTGACTTTTTAATACTAGGCATTCTGACTGGTATAAGATGGTATCTCATTGTAGTTTTGATTTGCATATTTCTAATGATCAGTGATGTTGAGCTTTTTTTTT